>NC_142613.1:55046111-55357198 GCF_059453375.1 Lepisosteus platostomus
TAGCCATAATCAGGAGATCAGCCATCCATTTTAACCTCCTTCTTACTTTCACTACATTCACAACTTTTCTTATCCAAGTCAAGAAGCAGAAATCACTCACCAAATTCTGAAGGGAAGTCAGAAACAGTCCCAAAGGTCACAGGCTTTGTTTTCATGGCCTTCATACTCCAAGTTCCTAAACAAAACACGAAGCCCACAGGTCTAGGCATGAAAAGTATTTGTAAAAATGCATTTCCTTTGTTTGATTTTTTTTTTCCCGTGTAGGAAAAAAGGCCAAGAGCCTGACAGAACAGAAGACACTGACATGGAGCTAAATGCAGAGAGCACGAGCTCTTCTTTGATCAGCACTGATAGTTATACAAGCACTCCGGGTGTTCCGACAGTATTTTCACGTGCGCTGTGTTTTGCTCCAGATTCCTGCGTGACGTGAACACAACAATAAGCCTGAGCTCCACCCATCGCTCCTCTGCAGTGGCATGTGAAACTCACCTACATGGGAGAAAATATCCTCTTCCAGTTTTCCTGGTGGCACCCATTCCACTGGTCTCCGGTTTGCCTTGCCCACGGCCTGTGGCAGAGACTCCTGCCACGGGCCAGCTGACAGTTTGGCCTCCGGAGCTCCCCGTCCTGCAGGGCTTTCCCCCTGAAGAGGAGCTTGCCAACCAGTCTCCTTGTCAGCTCCTTCACTCCAGAGGCTGGATCCTTCGTCCACAGGGGGGTGCGGAGAGCTCCTGCTCACAGTCTCTACCGAGGAAGAGAACCAGTCGACTATTAGGAATGCAGGGCGGGTTTCAGATTGACAAACACAATGAATAACATTTGTCAAGCCCCACTGGTCATATCAAATGTAATTTGTCATTATGGACACAAACGTCAAAGCCTGGTTAGAGCAAAGGCCACTCAAAGACAATGGGAGATACGGACAGAGCTGATGCAGCGCTTGTTAATGTTAGAACTTGTGCAAGAGTGCAGCCTAAGGATAAGCATACACACTCGTCAACAGCCCAGTGGAGGTATCCAGTGCAGCTGAAAGGCTAACAGTGCATCAAGTGCTATTTACCCTTCTGTTTCATCCGCTCCCTCCTGAGCTGTCTCTTCTCACGACTGCTGATTTTTGTCACCCAAATACCTGGGACACAACGAAATTTATTGATTAACTGCATGCATTCACATCACAGTTTCCACTCCCAGAGTGCTTTTATATATAAATAGGAGCATACCCACTTCACCTGGGTGGTATGTGGCACCCATTCTGCATCAGCAACCCCCATACACAGAGCAGGTGGACAAGAAAGATAGATTCTTTCACCTTTGAGGGTTTGTGATACTGTAGGTACATGGTTTAATTTATCAGTCTTAAGGGACGACAAATTATAAATGAGACCAACCTGCTTTGCAACACACCACCATGATATGTGTTTGGGGTGAAATAATTAAAGCAATTATAAAAATAAACAAAATGTGAATTACTGTATAGCAGGGTCACTGTATGCTTAAGACAATATGATGAAAGAAGCTATATACTGCATGTAGAATCTTCACAATATCCACACTTCCTCTTTTTGTTCCACTTGTAGATAACCATAGTCAGCTATAATTAAAACTATACACACAGTAGAGCTATAAGATAAAACAATGGATTTGATGGGTTGTTAATATACAATTACATTCCAGTCATTTCACTATGTAATTAGTAGTAAAGTAAATACTTGTGTTCTTCTGGTCAGAACTTATTCTATTTACAGTAGTGTTCATTTACTGTCCATGACTCCCTACTGGCTAACACACTAATTGTTTGTAGAGTGACCCCCAGGGATACTGGTATCCTCTTGTGCTGATGGGTAGTCTGGAGTAAAGTATCTTACTCAGGCATAAAGCCACAATGTCCATTATGTGTCAAGAGCCCTAACAAGTCTACTCCATTCCCCACTTAATTAGTAACAAATCACATTGTATTACACCTGCTTACCTGTAGCAAAAATGTAATAGTCATGACTCAAAATGCAGAAGCATACTTTATGTCTTATTTCTTCAAGAAAATGGGACGCAAGTCATTAAATATTCAGTAAGCTGCAGACATCCTTTGTACATGTGAAGATGTTAAAAGTTAGCTAAAACTGCCCTCTTTACTGGAGTGCTTGCAATTACTTACTCCTTAACATAGTCCTACCTCCTTCTCTGGTTCTAACCCTAGCCTTAAATGTAGTCCTAACACCAACCCAAACTTTAATCTTCAACCAAACCTATTTCTGTCTCTTAACCCTATCATTAACCTTGAAACCATATTTACCATTAAAACCAATACTAAACCCTGATACTTATTTGATTAATAATTTTAAGACCAATGGTCAGGGTTAAGTTTAGTTAAGATCAGGTTTAAGGTCAAAGTTAATATAAACGTTTGACAACTAAGTGCTGGTTTACCTGCTCTGTGCATTTTTACACTGGTTAACCTGTTCTGGATTTTGGAAAATAAATAATAGATATCTACAGAGCATCAAAAGAAGCATATTAAACTATTTATGCATGCATGCTTTTATAAAAAAAAATAAAGTATATGAATTCTGAGTGTTTGCCAAATCCCGAAACGTAAGCCCTTTTGAACATTTGCAGCATGAGCAGGAATGACATGTGGCATTAAGAGCTCAGAGACTAGTGAACAAACCAGACATGTCCAGACTCTACAAGAGAGCATCTGCATCCTGGTGCAAAGCACGAGTCTCAGTACAACTTGTATTGCTCCCAACAGCAGCCACACGTGCCTGTGATTTTCACAACAGCCAGCAGTGTGGAGTCTTGGTCAAGGTTCTGGATTTGTACCTTGAAAGATACGGGTTCAAATCCCAGGTGAGACCCTGCTGTTGTACACTTGTTGAGCAAAGGCATGTTTTCATTCAAATTGTTACAGCAAAATACCCAGATGTAACAGATGAGTGCAAATGTAAGTTACTTCGGATGAATATCAGTATCAGCCAACTAAAAGCAATTAAAAATAATCCACTTCTTGAAACATAACTATGCCGTTCAATAAAATGTAGTTGCACCTGTTACAAAAAAAAAGGTCAGTGTTCTAAGACAAACTGTGAATTTACTATGATTATAAGCAGTATGTTTGTTTTCATGTCCATGTCCAGGTTTTACCTGCAGTGGTGGTTAGCGCTATCCAATCAATTCACTCACCTGTTTCCTCTTCTTCACTCTTCTCTTTGCCAGGAAAGATATCCTTTGTAAGCCTCTCTTCCACAATGTCAATCTTTCTCTTCTTCTTCTTAGGCTAAAAAAGATGATGATTAGAGACCTCATCTTCATACGTTTTCCAAAATCAAGTAGTTAATTACAGACATTTGAAATCAATGCCATTTAAACTGAGGTGTAGTCTCAGATCTCATTCCTACTTTTTCCTGCATCAGCAGAAGAAGGCAGTGTATCTATAGGACATTGATTTTTGAGGAAAATCTTTGGAGGAAATCGTTAGAAATCAGCAAACAAAAGAAAGGGTGTTTCAGGCCATCATAGAGATATCTAAATCATCACAGAAATTCTGATGCTTTAAAAAGAGACATAAACCAAATCAGCACAACAAACAAAACATTATCATACTTAATTTTTTAATACAGTTTTATACCCGTAAACTTTTTATATTATATGTTTTATCTGACATATTGTCATTACTTCCAGCAACTAACAAGGTCAGCAAAATCAAAAGAATTGAATCTTTTTTCCCCATGCAGCTCATGTATTTAGTTATTAAAAGTTAACTTGAAAGTTCCATTTGCTAAAGCTTCCAAGTAAGTGAGAGAGCACTGAAGTTGATGGATACCCTCTGAACCCACCAGCACCCTAATTAGCATGCAATATAAAGCTGTTGAATCTGTTTGGACAAAGCTGGTTTTATTTCTAAAATAATATTTCATTTTAACATCCTGGTTGGTGAGAAATTGTTCAGTTGGAGCTGGACCCTCAATCCCAACAAATGCTAACTTCAACCAACAGGCAAACACTTGCCAAATAAGCCTTTGAAATAACACTAGACAAAAAAAATAGTTTCAGTTGCTATGCGAGAGAGAACTGTGTGGTGGTAGCTATGAATGTGGCTTTGGTGTGAATGTTTTCTTGCCTCTTAAACCAACATTATCATTTGTGGAGATTGCAAACTTCAAGTGCTATTTATTTTTAAAAAGCTACAGGTCTGTATATTTTACACTGAGCTGTAGAACTCCCCTGAAACAAAATCCTGTTTTCTCGAATTAAAATGAAGCTTTGACATGCTCTAGTTACTATTTAATCAATCTTAATGCACTGGACTCACTATACAATGAATTTAATCTGTTATTACCGAATTTTAGTTATTTGTTAAAAAAAGCAAGAATCTGCTTTTCCTTCATGGTTGATTTCTGCTGTGTTTCATGCCTTTACATCTGAATTGCATAACAGTATTGCACATGATACCTTATCTTGTGCTCTGCAAGATACAGTACTTATTGCCTACATCAAATTTAAGGAAGTGTCTTTCTTAAATACTTTTCCCCCCTTCCTTTGATGTAGCTAGTTCGGCAAAACAATCAGTTGGCAAATAATGTCAGCAACAAAACAATTCAGAACACAGAAAATAGAAAACATCACAAAGGACACCTTTAACAGGAGAAAAAAAATGAAATTTCTCTTTGAAGTCTGATACTACAGTAGTTGGACAATCTTCAACATGGCAACTGCAACAACAGTGCTAAAACGTTTATGATGGAAAACAATGAGTTGCAATATGAATATTTTCTAAGTCCATTTTCTGTGTATGGTTTTGAATAACAACTTAACTCCTACTTGTAACCTGCACATATAATGTGTATTAACCAAAGGTGCAAAAGAGAAAACCAAGAGCTGTGCACTTGCAAAGTCTTGTGGTCATGCAGAGTATTTTCCTTCCTGCAGCTAACACAGGGCAGTATCTAAAGCTACCCAAGTCATAGCACTGCCATACCAATCAGTACCCATGAACAATTCCTCAAATAAAGTGAGTGTTAATCAAATGTGAAGACTTTTGCACATCAAAGACACGCATGTCTTTGAAACCTGCCACAAAACAGGTAAAGCAGCAAACATATTTTGGCAACAATGGTACCCCACTCAGGATTTGAATTCTGAACTGTACGGCTATAGGTACAGAGCCTAAAACACTACTCCACAATATTGGCTAACCCTTAGTGCTGCTATGCCTTTGTCATCTGAAATATGATTGCTATATTCTTAAATATAAAAAAAAACACAAAAAAAACACAAAAAAAGATTATGTTGACAGAGTGGAAACTACAATGTAGCACACAATTTTGAATAAATGCCAAAAAAAGCTTTTGCGAACTCAATATTTTAATCTGATTTTCATAAAATTTTAATTTATGTACATTAAAAGCTGAATAATTAAAAAGATAGCAATTCATATTTTATTATGCTGGGGGAGGTGGGTATCCTTGAAAGTACAAAGAAGCCCACTAAAAAAAAACCTGTCCATGTCACTATTGCCTGGATTATCATTAACCTTTGACATTTCCTTACACTGTCACAAAAGTATGAATATGTGAAAGACTGTTAAGGACATATACCTAGATAACATATTTAAACATTTCTAGAAAAATAAAATAAATATTGGGTTATGATCCAGGAGTGGGTGTCGTGTGCAGCTCCAATCTTGATTGCACTTTTCAAGGCCTTACTCAGAAAGCCTGAGACAATGGGAATGGCATGAGGCATTTGCCTAGTGCAGGGGGGCTGAGAAGTACAGTAGATAAACACAGATGATCAAAGAGGCTTTACGATGGCAAAACCCATAATAAAGGATAAGTATTCAACAGCTATAGAGAAGGGCATAAACACAGAAGCAAATGAATAAAGAGGAGAAAAGGGGAGAGAGGAAGAAAGAAAAAGAGAAGAAGGAACATCACCATTGTCCTCCTCTTCTTCAAAGCTTGTGGCATGTGAGAGGCTCTTGTTCTGATCAGTCCTGGAGACCGGATTCAAGTAAACTGAACATCATGTGTGACAGTCTGTGGGCTTAATTATTTTAGGAAATTCTGATTTCCCTTATTGTGGATTCCTCAGACTAAAAACGTGCATTTTCAGAATAGAGATTGATTCCCATTACCTTTGGGCATCCATATTGCAGGAAGGGAGATATTGTTTTGTTTAGGGCCCTTTCCATAGGACGCAGCTGTTAGTTTTTTTTTTTGGCCCATTTAAGTATTGCATAGTGTTTTTAGTTACAGTGTTGGAATACTGGATTTTCGAAGTCTGTAGGACACAGGCCTCCGGAAAGCAGATATCTGTACAGTACAAACATGTATATGTGAAGAATTCGGTGTTGCTCATTATTATTTCATGTACATATCTGGCTTTGATTTATTATTCTCTTACACAAATCATGCCAAAGAAACAAAAAGAACTCGTGTTTAAATTTTAATTTCCTGACCATGTTATTTTCCAACAACTGGTGTCAGAGCAGATTTCTCTAACAGCCACCTGTGAGGTCCATGTAGGTAAAGAGATCAAAGAGGTAGATGCAATAAATTAATATCAGGTCAGTAAAGTATCCTTACAAGAAGTAAAGCAATCCCTTGTAGATGTACAACAAGTGTCAGGGATGACTGGAAGACAGGGCGAGATGAGTACCCTCATCTACTGTAGCTGATTAGCTGTCTGAAATGAGAAGCTCTCAGCAAGAGCTAGCAAATTAAATGGATAAGAATCAACAAAAGCTAGAAAATGAAAAGAAAAACACTTGACGCGACCTAGCAACTGAAATGAAAAGCATTCGACAGAAGCTAGAAGTAAAGTCAGATATTCCAGTGAGCACAGTTAGTGAAAGCAAAGTGGTGTGTGAAAATACAATAGAACAACTAGAAAGTTGATAAGAGTTGATAACACAATAAAAGCACAATGTTCAGGTGGCAGAGTTAGGAAAATCTGCAATAAATTTTCATATGCACATATGTTCCAGTTATCCATCCATCTTCTAACTGCTTCATCCAGTTCAGGATTGGAGGAGAGCTGGAGCCTATCCCAGCAAGCAACGGGATGGAAAGCCAGTCCATCGCAGAACACACACTTACACAGTGTCAATTTTCCCAGAAGCCAGGTTATCTACTAGCATGTGTTTGGAAGGAAACCAGAGCTGGAGGAAACCCTTGTGAGCACAGGAAGAACATACAGTCCAAGCAGATAGCACCCCCAGGACCAGAACTGAGCCCAGGGCCCCAGCACTACAAGGCAGCAAGGCTGACCACTGTGCCACCATGCCTGACATGTTCCAGTTACGTGACACCAAATTATGTTTTTTTAATAGTTCCAGTACTTTTCACTCTTAAAAGGCTTCACATATAGGACGAGACCCACCTCATCCAGCACTCAAGGGCAGCACCCATCTGGGTGATGTGCAGCAGCTATTATGTGCCAGCAGCCCCACTACACAGAAGATTAGGCGGAGAGGTGAGAAACTACTACTGCAGTGAAAGGAAGATGGAACGTTAGGGAGTTCACAATGAATTTAGTGAGAACACATTCAGTACCTAACACTATATTAATCTAGGTTAACAAGACCATGTAGTCAAGTCCTCAGTTTAATATCTTATTCTTTATTCACAAGATGCTCAGTCTCCCCATTAGGGCAGTAGCTTGTAAACTCTGGTCCAGTGGGAAGAGTGTCAACTGTTAGCCTACCTACAAAACCATGTTTCTGCTGCAAGTATTTCTTAAAGGTGTGCCATTCCAGTACTAACCAGACCCAGCCTGGTTTAACTAGTGAAATCTCACTGCTGAAGATTAGGCTACAAGGTGAGAAAATGTATTGTTTTGCATTAGAATTACAGAAAACTAAAAAAAGGAAGACATACCGAATTAAGACATTTAGTGTTCAAGTTTTAAATATTAGCACGATCTGAAAACTGCTAACTTGCTTTTTAGCAACATACTGAATTTTAGATTAGATTTCTTACCTCATAAATAGCATTACTGTATAAAAAAAAATGTTAGCCAATATCATCAACGAGGAAGGGAATGTAAACCAACAAGGCTAGACATGAGCTTGCAAGAATTATTTTTAACATAGATCACATGTTTATAGAGCACTATACTGACATAAAGAGCCACACCTGACGAAGACTCCACAGCCAAAACATTGTGTTACTTTTCTTTTCATCAAGGAATAAACTTAACTGTTCCTTTGCAGTCTATGCATGCTGACACAGCTACCTACTTAAACTATAGTTAAGATGTTTCTTATTACTGGGTTACTCACACTGTATTTCCGTTTTCATGGAACATGAGTTATAAGGGGTTTATAAATACATTTCTAGCCTCCTTACTAAGTGTTACCTTCTTTTGCTAGTAACAGGTTTTGTGATTTTATGCGTAGACAGCAAGGAGATTTACTCAACAAATTTCAATTTATCTCTTAGATCTATAATTTTATTGTCACTGGTTTGAATCTGTCACACAATGCAGCAGGGCTGAAAGTGATCAATGACAAAAGCTGAAGCCTTTTTCTCTGTGACTTTAATTACTGTACCTTCAGCTGCTTCTTGTCTAAAGCAGTCGGTGCCTGTGTGCCATCATTGCCAGAAGCTCTGCTTTCAGGGGAAACTGGCGGCTGTCCATTTGCTGGTTCCTAGAGATTATAAAAGATACTCTTAAATGTCTTAGAGAGAGACAGTACAGAAAACACACGGTGGATCGTCCTCAGAACAAACAGGCTTATAAAGATAGATAGCAGAAACCACACAGTTTCAGCAAGTTGTATGCAGGCCTGGTGGCCCACATTTAGCTAAAAATTGGAGCACCCTGGCCAAACAAATGCATGAATGCAGACAAACTGTACACAGGAATCCAGACAGAAATACTGTTTCGCAGATCATTTGCCATCCAGCAGCTGCAATGCTGTATAATCACATAGGTCTCAAGTCTCAGGTAAATGGTATTGGCATCAAGCTGATGTTGAATTGAAAAATTACTTAAAAAATTAATGAACAAACAAAAATTTTGAAATTGTTGCAAAGACTCATGATTCCATTAATTAACCAATGTGTTTTGTATGTGAATAAATGAATGCATTTGCAATTTTCGATAGAAAAGCTCAGATATTAGGTTTTGAACCCTTGAGAGTTACTGTATGTTAGAAATTCACGTAAAAAAAACACAGTATTTCCTTGCTACCGATTAACTGGGTCACAGACAAATCCTGTGTCCCTTGCAAAAGTTGCTGAGAAACATCATTTCTAAAGAATAATACGGGGAATGGAAGCCACTTCACTTCACTAATCAAACTAGTTGACGTAGTCAAATAATGTCTTGTTGAGGATAATATCTTATTACAATAATAAGATAGCAAAGTTAGCTTTGACACTAGTACAGCAATCAGTAATCTAGCCGTTAGATAGCTAGGCGGAAGGCTAAATTTAGCGTGCCTCATTGTGTCACCTGTGGGAGGTTATCACCTGGCTTAAGCTTTTTCTTCTGAGAAACCTGTAAAAACTATGCATACTTGGTAAACTGCACTGTAACCCTGATGTGTATGTGCTGAGATCAAGCATGGATAACACAGTTGGTTGTAAAAATGCTCGTCACTCTCACCATCTACATATTCTGCTACTGTATGTTTCTTTTTTTCTTTTTAATTTAGATAAACATTTTTTAGTATACTATTTGAGCTGCTGGACTTCATCTGAAATTAGAAATGTAGCTAAATTGTAAAATTTCCAGCCTGGTAGTTTGAGGAGCAATCTGGTCTCCACTCTGCTTGGATGTGCATATTGTCTTTCTGTCTTTGTACAGCATAGGTTGTCTATTTGAGTCACACCTCTATAGCCACAAAATGAAGAATAATAAAATCACCAACCTGCACATTCATACACCAATTCACAAGATTACTAATAACAGATACAATAATAAATGATAAAACATACACCTAAATTTGAACCATTCAACTTCATTCGTTTAATGTGAGTACTCCATTATTTTGTCTTCTTTTCATAATGACAAAGTAATTGCCTCTGAAAATGAATGTACCAATGTGAAAGCAAGATTATCTGACATTGTGATGTCATACTACTTGGAGCGCCATCTGAGAACCATTAAAGCAAAAGGCTTAAGCCTTAATGTCCCTTGACAACAACAGCAGGAGATTTATATTGGGGGGAAAAAGGGCTTTAGTTGCATATTTTATTGAAATAGTCAGTACATTACACTCCAGGTGTCCTGTAAACTTAAATCAAGTTTAATTCACATGTCATTTGGTGGCATGGCTGATGCATTCAGAGTCTCAGATCCATTTCACAATTCTGACATTACTATTATTAAAATCTTCCATATAATATGCTGGCATTTAAGTACGATACAATGTTTCCCATACACAATAGCTTTAAAAAATAAAGTCATGTTAATTACAATGTAACCCTGTCTGGAACAGTGGCTACAAAGAAAAACAGCAGGTTAAAAAGTGCATCTCGCATTCACAGGCACTGCTCGACAGAAAGATACACCTGACCCAACACCTTTTATTAAAGTTTCTGTTGGCAGACAACATAAAACCATCAACGGATGCAAAGAAAGTCTAATCCATAATATACGTGAAAATGATAAACATCCAAGGAACTCTAAAATACTCTGACAGCGCTTTTAATAAACTTTAAAACAATTTTAAAATCACCCTTCTGTCCTTATCAGTAATGACTGGTGGGGTGATGGAAGGTCAAATGGACGGTAATTCTGAGTTTATATTTATGTGTTTAGAGATTAATCGCAGATCCACTGTAATCCTTTTTCAGAAGAGAGATACTGTGTGAGGGTGTTGATTTTTCACACTGGTGGGCATAACTCTAAAAGCTTACAGCTGACTTACTGATTGAGATCTACTGACTATTCAAATCAAATCCCTAGTCAACATTTTACTTCTGGACAATGTGGGACATAAATAAAAAGGCAAACAGAACATTAGGATATGTACTGTAGTTAAAAGCGTAGAATTTAACAGAGAACTGTTATGTTAACATTGTAGGCTTATAACACAATATTAAAGCCTCATTAAAAATACTATGACCATTTTCGCCACCATATTACAAAAAAGATCAATGCAGAGATGAGCAGCCAGATACATTTTTTATTGTTAAACAGAGAAGACTACTGATCTAAATATTTACCATCCTCAAAAGCACTGACAGTGTCCACCCAGTAATCTGGTTCAGTATCATCAGTGTAACATGTGGGAGGAGTCAGAATTGGAAAATGCATTAGTGTGTTTAAATCTTATAACAGGATGCACACCTTTACACAAAGGATTGTTGGAGCATGAAACAAGGTACCCAAACATGTTGAACCCAACCTCTAGTTTCTTTAAAGAAATGGAGCAATTAGCAATTAACTACTTAACGGGCTCGTCATGCCAAAAGGCCTCCTCTCATATGTAACTAATTTAATGCATTACTATGCATTGTTACTGTACGTTCACTTCAAACCATGTGACCAGAGACAAAGGGATATAATGAAAGGGAAGCACAGATAATGAGAATATCTTCCTTTCGAAGCAGCTTTCAGTGTGTATACAAATTATTTAGCTAAACTGTGAAAACTAATTCACAGTGATTCTTGACAAATAACTGCATAAAGTCTAGCAGCAAATTAAAGGTTTGGGCTGAATGACTCTTCCAATTACTAAAGGCATTGGATAAAGTGTGTGTCTATATGGGAAAAGGTGTCTCTGTATTATTATCATCATATTAAAATTAATATGGGATAGGAGACCTCCGAGGAAAAATGTATGTTGCTGATGTGAGTGGTGTCTGTAGACCAGTAAGTGGTGCTCTTGCCTCTGGACCAAAGTTTCACAGTATGCCACAGTCCCAAAATGGTGACCAGACATGGAGGTGTCAGAGGTGCTAAACTGGGGTTCTGATCACTTAAGATCAACCATGGATGTCAACCCCAGTGTCCAGGCTAAATTCTTTCCCTGAAGCTCGCTCAATTAAACTTGTGAAGCGAAGTTTAATTTCTCCATCTGATCTGCTGTGACCTGGAAATATGAATGCACAATGGCTGCCACATGGCATCCACAGGGGTGCTGCACTTCAGCAACAGATGAAATAGAACCGCACTATTATCTAAAGCACTTTGGATCCTTTAAGATGTAAAATACTATATAAATTCAAGGAACTACACCAAATCTTAAAGCAAATTATATGACACTACAATCCACTGAGAAAGTCATTTTTCACCGTTAAACATGCACTTTTGTAAAAATAGGCCAAATAAAATATCTAATTTAAGTATGTGGGTGATCACAGTGGACGTTTTCATCACTACAAGCTGGCCCTGTTCCGTCTGGTTGTGAGACACTTTTGCACAAGAGTAACAATGGGTGCACTTTGTTTAAGCTCTCATTCTAATATCTCTTGAACACACACCAACATGTGCATTTAACGAAATTCGAGAAAAAAAATCTCTCCATCAATTTATTTGCGAAACATGTCCCTGCGTTCGTCTGACATAACACAATAATTTGTCGGCATTCCCCTCCTAGACAGCTCGTCAAGTCCTCAACGCCAGTTCAGACAATGAAGCTCTTCAGACCTGCAGGACTTTCCGTTTTCACCTCCGCTCACATCCGAAGAAGCAGACTTCTAAACACTTATTTACCAGCAAGCAAAAGCACTCAATTGCATGAAACAAATATCACCATAAACCTAAAAAAAAACGAATAATAAAAACAATTACAGTAGTAAATGTAAGGATAGGAACTTCCAACATACCTTATCTTTCTCTCTTCTTTTTTTCTTCGCGAGGTCCTCATGAGGTCTGTTCTTCTTGGTGTTCAGGCCAGAGACAGGTTTTCTGTGCAAGACCAGGTCTAAAGGGAAGCCCGTGCTGTAGTCTCCGGGTGAGGTGGTCAAAGGTCCACGCTGGCCTCTTTTTCTCAGGAAAACAATAACAAAGAAAACCACACCCCCCAGCAGCAAAGACACCAGCGTTAAAAAATGGGAACGGGTGAGCTGTTGACTGAAGTCCGAAAACCCCGACCCCTGAAAAAACTCCTTCCCAGCATCGAAAACCGAGCCCGGGATAAAATTGAGCATCATTCGCAATGTTCAAGATGTCAATGACTCTCCTTTGTATTCCGAAGAACAAAGCAGAGAAGAACCTAATAACGAAGTCACAAATGAAATCGTGGTCGCCAACACTACCTGAACGTCTTTAACGTAAAAATGCCAAATGATTATATCATTTGTATCAATCAAAATTAAACGTAGGAAATAAAACAATCTACTTCCAATTTAAAACAAAATACAGAAGATTCCAAGTTTTCCCCCTCTTTGCCGAGGAAAGTGCTACATTGTAAACTTCATTTATCCTCTAACAACAAATGTTTTTTTACGCAGATTAAAAGCTAATGCGTTAAACGGATTCGAAAGTCGATATAAAAAAGCAAAACTGCGTAAGTGATTTTTAAGAATAGCAGTATTGAGAGATTGACGGTGGCCATCAAAGTCCATAATAAACCGTTAGCAGCTGATCCTGTGTTTGATGTACTCTTGGTTCTCTCCAGCGATTGGTGGTTTTAATTATATTTGCAACGTGAAATGTACCCCACACTACAGTTCCTGTTGGCTGGCCAGTGGTATTTTTTTACACCTAACAAGAAGCACATAATGGAACAAAGAAAGTGATATTTGTACTAATTTAAGAACAGTAGTTATCGAAGGTCGAGGGGAGTGAATGTTGCCGACACAATACTGAGTATTGTACAGTAACCACTGATTGAATCAATGTTTAATTCTGTACTTATGTTCTGTGACAACATTATATATTCTCTGAGGTACTGTACATATCATTGCTAGTACTGTAAATACTGAAAAATGCTGTAGTATCGGAGCATTGATCCATAATCGTTAACGATGTAATCCCGTTAAATAACTAATTTTATAAATGATTAAATATAAAGGCAGAAGTGCAATACAGATGGAAACATATTCAGCCTGATTATCCAAAGTTATGTTGGAGTTCGCCACATACGCGTGCTCAGCAGGTCTTTGCTCTCTAAGGACCAATTTTCGATTCCGAAGGCATGCAGAAATTGTTGCTAGAATCCAGAAATTAAAAATCGCCTAGTATTACGCTCTGAAGAGCAGAAATAAAAGGTTGCATCTTCCATCTACTATGATTCTATATCTACTATGATATATATTTAATGATTGAGTATAAAGATAACATAGAGATTAAAAGTATTGTTTAAAACTATAACTAACTGAAAATATTATTATGTTGTAGTTCCTAGTGAAATGGTTTTAAATGAACAGAAAGCAGAAAACTCCCCTCACTGGATAGGACACCAGTCCACCACAGAGCCTGGCCCCAGCAATATTGGTCCCCCAGTGCCAGAGCAACTGGAGTAAAGTACCTCACTCAAGATACTTTAGGAATGTCTGCAGTGGAGACTTGAACCTACAACCTCACCAGTTATAAGTCAAATACTTACCCACTACAATACTGGCATAGCAGTAGAGCCCAATAATTGTGTAAAATAGCATTAGTCAAAGACTGTAAAACTCATTTCTGGTCCTAGGCTACATATAGGTATGGCCAGTATTGCCTGTTGCTATAAGAAAATACAGAAAGAGCTCTCATAATCACATTTGCAGAGAGGATAGGGAAAGGTTTTGTGCTTGGATTGTGCTTGAATTAATGTTCTGTGCATATTTCCTATTGTGTGGTCAGTCTTGTTTTCCATGTTCTGTCCTATAATCTGTATTAAATAGCCATGAGTCAAAAACTGTATTTTTTGTGGTAGGAGTCTGGGTCCCTCTCAGCTTTTCTAAAATCAGAAACAAAGCCAACATTATTCTGTGTCTATAAAAAGACATACTGTATGTACATGTGCTTGTTTACAAGAAAAGGACACTAGGTGGCACAGAAGGACCGTGTTAAATAATAACTTTGACCCATAAGAGAGGGAATCTTATAACGTATTTTCAAGAATTAAAAATTGTTTTAGTTGCATAGGAAAATATAGTTTTTGTTTCACTCCTACAGCATGTTTACAACATTATGGGTATTGTCATATCTTGGTAGCTGATTTGGACATAGTCAAACCAGTGCTAGGCTGATATTTCAAATCATTTTAGAAGAAACAAAAATTAGTGAAATTAAAATAAGATCACTTTATTAGCCATATACAGTGCCACCGCTCCGCCCGTTAGTCATATATAGTGTATATTACTACTTCCATTAAGTTAATTTTCACAACAAAAAATTAAATATCATTACATATGGTGACAAATCAGAAATAATTCCGTACATTTTATTCATATTTTTAAATTATGTACTATGCCATGAAAACACTACAATGCCATAGATTCTCAGATATTTTAACATTTCTTTCCAGTAAGGGCATTCTGAGTTCATTTTTGTTTCTAAGATTTTTTAATGTAAATATTAAATATTTTAATATTTTGGGATTGATATGTTCAAAAATGAGATTTTAAGTGACAGGAATTCAATGGGGAATATGAAACAATAGATGTGACCAAGCAATAAAAAGTGCTATTACAGCCCTCACACTATTAGCATTTTTTGCCTCTCTTACAGGATCCATATTATTCTGACCAATTGCTTTTCATTTAGTGGATAACAAATATCAATCTTTTTTAATAAAGTGAAAGATCATATAATTTAGCCAATTGCTATCCTGAGCTGAATGCACAGCATCATCATGAGTACGGATGAAAATACAATACTTCCCACTAGCGCAGCAGATTTCCAAGTTGAATCAATTGAATCAATTAGCTAGTCAATTAACATATCAATAAATCAACCAATAAATTAATATTTAGAAATTTCCAGTCCTCCACAGCTGGAATTCAGCATGTTTTCTAGGGCTCTTTAAATAATCAACAGCTGAAAACTTTGAAAAATGTTAAATTGCCCTATTTAGGGTAATGATTAGCTCAAATTCATCCCTTTAAGAACAGAGGTGAAATGGAAATACTCTGTACAGCACTTCCCCAGGAGAAAGCTGTTTCAAAAAACAAAAATGACAGCAGAATTTTTGTGTGTGGGAAGATGCCAAGAGTAAATTAGATGTAGAGCTCCATGCTTTTGCTCTGCATATTGTTCAAAATGTATGCACAAAAGATCTTTTCAGTGTTTTCTTGTACTCCTTTTTATCGAATAAGGCTGCCATTGAAGAACATTTGTCTACATCTTTCTCTAAACACTTTCTTTTCTTCTTTTTCCCCACAGATCTCTGTTCTCACGGTAACAGTTCCCCAGTTTTATGACAGATAAGAAATGGGGGTTATGGACATCAGAGGAAAGTCAGTGCTTTTGACTTCATCATTCTTCAGTGATTTTGAAGAATGACAGAGGCATGAAAGCTTTGATGTTTTGAAGTAACTCAAAAGTTTCATTCTTTGGAAGCTGTTTTTTTTTAAATCTTACTACCCAGACACTGCCAGAGCAACCCAGTGGTACAAGGGAGGTTATCCACACTTTTATACACGTCAAACTCAGCAGTCTTTTGCTTAACATTGGCTTTGGAGGTATTTAATGAATTTATAGCATGTTTCTGTATCTGACTGAGGAATAAAGCAGTAGGTTAATGCTCTACTTTGTATTCTGATATTATTAAAAATGGAAACTGCTCTGATATGTAGCAAGCAATATCAATTAAAAAGACCATTTTGAGTAATTGAAACTTGTCAGCCTTTTCTTAGTTCGTGACCTTGTTGTGGTGGAGGGGCTCGAGTACCCCAGGGAGCTTTGGAGCAGATTTCCAAGTTAAGTCAATGGTTCAATGAGCTAGTCAATGAACACATCAATGAATCAACCAATAAATTGATAATTCAAAATTTCCAGTCCTCCAAAGCTGGAATCCAACAGGGCGATTGTTGGCATACTCATGAGTCCTTGGCTGGGTGCTCCACAACTGGAATTTGTCCCACTGGATGAGAGGGTCACCTCAATGTGACTTCAGCTTGTACTACAAGTTGTAGTGAGGAAAACACCGACTGTTGTTTGTGCTTATGCACATAACAACTGTTCTGGTATTTGGCCTTCTTAGAGATGGTGGATGCAGTACTCGATAAAGTACCAACTCTCTAGTCCTGCCAGGAGATTTCAACACTCACGTGGGGAATAATGGAGAGATCTGGAGGGGCATGATTGGGAGAAATAATTGAATTCTTCTTGTTTTTATTGC
Source organism: Lepisosteus platostomus (assembly GCF_059453375.1). Taxonomy (NCBI): domain Eukaryota; kingdom Metazoa; phylum Chordata; class Actinopteri; order Semionotiformes; family Lepisosteidae; genus Lepisosteus; species Lepisosteus platostomus. The sequence continues at coordinate 55,063,339 of NC_142613.1, forward strand.
TTTTGCATTTGTCCCATCTCACTATAAAGGTCGTTGTAATGATGACATTACATAAAACGTTTAGTGTAAAACCGTTTATTAAAGAAAGTTAAAAGTAACACAAATGCTGTTTAATAGGAACTAGAAACAGGATTTAATCAAATATGTGAACAATAGTTAAGCACCTGTTTAACCCCAGAAAGAAAATGTGTAAACCTATTACTTGTTCCTTTGCAGCGTACGCATGCTGACGCAGCTACCCACCTGAGTTCTTAAACAGGCTTTCAAAATATCGGAGCTGGCAGTCCGGCCAGTTAAATGGTTGTATCGACCTTGTTACCACATTAGCCAAAAGGCTCCTAAACTGAATAGTGTGATAAGGCGGACCCTGCTCCTGCACATACAAGACAAATTAATAATGGCACTTAGAGTAACGGCATCGTAGTGTAGTGACTAGCATTGCATCTCAATACAGGGGCCCTGGGCTCAATTCCTGGGGTGCTCTCTGAATGAAGTTTGTATGTTCTGCCCTTGCGTGGGTTTCCTCCGGGTGCTCCAGTTTCCTCCCACAGTCCAAAGACATATTAGTGGGTTAATTGACTTCCAGATAATTTGGCCCTGCTGTGAGTATGTGCATGTTTGTGCCTATGGGTTGCATTCCACCGTGCACCCGATGCTTGCCAGGAAAGACTCTAGCTCCCCCACAACTCTGTATTGGATAAAGCAGCTAGAAAATGGGTGAATGTATGTTAATTTAGAAATCTCCCGTAGTTCTAATGGTAAGTAATGCAGAACTATCCAAGGAGTTCTATGAAGAATGCCATATCAGGGTGAAATGCCCACCCTCACAAGTAGGGTTTCTTGGTAGAATCATCTGTTTATATAAAATTCTGGTCACCACTTTACAAAAGTGAAAATTGCTGCCATGGAAACAGTTCGGATAATTGGCCAGAATAGTCCTGGGGTCTAACAGGAACGTTGTACACAGGCATGTTGAAGGAATGGAATCGGTTCTGTTTTGAACATGTTACCTTGATATACGAATTCCAGGAAGGAACTCCCACGCTGAGCCCAATGGATAATTCACAAATGCCTCGGCACACAAGAGATTACTCCTCTGTCCAAGCTGATTTCATAGCAGTGGCCTCTTGCTGTTGAGTCAACTCTGGATTCATATACTATAGTTATGTCTCTTTGGCTGCAGGAGAAATACCCCAGTGTTTTTTGGTAGTTGTACAGTATGTGTAGCATATGTGCCTATTATTGACATGCTATTTTGATCTGCTGTGGGATGTTGCCCTGTAATGTATTGTCCTTTTAAAAGGAAAATTCTCTTGCCGCCGTTATAATGTTATAAAGTCTCTCTGGGACAGTCAAGCTTAAACACCAATTATAATGCAGGGAGCGTAACAAAATAAAATAATTAAAACTTAAAAATTAAAATTAGAAATAAGGCTCTCTCACTGATTTACTTATCAAGCAAATGAATGAAAGATAACAGCATTTCTCCCTGTCATCAGGGAAATAAATGATGTCACATGGCTACTTTGTTCCTGGCACAGTATGGTTTAAGGGCAGAAACACATGGCATCATAGAAGACAGGACCATTTATTTATTTACCAGACAAAAAAAACGACACACAAATCTTATTTTCAAATCTGTCAGGAATATTCATTAATTTTTACCACTAAAGTAGAAAGCACCTTATGTTTCAAATTGTTTGTACACCACAAGCTTTCCTCACTTCTAAGGAGCTAATGAAAAGAGGATGTCTAAAGGAAGACATAGATGAGTATCACCCCAGACTGTCAGAGGGTAAGGATTATATACTGTATGTGAAGGTTGCAGTATGGAACTGTTTCAGCATGTGAGCTGCTGCTTCATCTTCAGTGTACTGGAGTTCGATGATTGAAGTTTGGGACAGAAGTTGTTGGAGTAATTTTCCATCCTACAGTATATGTGTATCAGCTGTACTCCAGGGCTGAGCTTTGCTCTCAACAAATTGACCATGGCATTCAGAAATATCACACTTCAGAGAGCTCTGTAACTGATCCAATAATGAGGATTGTTTCATACATTATTAAACAGGAGAAGGAAGCTAAGATGAGAAATGAGTTGGGAGAATTCTTCTATAATAATCTTCTCTACAATGGACATCTGAGAGACCCTATTGTAATTTCCACAATTGATGTTGTCCACTTTCATGGAGATTGACACAGTTATATCATCCTTGACATCATCTGGATGACCTCATCATTCTAGAACTCTGATAAGCTAGGATGTGTAGTGTTATCAGCCGCTGTTCTTTATTTATGTGCTGGCAACCGTCACCTGAACTCATTTCTAATTGGGTGTTGGGGAATGGATTTAAATATAGTTTTCTGGACAGTGGATCATAAGGTATACAGTAGTTTAGCTGGCTGAGTAGATCTTTAAAATCCCCCATCCAGCAGTTATTGACTGCTTCATTTCTTTAATCAGGTCTCCCCCTTCCATTGGTCTTAAAAAGACTGGTCCTCGGTACTCTTGTATACAATCCATGTGGTGGTAAAGAAACCAATATAATGTCTGCAAGATGTTGAATTCCCTGTACCTACTCTTCATGTCATAAGTTCTTCTTTGAAACTCTGCCACTGCTTGTTGCTGTGTCAGATTCTTGCAGTTTCGGTCACTCTGCCACACACACAGGAAGTTTTGTACTGTTGATCAATAAGGTCATGAAAGGCTTGCTCTTTTCTGTCTAAGAAATCGTATAAAATCAAAAAGTCCCTTGCAGGCATTGGCGATATCGGTCTTAATGTCTTCCCGGGTAGAACACTTTTTTTCCATTCTCCGTTGAGGCCTGAGAGATTTTCCCTAATGTATTCTTGAAAACACTTTTTTTGGTTGGATTCCTCACTGCTGTGGATGTTGCTTTCTATGGATAATTCTTCTTGTACAGGCATTGTCTGGGAGCCAGTTTGATAGACGTGGCCGAATATATGGAACGATCGGACCAGCAGTCAAAAGCTCCTGCCAATTCTCCAGTGAAATGGAAATCAATAAACCAACCCATTGTGATTCACTCTTGTGATTCTGGGCACAGATGAGGAACAATTAACCTGTGTGTGTTGCCAGTATGTTTTGAATCTTTGTGGTGAAACAGGGTATTGGTAATACCAATACCATTGGTAACATGGTCATAGCCCATGCTATGGGAATATGGTAAGGAGAGGAATGCTATCAGTGGTGCTTTGCCCCATTTTCTTCCTTGTCAATAGACTGGCATCTCTACCAATTCTCACATTTTTTAACCAGTGAGAAATTATTCCTGTAAAAGCTGCTATCTAGTCATGAGTGAGGTGGCAACTATGTTTAGTGCATTTTTGTAGCCTCTTTCCCTGAAAGAGTGAGCAGAGCAGATGCTGAAAAGGGTTGCTCAATCACAGTTACATCTGCTGAAATGCACTTCTGCCTCAATCCTTGTCCTTTTGTATCAGTCACCTCTCTGTGCTAGTTCATGGCTTGGAGCTTCCAGACATCACTGTCCTACTGTCACATTTGTAGACCCCTCCTCTTAAGGACGCTCCAGGCCTTCCTTGTTTTCTACTCATCACCTGCTCCTGCTCCCTGTTCTACCCCCTTTCGGTTCTCCTTAAAAGCCAGGTGCTCACTTTATTTGGGGATCTGCATTTGATCTCTGTATCGTGCGAGTCCGGGACCTGGAAGCGCCTGGTCCCGTTAAGGTTTTATTCTCTGTTCCTGTTCCTGTTTCCCACCGGTTTCCGATCCGGTTCCTGTTTTTAAATCTTGTTTGTCTTTGATGGACCGCCCTGTTTTGGACTTTTGCTTTCATTTGGATTCCCCTTTGGATTTTCTCCCGGATTGTTTGCCTTGGCCACACCTCCCCTGAACACCAGCCCACCAAGGACACGCCCCCTGTTTTCATCCCCGTATCCTGCATGATCTTTTCCCCGTGTTTCTTCACTTTTCCCTGGATCGTGTCTTCTGCATAGGGTCTGAATTAACTGTTTTGTTACACCTACTTCCGTCACCATTCGCTGGTCACTGAAGGACCTGCAGAATGTGCTTTGGATGGAGGGTGCCTGTGCATGAAACTTGCATGCCAGCTTCCACCCATGTTGAAAGAACACCATCTTGATCCAAGGACACGGAGACCAAGACGACTGGAGGCCTCAGGTCTCATTCTGCAGCTTTGGCATCCTCACCTAAAATATACAAAACCACATAACTAACACGGCTTTTGTAGGTCATAGCCTTTAAATAACTTGATGTTGTAAATATGTTTTGTCTTTTGTGATTTGATAGTTTTATACTTTTAAAAAGGATTTTAATGACACATTGGAATGCATTGAATCATATTCTAAAGTTCTGATGTGAACTTCTATCCTTTCCTTATTCTCTTCAGAACAGAATTAATTACTATATTTGGTACAACAAAAATCCAAAATGTTTGACATTAATACTTGAAGTAAAAGATCTTGTTTGGTTTTTAGAGATTTCAGAATGGTACAGGTATATGCATGTGCAGTGTCTGGCAGTTACATTCCTAATGCTCTTGGTATGGAAAACACAGGAGCTTGTTAGTTCACATAGTTCAGACCACTTGTAATTTTCACATTATTTCAGTAGGTTGCACCTGAACTGTGTGAATAAAGCCATCTCAAGCAAAACTCTACATAATGGATTCCTACTGTTACAACTACCATCTACTGTGAGCTGTTCTAGCAGAGAAGGATAGCTTTTCTTTTGCAGGTTTCTTCTCTGAATTGGTTCACTGATTCTCCATAGAGCTCTATATGATGTTATTGGAAATGTAATAATTAATAAGAAATGATCACACCACAAATGTTGTCACAGTTCTGAACCATCAAATTAACCCACAACCTGGCTAATAAGAATATTTGGCCATCAGGAAGCATAGATGGCAACACCAAACAGCAGCAGAATTTTTTAAATTTTGTACTTTTAATGTTTTCTTTAATATAAAATATGGTTACTGGTGGTTACTGCTGCTGCCTCTCAGTTCCTGAGCTCTGGATTTGATTCCAGAATGTGTTGTCTGTGTGGAATTTGTACATTTCTCCCATGTCTGCATTGCTTTCCTCCAGGTACTTATTTACCTTACTTCCGCAGTCCAAAGGTATGCTGTTGATGTTGCCAGACATCTCTGAATTGTCCCCTGTGTGCCTTGTATAGGACTGCTGTCCTTTTTCAGCACATGGTCCTGCCTTGTCCACCCTCTGCCTGAGGCTAGGTTCCACCTCACTAAGACCTCCACCAATGATAAAGTAGTTGGTAAAACTGAGTGTATAAAATAAGTAGTAATATATATATATACTGTATAATCATTCAGGCTTGTAAATAGTTGTGATTTGTGATTTTTTTAAATTTTCATTGTGGGTTTATGGCGCTTTGGGTGTGTAGGATTGTGAGTATACTGTAGGTATAGGACTATTTGACAAAATGGCTGCCAGAAGCCAATATAGGAAATGGTGGAATGAGTGCAGGGACTGAGTAGGAAAGCCTGTAGTTAATAGGAGGTGAGGTTTCAAGTATATAAAGAGCACCTGGAGATATTCAAAAGGTGAGTTTAGCCTCTTCATATTAAGAAAATCTGACATATGGTGTCTGCGTTCTTCAATTAACCTAGTTTTTGTTTGGTGGGAATCTGTTGTTGTGAGTTATTTCACTTTTGGGAGGCTTCTCTCAAGAAGGCCTAACTCACAGAATTACAGTGAGAGATAGCACTAAACAATATCAAAAAGTAAAACTGCAAATTTAGATATTCCATGTGGACAGTGGCATTGCAGTGCTGCCAGTAAAACAGTGTGTTCTTCAGTCTAATGCTGACAGTTTTCCAGGGAAATCCCCATGAATCCTTACAATGGATTTTCTTTGAAACAGAAAGAAATTGCTGACTAATAATGTTTGATTCCACTGGGATCCCACACTCCTGTTCCTCTATTTACCCATACAGGAAACCATGAAAACAAAACATGACTGAAGTGGCCACATCAAGTCTTTGTTATGGTAAAACACAAATGTTACCATATTTTTCTAAAGGAACAAGTAATAGGTTTATTCCATGCTGAAAAAAAGAAGAAAGAGAACACAACGTTTCGGCCATGGAGCCTTCTTCAGGTGTGATGAAAATATTAGAAAATATTTTTCTAATCCCCATCTTAGCCTTGTGTCAATGCTACACTGCCATCTCACTGTCCTTCCAAAAACCTGTCTAAATCATGCAGTTTGAACTGGCTTCATAAAAAACTGAGGTGAACAGGTTCTCTCTGCTCCCCTTTCCTTACACATGCAGACCTGAAGGGCAAGACTTGAGAATGAAGTGGCAGCACAATATTGTAAAAAAGGTTTCATTATTACAATGTTTTTCAATTGCAATGTTTTATACTTTTATACTGGGTAAATCTGTAACAAGAAGGTTAGGCATTTTCTTTCTGATAGTGTGTTTTAAAATGATGTGATAAAACCAGCACATGCACCTCATTATTTACTGATGGGGGTGAGTGAACTCTCTGTCACTGGCCTTGCTGAGAGGTGTTTTTAGTTGAATGTAGTTCATATTTTCTTCAGGATGTATCTGAAAACTTGAACCATAAGTGTTTACATTGTAGTCTCCTTAGTGCATGTGATGTGGCTATGTAATTAATTATATCAAAGACCTGTTTAACTTGCATGGTGTCTGCATGCTCAAGATGACACAGCTTAATATTATTAATATTTGGATTCATAAACAAATGAGGTATTAGGCAAATCTAAATTTAAATATAAAAATTGGGAATTTGTCCAAATAAGAAATGATAATAAATATGAAATTTACTTACCAGCATTTTTGTGAACGAATTACGGCTTTTTATTTTATGCTACTGCATAACAAAAAACTCCTTGTTTCTTTAAGGTTCATAGAGGGCACCCCTTTTATATTGTCCTCCTACAGCCTGCCTTTAAGTATTATTTTATGACAGAGAGAGTGAGTACCTTCTCAGTCATCAACTTTATCCTTTTGCAGAGTTTTAAAGGCACAGTGCTTTTCCAAAACATCTCCTAAAGCTGGGTTTATTATCATGACACCTTTGTCTTTTTTATTGGCATAAATGAGGTAGGCCCTAATTTTCCACCACACTGAAAGTCTGTACAAGTTAATCATAAACTGGGAGGTTTGTTTAAATAGCTCATAAGATATGAGCCAGACACAGACCTTAATTAAGAAAAGCAAAGAAAATCCCATAACAACCTTACCCTCTGTCATCCCTTTGTTTATTGTCAGTTGTGTCTATTCAGTTGTAAGGCACAACTGTTTATTTAAAAAGGGCTCTTTTCAAACATAACTCTCCTATTACCTTCCCAGAGTAAATAAAAAAAAATCTAGGAAGAAAAGACTGCCAGATATCCTCCCACCTTTTCTATAACATAGAAAACTAATGTTTAGCTTTTCTGGCAGCAGGCCAGTGTTTTTTTTCCTACAATGGTCATTATTTTCTTTACCATCCTAGGTCAAACAGAACAGAAATTTACCGTGGGATTATGTGTTGTTGATAACACAGACTAGACTAGGAGACACAATGTTTTCTTTGCTCCAAGTACAGTCTAAACGCTTAGATTTCTTCAACTGTTTCATAATAATTCCACCATTGTAAAAAACACTCCAAGAACAAAAAAAAGAGAAAGTGCAAATTAAACAGGACCTATGTTCAAAACATTTTAGTATTTAAATTCTACCCATTGGGCTATAAGCACCTTTATCTGTGATCTGATTAACTATTTATTAACTACCTTTCACTTTGAAATTTGTTATTTTGCATAAATAAAGTTTTCAGGAGTACACCTGGGTAGGTTTATTTTTATCATTGCAACATTAATAACTCTGTCAGAAATGTAGTATGATCATATTTCTAGTTCTAGAATTCTAAATCATATGCTTAGAAAAAAAACTATTCGAAATGGAAAGTGTGTCATAAATGCCCTCTTGCTATATGTATATGTTCTTCTGAATTGCACTCTTTGTCTCAATCTTTTCCAGCACCCTACCTTCCACCCCAACTTCACCTTAAAGCTGCCTCCCTCATTCATTCCTTGCATGGGAAAGGGGTTGATGTATCTCCAACGCTTCTGCCAACGCCATCATTTCCACAGCCAGACTAGTTAATGCCAACTTCTTAAGTGTGCTACACCTTTATTCTTGTTGTCCCATCAGATTAATTACAATTTGATTAATTAGAAATACTGAACTGGAATTTGCATCCACAACCCTATGGTCTGGAGTCAAGAGCCCTGTCCACAATTCCACAATACTCTTATATACAGGTAATCTAGTTTTATTTCATAATATGAAACATAGAGAAGCTGCCAAGAAACTGTACACTGTATCATTATGAACCCTGTTCCACTGTGAGAGAAAGTGTAACTTACTAAGAATGATATTCATTTGCATGACATCTTAAACAGACACATCCAAAGAATTGTAGAAATATTGTATAATATCAACAGTGTACATGATATTTTTTAGTACAATACATGTGAACATCAAAACAACTTTCTGTCTTGGGATTTTCCAGGTTGGTCTATTCTAAAGTGCCTGTGTTGCTGTGTTGCAGGTGTATGCCATTGGTATTGTAGTACCCCAATTGCAGTGCAGTCTTGGATCTTATGCTGGCACGACTCCTTGCTGTGGTTTGCTGACATGAGAACCTTTTCTTATCTATCTCAGAACCGCAGGAAGACTGGGTTTCCAATGACAGCATTTACCACAGTAGTTTCATCATAAAAAAAGTTTATTCAAAGCTTAAATAAAAAATTATCAGACTCCAAAGAGAGTTACCACATATTAATTTTTCGGTATATGTTCAGATTTTTCAGGTTTCAGGTACTATAGGGGCACACCTTAAGTGTGCTGTCTTAGGTTTGGGATCTTACTTGGTGATACTTTTTAAAACGTTTTAAGGTCTGCTTAATAATGTAAATACCAATACTTTCTTCAATTTATTAGAATCACTACACATACAATGTACTGTAATAGTTTTATTGGAGACTGTGAAAGTATGCTCATGTCCCAAAAAAACCACAATCCTTTCAATGAAATAAGGAAACAGAAAAATTGAATAAATTTAAAAATTAAATTGAATAAATACAAGCGTAACAGGCTCCAGAGTTCATGTGGGAGGCCTTCTGTTTCCCAATTTAAGAAATCTGTTCTCTGAAATTTTGTGGTATTAGTCTAAGGTTCAGCGGGTTCTTACAACAGAGGAACTATGTAATTAGTATTTCTGATGGGATCTTCAAGTCGGTCTTCTAACCTCTTTATTCCCAAACAGCATGAATCACTAAATAAATCTCTCACACACACATCAGGAAAGCTTGCTTAAATAGAGATTTAATTAAAGACCGTCTCTTTACTCTACCAGATATTACCAGATATTAGAAATGATCTGCAGTATTAGTCAGAAAGAACAGTGATCAAGAAAAGTGGATGAAGTTACAGCCTCTGTCATTTCAATACAAAACCTGTGGCACTTCCTGGTTTTCAAAATGATTAAATGGAATGTCAAGTGTTTTGGTGTCCTTAAAGCTCAATGGGTGTAATGGGTAGAATACATAAATGCAAAGATTAATCCAAGATTAAGACCACACACACAATAATTCGAGAATACTTTTTTTTTATCCAGGCTACCTAAAGATTTGCTTTCCATAACTTCACTGGTGTACCTCTCACAGGCTTATTATCTTCTTTGGAAAGTGACTTGTACCAACTTACACATTTTCCTTTCACAGGCTTAGATTAATGCAGTCACCCGAGGTGAGAAATTTAAGGATTATAATTGATCCTGATGTGAGCCATGAGTCTCATGCTGAGATGGTAACCAAGGAGATGTACTACCTCCCCTTAAGAAATATACTTAATTGGAGGCCTTTTGTCCACGTCTTACTGTATGTTGAGAAAATGATGTAATTGACTATTTCTCTACTAGGATAGAAGATTACAACACCCAGCTTGCTGGCACATGCGAAGTACGTCCTGTCATATAGAGTTATTGTTAAAGACATTCAGTTAGGATGTTTTAACTTGAGAATGGTTGCAAACTACACTAAGCCCATTTAGCCCATCTTGCTCATATGGTTCCTCACACCTGAAAGGTCTGAGGACTAGTCTGGGAAGTTATATTAAAACTATACATGCATGGTAAGACCTCATTAAGAAAACTGTACAGTTTTATCACAATACTGGATGAAATGATGTTTGAAGAAAGTCACCCATCTTAAGAATCTTCCTTTGCCGCCCAAATGAAAGATTTCCCTTGTGTAAACTCTTTGTGTAAAGGGCCATTTCCTATTCTCTGTCTTGAAATGAATTCCCTTAGTTTGCAGTTATAACTACTGTACTGACTGTTAAGTAGTCCACATAACATATTTAAATACAATTTTACTCCCTTTACCTTGCCATATATTACAATCCCAATTAGAACATTAATTAATGCTTTTGAACGTCTACGGCTAAAATATGCTATTTGTGGTGTGGTGACTCAAACAGAACGCTGTTCAGAGCTTCAGAGGTAATTAAGCTGTTTCAAAGCAAGGGGGTGAATACTTATGCGTTCAGTTATTTTCTGTTTTTTATTTTTAATTAATTTAGCAAAATGTCCGGATTTTTTTTTCACATTGACATTATAGAGTACTTTGTGTTGATGAGTGGCAAAAATTCTCAGTTAAATACATCATGGTTCCATGCTGTAACACAATAAGATGTGAAAAAGTCCAAGGGGGGTGAATACTTTTGTAAGGCACTGTATATACATTACTTTTTAACTTTTGTGTTGACTATATTTCTACTGAATGATGAAAATGTGTAGGATGCACGAAACTGCACTTCCCCATCTTCTTCTGTAAAAAGATGACTACACTTACAGTATAACCCAGTATAGAAGCTTATTGGCTATAAAGCAGTGTTTATTTCTTGTAACATTACACCTCAAGGGTTTTAATTGTACTATGTCTGAATCCATATTGCTCCTCCAAGACATAACCTCAAATTCCACTCTCTTATGAATGAGGCTTTTGTGCCTTTTGAGTTGAAGTCTTTATATGAAACGGTAAGGCATGGAGAAACATTCTGTAAATCATACAGGTCTTACATAAGCAGGTTTAAGCTGAAAACAGAGAGCACTGGAAACCAATATAAGCTGCTTCAATAGACCCTGAAATCAACACTTTGCTATTCAGGCATTTTTTATTCAAAAGAAAAAAAATTAGGGTTCAATGTTTTAAAGAGCAAACATAATACCTGATGTGCCCAATTAAGTGGATGCCTTTCTCTTGAAGAAAGTGGTTTCAACAGCTGTAAACTACGGTATTTCTTCAGTTTGTGAAATTCTTTTTCGTTAGTTTGTGTATGTGAGAGATTAAGAAGATATTTACAGTGTTGCACTCACAATGTGATTTTGTGTGACTCTGAAATGCACACAACATACCTAGATGTCTTTTGGTAAGTCTTGTTACAAACTTTTAGTATGTGCTGTCAAATATGAGCTTGATTTAATACTCTATCACCTGAGCAGTGCCAGAGAAGAAAAAGTCATATGTTATAAGGAACTGAATCTTTTTAATTTCTAATACAATTTTTAAAAACACTCAAGAGCATTGACAGTCAATCTAGCATATTTCTTTATTCTTCATACTTCTTGGTTTTCAATGCACTTAAAATGTGAAAGTGCATTTAAAATCAGGAATAGGAGGCACCTCTTCACAGAAATGGTTGTAGGAGTGTGGAACAACCTGTGCAGTCATATTGTTGAAACCTGGCTGCTTTCAATAAGTAGCTGGATTAGATCCATGGATCAATTCACTAACTACCAAATAAGACGGGCCAAATGGGCCTACATTGACAAATCAATGTTAAAAGCTTTGTGGTACCAAGCCCATGTTGTGCACAGGTGATACGCAATCCTTATAATCCCAAAGAAGGAGATAAAGTATGACAGTCATGTATCTGCAATTACCTTACCTAAGAAAATGCATGAAAAATACATTGTCTAATTCTGGAGTCTAATCATGTGCAGTCCATTCTCACCAAAATGCACACTGATTTGTAACCTTTCTCATCTTCTTGTGTTCTTTACAATATAAAGATTCTAGAGAACTATCCATCCATTCATTTCTGAATGCATTCAAACTGCTTTACTCAGTACAGGGTGACAGGTATCACCAGAGCCTGTCCTGGCAATAATGGGTACAAGACAGGTTAAAACCTTAGAGCACACAAACGCGAACACACTCATACCAGGGCCAGTTTCCACAGAAGCCAATTAACCTACCAGTACTGCATGTCTTTGGACTACAGGAGAAAACTGGAGGCTCTGGAGGTAACTCACATGAACACAGTAAGAACATACAAACTCCACCCACATAGCACCCCGAGAACTGAACCCAAGGCCCTAGTGCTACGAGACAGCAATGCTAAACACAGTGCCGCATTAGAGAGCTTATAAAAGTATAAACCTGCTTAGAAAATGAGAAGGGTTTGCATGTCTTTTAGTAATTAATAAAAAATTCCTTTTAAAATGACAAAAGGGGAAATGTATCAGTGGCATGATTGTTCAGTACTAAAACGAACCAACTAAAAGCCCTTTTTAAAATAACAGAAAATTTGAATGTATTTTTTGTTCCCTTAAAAATGAAACCAAAACACATAATGTGCCCGTTAATATTTGCATATGTACTGTACTTCCAACATCAACAGCAACATGAGAAATTATAAATTAATTAACAAAGACAACCCACAACAACAGCCACTGGTGAATCACTGGTTTGCCTGAGACAGAAACTGACACTGAATCATTATCTTGACAGGACCTCCTCCTCGGGGGTTCTACCTACCTTGTACTATATCTATCCTGTCAGGTTAGCACCTGATCTCTTAAAAGCAGTGAATGAGGAAATATGTGACCTGCAGTTCAGAGATACTATCAGGAGTTTTAGTTTTAGTTAAGTTAATGTGCACTCTCTCATAGCATCAATACTTTATGGGGGTGGCCTGTTTTTCATGCCAAGCCCAAAGTTCTTTTGGGACACCTGAATGCAGGTTAGTGTTCCTAGTGATAATAGTGTAGGAGAAGCATTTGTGAATACCATATGCACATATTCCATAGCAAGATGTAATATTTGGAAATAACTATTCAGGATTAATAATCTATATGGTTAATGAGTGAGTTATTCCTTCATTTATCAGTGAAAGAAAAGTTGTTACATCACTAATAGGGTACCTTTTTTTTGTTACACTGCAGTACATTCAATAGCTAAGTCAATATTTTGCACATTTTTATCTCTCTCTCAAGCCTAGTAAAGCAAATGCCTGGTATTAATCATGAAACATGACATCACGGTGTATAAAAATCAATGATGGAATTTAATTTAAATACACAATTTAAATACATCACCAGCTGCATATACTGTATATACAGTATGAGTTTCGAATGGGGAGTTGTGTTATTTTGTGAGCTACAAAGGGCAGGACCAAAAAAGGTTTGTAACCCTTCTTATGTTCTTAGAAGCTAATTCCATTCTGAAAAGTAAAAAGAAAGAAGGCTTAAACAGCCAAAACCTTGTTTTTTTCTTTCTTTTTGCTTTCCAGCATGGAATAAACCTTTGTATCTAAGCGTGCTGTATATGTCTGACTTCAGTTTTGAAGTAGGAGAAAACAAACAAGAACAGGACATGGGAATTCATTTCCCCTACCACAACTGACAAAAGAATCTAAACGGCTTAATACCATGTGGTTTGAGAAAAACAGGACTGCTGAAACCTGTTTTCACAAATGCAAAACAAGTAAAGCAGCCTGTCAATTTTTCAGTGTGGCAGGTCTCCACATCATGTGGAGGACCTCTGCACATACAGGTAAATCCTCTGTAAAGCAAGGTCTCTGCACCCCACTTGGTGCGACGTTTATGATGACCCTGGGGAATTGTACAACTGGAGCTCTGGCCTGGCGCCTCGACTTGGTCTATATTCCCCAGTAAATGTTAGCTTAAATGATGGAAGAGCAGCACTGTGCTTCTCCTCTTTAACAACACTCATCATGGCAAGCTAGCCATATTTTTCTTTTTTTAAATTGAAGAGAGAGCCAGTCCGCTTTTCCCTTTTCCAAACTCACTGAAAATATTTAACCTCCCCTGTGGTCTAATGGTAAATTGCCTTAACTAATGACTAGACACAGAGACATTAAGAAAAGGAGATTTATATAGAGAACAATGATCAAAAAAGACACTGCAGATCTTACTCCCTCTGCGTCACACAAATGCAGGTAAGAGTTTACCTGCTGCCCATACCATCACAGATGGCTGAGACAAGGCTGCTCCGTTGCAGTCATACTACTGATCCATGAACTCTGTCTAAACATCATATCCCTCTTCAATAATTTGGTATAAACGGCTATTGCGTTGCATGATGCAACGCAATAGCCGTTATTATTATATGTTAAATTTTTGTCCCTGTTTTTCTTACTGGCCTACCAGTAAATCAAATCAGGTCGTACATTGATTAGTGTTGCTGCCTCGCAGTACTGGCATCCCAGCCCTTGGCTCAGTTTCTGGTGTATTCTCTGCATGGAGTTTGTACGTTCTCCCTGCATTCACATGGGTTTCCTCCAGGCGATCTGGTTTCCTCCCACAGTCCAAAGACATACTAGTGGGTTAATTGGCTTTTGGGAAAATTGTCCATGATGTGACTGTGTGTGTGTTTGTCTGTACCCTGAAATGGACTGGCATCCCGTCCAGGGTGTTTCCTGTCTTGCACCTGTTGTTTGATAGAATAGACTCAGGTTCCCCCAGTGACCCTGTATTGGATAAAGCAGTCAGAAAATGGATGGATGTACATGAATTTAGCAAGCTCTCATAGTTCTAATTGTGAGAAATGCGGAACTATCCAAGGAGTTCTGTGAAGAATAACGTATCAGGGTGATAGGCCCACCCTCACACTTTGGGTTTCTCAGTTTTTCTCAGTTGAGTCATCTCTTTCATGCAACTCTGCAATGTGAAGAATATACAGTTCTATAAAAGTGAGAATCTGCAATAGCTTTATTAGAAATATTGAAACTCAACATAAAGGTGGCATTTTTAAAACATGTGTTGGAGGGTGAGGCTTGCATTGGGGGTTGCTTAAGTTCCTAGGTTACTACCACAATAAATTATTTCCTGGGGTGACAGTCCTCCATGTGCAAAATCATATTTTTTCTTCTTTCCTGTGCTTAATCAGATAAATGTCTCCTTTGGGCCCCCCTTTCAAAGGGGATAGAGGACTTGTTGGGTGGGACGTTAGAATCTGTGGCCTCTCTGACACTTCACTAATATGTCATACTGTATGTCATACCTTTTAGGCCTTCTGACTCCTAAAAAAACATTTTTAAGGATACATTTCATTCCCCTGTCCTCATAACTCAGTGATGGAAAGTCTGGAGAAAAAGGTCTTTCACTACCCATATGAGGTGCTTGCAGTACCTTGGTTCATGTACACATGGTATATTGTCTTAACTGTTGGATGCACATTCTTCCTGGTCCATGTCAGCTTCACTCTGCAGTGTGGATCCTTGATTACTGAACACTTTGCAACCATTCTGATTGAAGACTTGAGTCTTTTGGAGATACTGTTCAGTTTCTGAGCATATGAAACAACTAACTGTTTTCATATTTTCTGTCATCACTGCTCTGACCATTTTGAATTGCTAGGAGAAGCTGTTAAAGTGATTCACATAGGACAGCAACCAACATGTTTAGCTTGTGAAGAGCTGGGTTAAAATAAAAAACCTGTAGATATACAGGGTTTCTGGGTCCAGGACTGGACAACCCTGATTTAAAGTTTCACTCAGCTGAATAATTGTTGTAAGGCACTCTTGGAATTTTACAGCCTTTTTAAGCTTTAATGTGCCTTTTATGTTCAAAGCATGAAAGATGAAAACAAAAGCTCTTCCAAAGCTATGTCAGGAATCTTTCGTTTTCTTTATTTTATAGTGGCCATAGGCTGAGAAAAATATGAATCTGACTTAGGTTTGTGAAAAGCAAAACATGTTTTTGAGTTTTATGTTGATGCTCTGTGCATGAAGCAGACACTGTATTCACAGTGTGTGAAAAATTGTCATTAAGGCCACATAAATCAGTCCAGACTTTTGCAATCCAAACAAGTGGAAAACAAGAACCTGTGTAAATAATGATCTGGGGTGGTGGCAGTTTGATGGATGTTGGGATGAACTTCATTGGTTTTGATGTTGACCAGCTGTACCTTGCAGAGGAAGGAGTCCTGTCATCACTGCTAAGCCCTGTCATTCAGGGTATTTCCTATAAAGATAAGAACATAAGAACAGTAACATAAGAGGTCATTCAGCCCATTTAGCCCGTTTGGTTGATAGGAGCTAACGGACCCAAGGATCTTAACTTGCATTTTCTTGAAAGATGCCATGGTACTTTATCTAGGGTATCACTTGTGTCCTCTGGTTCTTATTTCAGTGTTAATTGTGATTAATTCTGCTGGGTTGACTTTATCAACATGTTTGAGGCTTCAGAAGACTTGTATTGTATCAGGTAATCCTCTCCGTGCAAGACTAAATAGGTTCAGTTCTGTCAGTCTGTCAGTGTCCCTTCAGTCCCAGTAAGTATCTGGTTACTCATCCTGGACTGATTTCAGGGAGGTTACATCTTATCTATAATGTGTTGACCAAAAGAGCCTATTGGTCTATTAATCTATTATACAATTTGAACATAATATCGCACAATTTAATTTCTACACTTTTATCTACATATCCTAACATGTTGTTTGCTTTTTAAATTGCTTTCCTGCATAGTCTAGATGAGTGGATAATATTTCAGAAAATTCTCTTTGTCACATATCCATTGGTAATACAACAAAGGGAGAAGGGCAATACATTCACTACTGTTATATGTTGTGATATGTTTTCCATTGTTTCATTCTTGAGATAAAGGATGTAAAACTAGCGTTCTGAATGTGAAAGATCCCACAACACTGTTTTGGAAAAGTAGGGGTGTTAACCCCAGCATCCTGGATCAATCCTGCTCTTGTTTTGAACAATCCAGTTTACCTGAGCCTCAAATTGAACTCAGTGTCTCATTTCATTGCTTGATCTGTCCTGCAGTGGGTTTGTTGTTGCAGAATGTGCCACCCAGGAGGGTGCTGCACTTCAGTGGTGGATGATGAAGTAGGTCCCTGCCTCTATGTGAAGCTCTTTGGGAATCTTTGGAAAAGTGGCAGTGCCATGACCCTCACCAGGGAAAGGGAGCAGAAAGTGGATGTTCATATATAAGAGTTGTTGGGTTACTGAAGCAGTAGATGGCGCTACTGAGAATGATTTTTTTTTCATATAACATACATTACTTTGCAATGTATTCAACCCCTTCCAGTCACTTTCCAATTTTGTTGAATTACAAATGACGCATACATATGTTTTCAAAGTGAATATTTCTAATCAAAATATCACTGACATTTAACTTCATTCACCTATAAAACTGTTCAGTTTGAACATTTACATTCAACATTTGATTAAATATGTTCTCTGCAGAACATGCACATATATCAATTGTAATTTTACCAAATGGGACATTTGGGAAGGGGAAGAATATTTTTACAAAGCACTGTATAAGCATGGGCATTTGCTGAGGTTCAAGTGCAAACTTATGGAGTAAAATATTATCAGAGTTATAAAAATCTGTAATATGTTATACAGCACGTAATGTCTATAATGTCTTGTCCATTTGTCAATCATCATGTTCCATTATTGGTGTTGGGAAGCCAGTCACCCCTAGACACTTAGTTAAGTCCACCCTTTAAAAGACATTGGTGACTTCCAGCTCAGAATGTTATGTGCTGAGTGCATTATACAAGCTATTTTTTCTCACGTAACAAATAATTCCAAAAGCATTTCACTTTGCCCAGCTTCTTTAGCCTTTCTGTTTGTCAAGGTTTGCTTTTTTTTGGGGTCCTGCCACTATAAATACGTGACTTCAAGGCGGTCTTGGAAAATCACAGGGCAGAACAATCTCTATTA
The DNA here is from genome assembly GCF_059453375.1 of Lepisosteus platostomus. Taxonomy (NCBI): domain Eukaryota; kingdom Metazoa; phylum Chordata; class Actinopteri; order Semionotiformes; family Lepisosteidae; genus Lepisosteus; species Lepisosteus platostomus. The sequence continues at coordinate 55,081,377 of NC_142613.1, forward strand.
GCTGAGAATGAATCAGACAGGTGCACATGGTATGATAGTCTAATGTGCCTGGAAGGTGATTTCTGCCCCTGTTCTGTGAAGGCTGCTCATTGTGTGTCGGAGGGAACTCCCCTCTTTGTGAACAGGGCCACAGCAGCGTCACTGAGCACACTCACAGGCTGCCCATCCCCTTCCCTGTCACCACTTGTTCCTGAACATGAGGGAACTTGAATCTGGACCTGCCCTTTCTGCTTTGCATGAGTGCTTTGGAATATTGAACAGGAAGAAGGCCCCACTCTAACCTAGAGCTGACAGCCATCTGAAGGAGATTCACAACATTGATGTACTGTATAGCACTTGTTATACTAATCAGTATAAGCACCATATATACAGTATACACAGTAAATATAATGTGATGTATAACCATATAAGAACCAGTATTTAGCAAAGCTAACAAAGCTGTTCTTGTCTGATATTGCAAGAGCAGTTAGAGCAATCATGACTCAGTGTGCACTGAAATGCAGGTATGCGTACATTGCTGTGCAATTAGATTTATTCCACAGTATGACTAAAGACCAGGTGCTTGTCAGGAAAAAGTTTTAAAACGATCTCCTTTATTGTAAAAAAAGACACGTCTTGGATTTCAGAAATCACACAAACTTAAGGTTTTTTTTTAACATATACAGTACTCTGTATAACTGCCCTCTTTTGAAAAGCATTAAAATTAAATGACTCTTTCCACTCTATTTACAATTCTCTACAGTACTTTATGAAGTTTTATTCCACCTTGAATGGTTGTGTTTGTGCTGTGTATTTTAAACTTAGGTTTTAGTAAGTATATATTCATGCCACAGAAAAATAGTCTAGAGACTGTCCTTTAAAATTCACCACATTCGAACTGCCTGCCCTTCCCATTTTAAAACCTGAACTTTAGACAAAGAAGAAAAAAAAGAAGAATGAATAATTACAGGTATGTGATAAAAAGGGCATGGGTACAAAGTCATTGTGTGAAAAGCAGGAACACAAAACCAGGTGGCAACAACAGAATGATGTTTCTGCCTTGACAACAGCCCTAGCTAAACCAAAGTGACAGAATAAATAATTTATATAGGTCAGTACTAAAGTCTTCTGGACTGTCTGGATGAGTGAGCTTCTAAATGGAGGAAAGAGTAACATGCTTAGAAGCCATGTGAACAAAATCTGGGTAAATTCAGAAGGCTCCTGAGTAGCCTGAGCAGCCTAGCCAGAAAAGGCTCTTGATTCAGGCTTAGGCTTCAGTCTGTTGCCCAGACGCCATGAACTGAGGTCTGAGTGATGCCATTAACTGACCGTGACAAGGACCTTCCAAGTGGTGGTACACTATTAATACAGTGCAGCTGTGGTAGGGTAGGGATGACTTGTCCAGGACTCTACTGCTGAAACAGAAGCTCTTTCCATTTCCTACATCACTCACATCACTGACAGATGTAACACTCCTCCAGCTGGCGCTTATTCACCTGCATGATTCTGTGGAGCTCACAGTGAGTCAACAAATGGAGGAAAATTTGTGCCCACCCACATTCTTCAACTGTATCACAGGAATCACTGCTGCAAGTCAAGATGAAGTAACAAGTAATTCCATGTTGGGTGGGTTACTAGATGGAAAATACAAAATATTGTTAAACCTTAAGAAGATGTTGGCAAGAATAAAGTCACGTTTATCAAGACAGCAATGATAGCATTTTAGTTTAACTTTGACTTTAACTTTTACTTTAACTTTGGAAAAGCAATCAGCTATTAAAACACCACTTAATACCTGGTGTTCCACCAGGTCTTACGATACTGCTGAATGAGATCTATTACTACTTGAAGGGAAAGCCTTTGGGGTGACTTCCTTAAATGTGTCAACTCTGTTAATTCTACTCAACTGCATCAAAGTACATGATAGAAAACCTTTTTTTCTCTCTTCTCCTAAACTATAACTCCTTTTTTCTTCATACAGTACAGTATATTTACTTATTTTTTCATTCCCAATGGGAAACTCTATGTGTAAATGATTATATACTGTATACCCCCCAACAATGTGCTGTATTTACTAATACATTGTGTATATTATAATGTTTTATATGTAAACATATATATTCCTAAGTGTTACCTTTATTTGTTTACTAATCTTTCCTTGCTGCTAACTGCCAACAGTCTGTGATGTATTTTACTGACTTCTTTTAGTACCAGGGAGAGAAGGGAGGGAAGGCCTGTTTGTCAAGAGTTTGTAGTAAGAATAACAATTTTGATTTTAATTTTAAAAAAGCAAAGATGTTTGGCACTGATCTTAAAACAACTGAATAAAAAGATTTAGGTCTTCAGTTTTTTCCCAACAATTCAGGAAAAGGCTGATAAAATGTTTGAAAATGGGAATAGTGTAGGTTTTAAATGATGGAACATTTAATTGGTGGTAGGCATAGGTGCAACCTCATGTAAAATATTGCATGCAATTAAAGTTAGAAAAGGACATTTCTGCCCTGTCCAGGAAAAGCTCAAAGAAGAGCAAACAGGTTATTTTCTGGTTTTAAGGGTGTGTAATGCAAAACTTAACTACATCTCTTTAGCCTTAGACGCTTCACAAAGCGTTCTGATTTAATCATTCTACACCCTGAAGTGTACTGACACATTTAGTCCAGATAACCCAATGGACAACAAACAAGAGACCTGAATAATCACTTCACACAATGGGTTATGAGTGCATGGGACAAGTGCTGGGTAAAGGTACTTTTAAAAAGTAATATATTACAATTTACTTGTTTAAGGAATTTCTTTTTAAAAATCAACATACATTTGGGGAAAAATAAGAAAAATACAGTGATCTACTGTATGTAGTCTGTATACAGTTACTTGCATTAATAAATTACCATCTTTAAAGCAATTTTCCCACATTCTCATTCATTTTAAAAAAGTGTTCCATTACACAAGTATGTTATATCTGTGATGGATTACTCCATGAAAGCAACTTTCCTCAATGCTGTCTGGAACAAAATGTCCCTGCAAGCCTTTGAAACATATTTGCTGTTATCCTTCAACGCTCAGCAAGTTCCTTCAATCAATAAACAGCTAGCTAGCACACTAACGGGCAAGCCAGGCTGGCCGGCCTTGTCATGTTTGTAATCTTTTATTTAGTTTGTATTTGTGGAAGATCTAAGTACGTTTTACTGGGCTCCACCAAAGAGACATGAGACTAAATAAATGTTGATTATTTGACTTTCTCTTATTAGATTTTAAATATTCAGTCAATGTATTTTAACATTGCTTTGGTTTTTCTTTTACGTTACCATTTAGAATGTTCAGTGGTCTAGCACCCAGACTCTGTGCCCCTCTGTTGAAGGGATTGCCTTCACACCCTGTGTACGTACCTCTGTTGAGTTTTCTTAGCTGAGCTTTCACATTACAGCATACATCTGCAGAGAAAGCCTTGAGGAAAACAAACTGGAAGCCAGCACTGATAAACTCTAGCGGGACAGACCCAACTGAAAAGGAAAGGAAACTGAGCTGTCAGCACATAATGAAAATGCTATTTCTTCATTCTTGGAGAGGAGAGATAAGCTGGGTGGGCATATCTGTTATTGTTTTCATTGCAAACAATACTGAGCCCACAAATTAGTTGGCAGGCAACTTAAAGCTGTCTCAAGTATAGGAATGTTTTTGATATGTATGCTGTGGTGCTTAATATACACTTAGTGGGCTCAGGAAGTACATTTGTCTTTCCCAGTTTTCTGTTTTCCCAGTCTGTTTATCTTGTTCAGTTATTAAAATAACCATTTTTAAAATTGCAAACAATTCTTTATTTAACAAAGTGTTTTATTCACTTCACACTGTATTATCAAGATCTGTAAAGAATTATAAAATCAAAATGTATATAAAATTGAGAAGCTGTATATAAAATAGTTATAAAATAAAATGTTACAAATAATTCACCAGACTACTTAAAAAGCATTTTTGCATGCAAATCATACATTTATTTATGATCAATTAATTGATTAGTCAATCAATCAATGTCATTACTTGTATCTGCATTTTGTTTTACATGTACAGTTGCTAAGGCATCTTGAGAGAAACGTTTGTAACTTGTCTTGTAGAGAATAGACAGTTCCCTCTCTCAGTCATCACTTTCTGCCCCTGTAAGAACATTGGACAATGGGTCCACTTCATCATCTGAGGTACAATGCTGTTCTGAAATTTTTCATGAATGAAAGACCACCATAACATCTTTATATTGGATTCTTCATAAGACTTTGAGACATTAAAGGATTAGATACTGCATTAATATAAGACGTTTTAAACTTACCAAGAACAGATGAGCTAACCATACAAACAGAAGAGATGGGACAATTTGCATCCATTGTTTCTATCCTGAACCCAATAGCCAGATGTTACTGAGGCACAAAGGGTAGTTACAGCACATGAAAAAAAGCTTAAGAAGAAACAGATATAGCAGCTGTTGTGAATAAAAGAAAAAAAATTGAATAAAAGGCTCAGCCCCCCAACGACTACTGAAAGACAGAAAAAAATAATTTGCACCCCACACAATAAATTAGCTTCTGAAGTTTGTGATGATTTGTGTCCTACTCCTACACTACCAGATCCTTGACAAAAAGCCATCTGGGTACCAAGTGTCCAATTTCAGAGAGGTTCATATTATTTCTTTAAAAAATTAATAACAACTAATAACAAAACTAATAACAACAATATGTAATGCAATTGACTGGAGCTGTTTTCCAAGCTGATTTACTTACTCTATAACCAATACAATTACAAAATGCAAATCCTTTTAAAAAACTTACAAAGAGAAAGCACTTGTAGGAGAGGAAGGTAATAAGTAACCCAGTGCAATAAAAACGTTTTATAGTTCACACAGAACAGTCCAGGAGTTTACTTAGTACCATGACTTAGGAAGTACAATAAAAGAAGTGCAGAATGCAATAATTGTGAAAGCTGTGTAATAAAATATATAAACAATTGCAGACTATAAATTTAACCAGGTGCACAAAAATCAGAACTTTTTTTTATCTTTATGTGATCTTTTCTGCTAGCTAAAAACTTGAAAATATGGCCTCAAAGACATTTAATATATAAATGCAATTCTTTGTAAAAGTTTTTTTCAGGTTGAGGAGAGACAAATTAAATTTCTTGTGATATTGGCTGATAATGTGATAATGGCTGAACATTCTTTATTGCAATGTGAAACCCATGAAAATGCTAAGCTATAATTCAGTCTTAAAGGTTTCTCTTTGCCTGTGGTCCCGGTGAGTCAGATTTCAGACTGTTAACTGACCTATAAAGGTTAACCCTGTCTGGCATTAGGAATCTTGTTTGTACAAGTCTTTCCTATACCGGTTATTTAAAGAAATTGGAACAAATCTTTTTGTTTTATGTTCTAAGATTACATGTGGAAATTCGGTAACAGCATAATTACCATCTTCTTGCCTCATCTAGTCAGACGCTCATCAAGGTTGGGCCCAGTCAGTACCAGGGCTGGTGACCTCTTAGGGAAACCATACTGGTGCTGCAAGTGGTATTGGTGGACCTGTAGATGTCGCTCCTATCTCTGGACCAGAATTTGCTAACCAATATAGCAGTTTGGTGACCAGGCATACTGTGCTCAAGGAGGTGCCATCCTTGAGATTAGATGATAAACTGAGGTCCTAACTACTTGGTCATTAAAGATAGAAAAATGGTACAGTTTTGTAAGAGCAGCTGCTACATTAATAAAACAATAACAAATTATAAAATGTGAGTGAAAGGAACACCCAGTCTATTTTTAAATGGAAAAGTGGTATATTAAAGTTAAAAAAAACAATAGGAAGATATATAACCTAAAACAAACTCAAAAGAAACTCGAAAGAAATTTACCGGAAATGTAGATCATTACTTTTCTGCTTTTGCTAGGAGTTAACCATGCACAATGATATTCACGTTTAGTGAATAAACTGGGTTGACACTCAATGACTGTACCAGGAGGATATCAGTATCTGGCATTGAGCTGAACAAAAGATTTAAAATGCATTAGTTTTATTGTGAGAAAACAAAAGGATAATCCTTGTACTGGTGCAATGGTCTTATAGAAGTACAATTGTATGCAATTTAACAACAAGAAAAATGCAACCTAAAAAACTTGAATCTTCTGTAAGTTGGAAGCAATCCTTTCTTAGCTGTTGTGTGAACACATATATACACATATATAGATAGTTTAAACCCGAAGAAGGCTCCACAGCCAAATTGTTGTGTTTTCTTTCTTCTCTTTTCAGCATGGAATAAACCTATTACCTGTTCCTTTGCAGCCTATCCATGCTGACACAGCTACCCACCTGAACTACTGTACTTCAACCTACTTCTGCTGCGACCCCCTATGCCTTCCTCTAAAGCTTTTTCTAGATCTCTTCATCATTCCTTCTCCTATTCCCTGGGCTACTTGTCCGCCTCTAAACTACTTACTAAACCAGCATTCTGTCTCTTCACAGCGATCTGCTCCAAGACCGGGCTTTCTAACCACCTCCACCATTCATGATCCTTCCTTATTTGCCCCTAGCTGTGTTTGGGAGTGAGAAAGAAGCTACAGGAAAGCACATATGCAGGCTCACCATTGCTTATTGTCCTTCAATGGTTAACGCTTATCACGGAAGGGGATCAGAGTCAGAATCAGAATCTGCTTTGTTGTCCACATACAGTGGGCATTTTCCCTTGGCTTCACTGAGACAACAATAAAAACTGTGAAATGCAGAGTGCATAAAACATACAGAGGATATTACAAGATGTGTACAATCAATGCAATATAAATAACAATTTTAAAAATGCAATACATCAGATTTGGAAAGAGTAACGGCACTTGGAATGAATGACATTTATCTTAAATGTTTTTTGTAGCCTTTGGTACTCTAAACTGTCAACCAGATTGTAGTTGTAGTGGGTGTGAGGCATCATTTACTGTTAACATTGCTTTCCTGTAAACACTCATCTTGAGATTCTTGGATCAATTAGCCACTAACCAGATAATGGGCTAGATGTGCAGAATGGCCTCCTCTCACTTGTAACCACTTCTGTTATTGTGCATCTCTTCACCATATCTCTAAACTTTGGGTTTGACTGGGATGGCATCAACAGGGGAAGGAGACAAACACTGCCTACAAGTAAACACAATATTAACAGCAGTGTGAATCCTCACTGGAATCAGCTCTAGATCAGAAAAAGGAAAAAAGAAGTGTCTATGTCTCTGTGAATAGATCTGGAGATTTGGCAGCAAAGGTAATTTATTGGAGTACAAGCTCGTTGATCAGTGGACAAAATATGTTTTGAACATTTTTGCAAACAACCATGTTCAAAAAGTTCATTTGCACCATTCATTATAATTTGATTTCAAAGAGGATTAAATTTCATTTAACCCATTACAAAGTTGTGATTTTACTTACAAACTAAATTTTATCCTTGTCTGTTTACTATACAGTGATTGTTTTGAATCTAAGGATATTTGTGCTGACTAAAGTTATTAAATGTTTTGCAATTTCATTTGAATATCTGTGTAAATTGCTAATTGTATCTTAAAAAATACTTTTTTTCACATTACTACTGTGTTCTGACCAAAGGCATTGACAAAATCACAGCAGTGAGTTTGTATTAGGATAAACAGTATCAAAGTTTACGATCCTTCGATGTATCCTTAAAGTTTCTATCCTCAGGGCAGGTTCTGCGTAGAAGGTATTTACTCTAACTAAGTCAAATTAAATTTACTGTATAATATTATGAGATTACATTGTTAGACTATAATATGCATGACAAGTAAAAATGTATTGTATTTCTGTAGGTGAAGGGATATTATCTACATCTCACACACATGCACACAAACTCCAATTAACAAATCCACAAGAAATGTGACTACCAGAATCCAGTTTGGTACATTCTTTTCAGATGTTATTTAGCAGCAGGCTTTACTGAGCACTTTACTTTAACGTCCCACTGAGAGAAATAGAATAAGCTAGAACTACGGTAGAGAAATAAAAGATAATTTTCTCCTTGACTCCATCTGGATTGAACACCTGCTTTGAAATCCTTCCAAGGACTGTCAGAAGCTCGGCCTGAAGGACACAACTTAATACGAAGTTTTTCACCACTTCAGGGACACGTTTCTCCATTCTAGGAATAAACAGAGTCTGAAAATGAGCAGAGTTTTTTTTACCAGTTCCTCATAATAGAGCTTAGCTGTCCAGAAATTGTGTTCAGTCTTGCATTCTGGTTTATGTGGTTCAGGAGTTGTCAGTCTTTGTTTTGGAGAAGAAAAACCTAACCAATACCCTGCAGTTCTGCAAAGAGGGACTTTGGGGTGGTACAGTTTCCTGATAACTAATTACATCTAGACTCTGTCTGCCTTGTAAGCATTAAAATGCTTCGGAATCTGTGGTGAGACTCCAGTGTGTTTAGCTGATAGGGCCATTGCCAGCTGGGGCTCTAAAATGTGTTCTAACTTCCATTTGATGTAGCAAACTGCACTGCTGTGCTTGAACGCATCACATCACAATTCTAAACCTAATCCATGAAACAACCCTAACCCTAAGGAAACGTCCTCAAACTGTATGTGCTCTCCAGGTGTTGGAATGAACCCAGGGTGAAGATTGAGAGTGTCACTGTATGCATAGATCTCTATTTAATAAACAATACTCAAATTCAACTTTTTGGCCTGTTGTGTTTTCATCAATCCACCATTCAATGCAAAAAAACATTATCAAATGAATCACAAAACAAAGTGACACACAAAATAAAAGCAGCCATTTTGATGCTGCAGGCTTTATTGCCTTTCTTCACTCTTCTATTCAGACCCTGATCTCTAGTAAAAGATGTTACTAGAGATCAGAGATTAGATATTTGCTGCTGGCAATAGTAGGCTTGCAACACTAAAGAGACTGCAAAGCAATTCAAAGTGTGCTGAGGGCACTGGAGGAAGAGATGAGATGTGATTCCCAGTGGAATCTCGAAATAATTCTGGCAGCTGGAATAGCAAGCAAGAATGGGAACACTGTTAAAAGAACACTGACTCTCCTTAACAGTAACCTTAAGTTTGATTCAGCTGAGGTATTAAAGTGTTTAAGAGAGGTCTAAGGTAATTTGTGTTATAATGACACTGATGCAAGTGTGAAAGATGAGGCAAGGTTTAGTAAATCCCAACCTGCAACACTAGTTCTAGTTTCGATGATTAACTATTTATCTGTACACGCCATTGTTTTTGATTCTCAATAGCCTCACGCTACAGCATCTTCTATTTCATATAGAACTAATTTTGATTGGTTAAATTGGGTGAACAGAATTATTGGAGTAGGATGGGGATCTGTACTAGGAACACTGCTCTTTCTAACTGTTCTGTCAAGATCTAGATACTGGTATATATTTACCAAATAACAAATATATATAATGTAATGCTTCAGGGTTCACATGGGCACCCTCACCACTGCTGCATCAGGTCAGCCCCCCACCGTCAGGGACTCAAACCAAGGCCATCACTCAACAGGGACCCAGCCTCTTGTGCCAAAGGGAAATCTCCCTTCAGCCCAGTGGCTGCAGTCCCTGCTGCTCACAGGGAAGGGTGCTGCTAAGCCGGCTCTCACAACCAATGGTGGCCGTATGCGTTACAATATTTATATTTATATATTTAGAAAATACCAAATTAGGGGTATTGGCAAACATTGTAAAAGCAGCAGATGAAATTCATAAAGATTTAGACAGAACAAAAGACTAGACAAGTGTCACAGAGTGAAAAAGGTGGTTGTTTGTGCACTGAAGGGCCAGTAACACCCTAGTGTTGGTGCAGTTTCATGCTTTATCGTGAGAGTTTCCTGCCTTCTTAACATAAGGGCAGGGCAATTACAACATAATTTAGGGGTAATGTGTGGGTTGTATTCAGGCTTAACTGTACCTGTGATTGAGAGTTGGGCCTAAGGACAGGATGTGATGGATCAAAGCATCATGGCACCAGGTCATCCATCTGTCTACACCCAATTCCTGAAGGAACCCTGGGAAGTTGGCTCTGCCCACAGAAAGCATTGCACCCATATATCAAGAGCCTTTGTTAAGAAAGCTTTAAAAGCCCCAGTCAAGGCAGACCAGGGACCTTTTGGAGGAAGGTTTCCAGGACAGATCACAGCACTGGACCCAGGAGAGGACACTGACACCAAGGACTCTACAGGGAGCAGCTGAGGAAGGCTCTGGAATGATCTTCCTTCCCCTACCTGGTATTGGGTATGGAGAAATCAAAGTATGGGGAAACATGAGGGAACCACATTATTTCCAGGAATGAAAAAGATGTCTAAGAGCTATTTGAGGAACTATGAGAGCACAGAACTGCTGGACTGCATTATTTTGGACATTTGTTGTGTAAATGGGGTCCAATGGGGTGCATGTGACCAATCTGGAATATAATAATAATAATAATAATAATTGCTTACACTTATATAGCGCTTTTCTGGACACTCCACTCAAAGCGCTTTACAGGTAATGGGGACTCCCCTCCACCACCACCAATGTGCAGCATCCACCTGGATGATGCGACGGCAGCCATAGTGCGCCAGAACGCTCACCACACATCAGCTATCAGTGGGGAGGAGAGCAGAGTAATGTAGCCAATTCATAGAGGGGGATTATTAATGTAGCCAATTCATAGAGGGGGATTATTATAAAATATGTGTTTTAGAGTTGTGTTTTTTTATAGTATGCTCTTGGTGTTGAGTAGACAATGTTGGATGTTGTTAACCTCCAGGAAATAAAAAGGGCACTTTAGCCATACTTGTGTTGTGTTGTTGATTCTGGGAGATGAATAGAACCTGTGGCATGGAAAGGAGAGTACTAGCATGCTCTGAAATTGCTAGGTTGTGTAGTGGTCTACAAAGTAAAGAAATCCCTGAATTTGGGGGTCACCCTTACCATGACACATGCATCTGACGCATGACATTTAATGCAGAAAAGTTACATTCAGGTAAGCAAAAACATAAACCATAAGCATAAGATGGGAAACACTGAGTTTAAAGAAACTGCTTATTATTATTCAGACTCGAGGCTCTGTTAACACATCATAGACCACATTACAGATAAGATAATAGAATTACAGCAGAGAACACTGATTATATATATATACAGGACCCTCAAAAGAATGTCCTGTGCTGAACGGCTAAACAACCGGATATTTTTAGTCTTGAACAGATAAAACTACAAGGAGACTTGATTCAAGTATTCCAAATCCTCAAAGGCATTGGCAAATTCAACCTTGTGGATTTCTTCAGAATCAACAGTGAAACACAAACCAGAGGACTTTCAGAGAAAACTAAGGGGAAGTGCATTTAAAAACTGAGAACAGGAGGCACACAAAGAGGGCTGGCAGCCTTGAATAATCTATCCAGCCCTGTTTTGCAAACCCATCTTCTTTCAAGAAATAGCTGGATAAGATCCTAGCTGCTAGTAAAAAAACAAGGCAGAATAACCTTTCCTTGCCTTCTTATATTCTTAAAAATCTGTGTGAATAGCACGAGCATTAGTACAGCTGATGGTAAGAGCCTGAAATCTTCCCAGTATGCCTGAGATGCTTTCTCTTGAGAAGGAATAAGACCAGGATTCATAGCACAGTGGAATACAGTACATCTTTTCTTGTACTAACAAAAAGGACCAAAACTATAAGCGCAAGTCCACTGTGGAAAAACACCAATGTTTCAGGTATGGACCTGCCCCCTGTTACACTACAGTAGTGTCTTCCTTTTTAAATCAATAAATATACACCTTACCTTACCCAAGAGGGCCATTGGGCCATACAGAGGAGCCATTGTAGTTCACAGTGGGTGGCAGTCAAGTGGTGACAAAATGGTCTAGACACCTACATGCTGTGAGCAGGCTTTGATGTTTATAAATTCCTACCATTGTTTCAGTACTCTACACAAAGATAATGCAACATCCATCCTCAAGGAAGAACCACAATGAAACTAGACTGAAAATGTTTATAAATTCATATGTTTGAAGAATATTTTTTTCTCTTTATACAACATCTGGCTGCTAAGGAAAATTAAAAGCTAGCCGTCTTGGGTAAGTTAATTTTAGAAAGTAATCCAATACAGTTTCAAGGTACGTGTGCAGGGGACAGCTTTTTATAATTAACAAAATGGTGGGTACAAGCAATTTTCAAATGCATCAGTTACAGATCTACATGTGTGTATGTTTACTGTGCATTATATCTTAAATGCAGTTCCCCTAAAATTATTGATCTAAAAAAAATCATTTTCAAAAGTATCTTGGAAGTGAAATAGATCTTTTTTAAACATACTTTTCCCCAACACTGGAAACAAGGACAGATTCATCAAAGAGAAAAAACTTATCTAAAAAGTTTTAAGGTAAGAAATACAGTATCTATCCCTGGTATTGTGTGTTACAATGTACAAATTCATTGTAGCTGCAAAGTACTGTATTTCTATTCTTAGACAACACCACTAATCTGCTGAAATCTTCAGCGTTACTCCCTCCACACCTTCATCGTAATGTGTTCCTCCCCCTCCTGATTTTGTCTACCACCCCACCCTTCTTCGCAATCCTCAGTGCTACTCTCCCACTTCCTCTTCCTCACCCCCTCACTCCCAAATGTGTGTGCACCCCCCCCTTCAATTTAATTCAATTCAAGGTGCTTTATTAGCATGACCGATGGGTACAATCAGTGTTGCCAAAGCAAATAAAATAATGAAATTCACATGAAACAAAACAAAAAATAAAAGTAAAATAAAATCTACAGACATATTACAGACATTTACAACAAAGACATATTATAAAATATTTACATATACTGTAGACAGAAGGAGCATTATTGGGAGACAGACTCACTGCTCCTCAGGTTGTGACAGGAGATCACATACGGGTGATCTCCATACATTTCTCTACATACAGTACGTCTTGACTCCTTCCTCTTGGGTCGAGACTTGCCTGCTTGCTGTGATTTTCACAGGGATCTTTTCTCTCCTCACCAGCAGTGTGGCTCTCTGCCTTCACCCCATTTTCTCTCTGCGTGGTGTCAGCTCCGACTCAGTGCTGGGATCCCCCACCTTTTTTTCCCTCCCTCTACATTGTCTTCCTCTCTCTTCTGCAGTCTTTCATGCTGCTCCTGTACTGGTGATGCCCAGTTCTTCCTTTTTAACATTTTGCTATCACATTCTTACCTCATCTTCACCTGCCTCCCAGTGATAATAATAATAATAATAATAATAATTGCTTACACTTATATAGCGCTTTTCTGGACACTCCACTCAAAGCGCTTTACAGGTAATGGGGACTCCCCTCCACCACCACCAATGTGCAGCATCCAGTGATCTATCCAGCATAATTGGAAATAATGAAAGTTGGATGTACAGACCGTATCACTGGGTGGAAATCCCTTTCCCCAAATCTGTGTTAGACCCTGATTTGCCCAATCTTCACTCAAGCCCTCCTGAGGGATCTGATCACCTGTCTGTCCATTCCTAATCACTCCCTGGATGAACTAGGGAAATCTGGGATGATATTGTTTTTATCTCTAGTTCCCTTGATATAGTACAGATCTATAAGGATAGAATAAATAAACAAATTAGACACAAGTTTTCACCTGAAATGTACCTTATAATGTCCATTCAGTCTTGTTTAACACATGGTGTTACAATTAAAAGATCAAAAAATAAATCATTGCTCTGGTGACAGTCTGGGGATACTGTGAAATTAAAGGCTGCCGGACATGAGTTTAGCCAATGATGTTTGCTGTCCTTTTTCTTGATATTAATATTAACACCACAGACTGTACTCGCACAGCAGTCAACAACTGAAGTTTAGACATTTAAAACAATTACCTATATGATGACTTTATATACTGTACAAAAATCTATACATAATATATGGCACAAAGCTGGCTAGGATCCCATGGGAAAAAAAGCTTTAGATATTAATCACTGTCAGAATCTTGATATGCAAAATATTATTCTTGGGCTTACATCTCAGAACACTTATTATAAGATCAGATAGGCTGTGAGGTGATAAATTGATGCAGTTAGGAGACATCAGTCTAGAGTACTGCATTCAGTCCCAGGCACCATATCCCACAGAAAAGTGAGATAACTAGACAACACCTTTTTCTGAAATTGGGTAATTGTTGCCATTACTGTGATAATGTTCTACAGGAATTCATTATGGTATTATTACAGCATTACAGTTGATTGCAGACATGTTTGTCTGAGTGGAATAGCTCATACTGCATATTGAAACCACAAAAATGTGTTAATGATGTAACATTAATTTCTAATCTGTATTTTTTAAAATTGCATCTTTCAGTTCTATCCACTTATGTTGCCAATTAAGAATGTCTGGGAGTTTCTGTTTTCTGATTCGTATTCCTCCATATTGACTATGTTTGCATAGACTCCTTCTGAAAGGAGTGCTCTGAACTGAAAGCCAGCAAATTATCCTCTGACCAAACATCTAGCATCTTTTAACACTACATGTCACCACAAAGGACATTACATAGGGCATCATAAGTCTAAGGACCACAAATATACTTCAGCAAGCTAACAAGTTGCGAATAAATAAAATAATTGGTAACCAAACCAAAAACCTATCCTTGGTTTCTATTTCTATTAAGACTGAAGAATCAAGGATACAAGATTCATCTAAGATGAAATTTCAAACAAAGGTTTTGCAAATTTAGCCAGATGTCAATACATTTTAGAACTAAGGAGAATAATGTTCACAGACACACTGTTTAGAGCTCAAGTGAACATGAATGGGTTGTGCAAAAATCAGAAGGAAAGGCATTATCTTTATGTACGGTTTGAATAGCTTCATTAGACAAGTTAAAAAGAAAATAACAGAAAGATACGGATGTTAGCAATTATCCCCTCAAGGTGTGATTAATTTACCTTGGCCCACGTAAAGATGTGTCTGCTTTTTCCTCAAGGGTGTGGAACCTCATGTCAAGGTCTGGTGAATGTTCGCATTTCATCCCAATTGGTTCTTCCAGAGTCTGAACATTGAATCATTCTGAAGGGTGCCTGCAAGCAGGAAGCATGCGTACTGATTACACATTCGAATGGGTTTCACAAGTGCAACACACCTTCAGTTTTGTAAATATTGAGAAATTTTTGTTTTGAAACATTCCTGGAGCACCTACTGTATAAATAATCACATAATTTTCTCAACTCAGTACATGGGGTTGTGAGTGAATAATATTGTGGTAATGGTTCACAGTTTTACGAGTTGGTCTCTATACTAGTTTAGGCTTGTGACAAGTGTCTTGTGTTTTCAGTGTTGCTAAGGCAAACCCTTTAATGTTTCCTTAGTTGCTGAGGAAGATGCTTTGTTGAGATTATGTTTTTTTTTGCACCTGCATTAAAACTGGATATTCTTTTTTCCAGGATGTTTAATGTTTTTATTAATCAATTCTAAGAACCCTCACATATGACAAAGGAGTTAACAAATAATGATTTTATTGAATGAAATTGTCTATATAGCTGAAGTGGATATGTAGAAAGAAACAATATAGTCGAGCTCCTCTGATTAGATGTTAATTTCATTTGAAAAAAAGTGGTTATTGATCACAGGTGGCATGGTGGTACAGTGGTTAGTATTGCTGCCTCACACTGCTCGGGCCCTGGGTTCAATTCTGTACCTTGTGTGCAGTCTGTGTTGAGTTTGTATGTTCTCCTTGTGTTTGTGTGGGTCTCCTCCAGGGGCTCTGGTTTCCTACCACAGTCCAGTAACACACTGGTAAGTTTATTGGCTTCTAGGACGATTGGCTTTGGTATGATTGTGTGCAAGTCTCTGCTTGTGTTTGTCTACTCTCCAATAGACTGGCATACAGGGTGTATCCTGCTTTGTGTCTGTTGCTTGCCAGAATAGGCTTCTGCTCTCCTGTGACCCTGAATTGGAAGAAGGGACTTACAAACCCAGTATGGGTACTCAAAAGTGTTTGGTGCATCAAAATGTAACGATATAAGCATATAAGTGAAGTCAAGGGAAAGGATAAAATTCTGCCATGCTCTAGTAAGACCTAATTAAGAATAGTGTGTACAATTGCGGTCAACATTTTCTGGATAAAATAACTCTGAATTACTCCAGAGAAGAGCAATCACATACCATACAGTACATTCCTGCACTTAAGGGAAAGGGAATGTCCAACACTGACAGAGAGAAAGAACTAAACTTTTTAACTAAACTGTCGTGAACAGAGATTACTACAAGATAATCTGTTACAAGCAATCCTCATGCCATGATGTACAAACTACCAAACAGGCTAGATGGGCTGAATGGTCTCCCCTCACTTGCATTTATCCTTATGTTCTTACTGAATGTTCACTGATTCTCAATCTACCCTCCCCCCCCACAGAAATCATTGGTACAGAGCTTTAATAAGCTTTGATGAATCTTCTACATCTGTGAGGGACCAAACATGCTTGGACAATTTCCAAGTGCAGAGTCAGTTATTGCTCTGCGTCTTGCATTCTGAGGAACAGCAGTTCTGCCACTGGCTTTTGGGCAATGCTGAAGCAGCACTGAAGAGCTCAATAAACAGAATGTGTGGCATTAAAGAAGAAACAACAGTTCTAAGAAGTCCCCGGAGAGATGTTGTGGATTTGTCTTCCACAGCTTAAAGGCAATGCAAGAAAACCATAAAAAAGGCTGAGAACAATCTTTGATGCTATCATGTGACAAGACATATGCATTTCCTGATTATTATGAGGTGGAACCTTTTGTTCTTGATCCTTTATGCAGGAATATGGAATGATGTAACTTTTTCATTTGTAACAGACTTGGCATTACATAAGATTAGCCCTTCTTTAATGATTTAGTTAAGTAATGTCTGTAAACTGACACCACACGATAATGAGAATACCTTGCTTGATCTTACTCAGACCTTTCAGAGCACAAAAATATAGAACAATATGGATTTGGCCATGTGGAGCTGCTGCCGGGAATCAGATTGTGAGGAGACTGAAATATTCTAATCCTATGGTCATTCTGCCAGAACAAAATATTGTCTGGAGCACCATTGCTGTGCATGTACAGTAACTGTGTTTGAATAACAGCCTTGAACGAAGACCAAATTCTGTTCTGACCTTTCTGCTGAGTAAATTTAAGTGTTAATTAAGAGAATCGGTGTATGAATGCATCTATTTTTTATGAACTACTGCCTAAGAATAATGACAGATTTTCTAATGTCATCATGTGTTGAGGAAGTAAAGTAAAATAACATACTTGTTTGTGTTATTTTCTTTAAAATGTCAGTTTGTCACTCACAAAGAACAAAGAAGAGTTTGGCTTTGTTGTCATGTTTTGAACAGAGATGCACAACACAAGCAGATTTATACTGGTACAGATAATTTGTAGTGAATAAAAATATGAAACTCCTTAAGAGAGTGTGTGCGTTGATGATAGGGGGCTGGAAGATTAGAGATGGAAAGAAAGAAAAAACTAACATGAAATGTATTTCCTGTTTGTGTGTTTATTTGTGCAATTTGATAAATGATTTGATAGTCAAAGCAAAAAGGACATTGACACATTGGTTCTTGGGTAATGTTTAACATGTGAAGAAAACATTTTTTTCTATTCAAATTTTATTTACAGTGGGATTCAGCTAAAATTGTGCCAATAACAAAGAATAAAGACACATGTACAGATTAATTTACAAATTTACAAATGTGTAAAATGAGAGATCAAGATGGCTGGCCTGGACTTGCTATTGTTCCTCTTAGAATGAGGTTCTTAGCAACACCTGCCCCTGAGGGAGGTCGACATGTGTGTTCTTGTCCAGAATGAAACCAGAGTTACCTTTTCTTTATGTGCCGTACTTAAAAAAACAAGTGAGATACAGATTGTGCCCATGTAATCTAGTGTAGCCTAAAACTGCACAATGAATATTTTTAAAACCTCTGGATCAGAAATGACTGAAGAACAAGTCATTTAAATCAGGCCAATGTATATTATTTATTATATATATTATATATATATATTATGTATATTATTTTCTAATACTCCCAGATAAACTGACTTTTGCCATACATGAATTAGTATCATGTACTGCATCAAATGTATGCTTTTAATTTTCATGAAGTCTGAGTTGTTGAAAACTGAAATGACTGTTGAGGCAAGCCACTTGCTAAAGAGTCAAATATGGTTCCTGCTCCCTCATTAGTCATAATGATATGAAAGGTTCTTTGCTCAAACAGGCAAACAGCCTGCAGACACGTAATATTTGCCTTAGCTATGGTTGTGAACTCATGCTTGATACCTGCCCTTCCCAGCCCCTGCCATTTAGTCTGTTTCTGACAATTAAGTCTCACTGAAACTGACGATTTCTCTGATACAGTATGAGTGAGAGGTTTGGGATACAGTACATATAGGTACCAATACCCACATCAGTACCTCCGTCATTACCTAGAGTAATAAGTGTGATATAAAGATGGAATGTACCAGAGGTTGTTTGACATACCTGGCCTAGCTAAGAGAATAGCAGCCAAATAGGAAGTATAGGCTGACTAAAACTCCCTCACTTCCATTAGCAAGGGTGAAGATGGTGTGGCAGGAGGAGTTTAAGAGAGAAGTTCAGGAGGCTATATGTGTGTGTGTCTAAGAAGTGGGTGAGATTAGTATTTGAACTTCTCATTAATTTATGTAAAAACTCCATGAGGGGTTTGAGGGGCTTAAACGAAACCTCCATCCTGCTTCAATAATGAATTGAGCAGAAGCCCTGGTGCACAGCACAAACCCATTTGCAATGTTATTGAAAATAATAAATGGTAGTGAACGTTGTATAATGGATCAGAGGGAGAATAAAGAAGAATACAGATTGTGTGGTCTCAGTATCCTTTCATGGTGTACACATGTACAGTATGAGCATAGAAATCCAGGCATTTATTGATTACATAAAGTATAAGTACAGTATGTGTTTGCAGCTATCCGGTCAAATAGACTTAACAGATTGACAGACTTTAACACTGACAAATCAACCAAAGATGCAGTAAAAATGGCTTATCAATTACACGATCACAATCTATGTTATAGTTTTTAACATATGGACTGACAGACAGATAGATGATTATGCATGGGACTGTAGTGCCACAGGATACTTACAGATGTTTGTCCCAACAGCACTGTTCACCAGGCCAACAAAGCTTCATTTCCATGGAGTACATAACCAGACTGTTATTAATATAAAGATGTTTTAAAAAGACATTTGACTGAAGTGAAGCTGCTTTGTTGAGAAATATCATTAGGCCTGCACCCTTTTGATTATAAATTCATTTAAGAATGGGCATTTCTCCAAAAATGTAGTTAGGTCACACTAATGTTAAGTTGAATTCATTTATGTGTAATAAGTCATTTTTCAAATTTCATGAGAAAAAGTTAGTTCATTAAATAGTTTCCAGCCTAACTTCTTAGGAAAGTGCTTTTCCTTCCCTCTTAAAACATGACTCTTTCCAAGCTCATTAGCTATTGTGTAAGACAAACAAATAAAGTCATAATGATGAATACGAGCACAAAAAAACGATGAGACAGGCATATTTGGATTGAGGATTAAGGTGGTGAAAACATGCGTGTGGAGACCTGTGAGATGACACAGCACACCGTGACTCACACTAGGTTCAAGCGGACAACGAAGAGAACTTTTACACTTCGTTACTATGGCAACTTACTTGTCATAGCAACTGTGTTTCCTGCTCTTTTTTCTGTAATTTTACCCTGCCTAATGAAGAAACACAAGCAGATTTGTAAATACCAACTGGGTATATTTTCTAGGAAGCATTGTGTGCCAGATCAAACTTTTCTTTTGATTTTCTGAAAGGAACTTTAAAATCTCAAAGGCTCAGATCTTGAGAGCATATGGATCTTAAAACTGATTAGTTTCTATGATAAAGGAGCCTTAGGAACTGTGGAGTTATAGTTGGATTTATTTAGGAAAAACAAAAATGGAATGACATAATTCTGATTCTTAATATAATAACAGAAACATGCATGGCAACATTTCAAATGTATTGATGTTTATAGCTTTATAGATGACTATAATATATAGTAAAAAAATGAACAGTCTCTGTTTTCTTAATACAGAAGGTACACTAGGATATTTGAAATTTGAGGAAAGGACCTGCTGTCAGAAACATTGTATCTATAAGAACATTGTGTCCTTTACAGTCTGTTCTTTCTTCTTCAGTGTTCTCTACAGTTTAATGTATTTTAAATTTTTATATCTGTATTTTGAGTGTTACTCTAATGTTTACAATAAACCCACTGCCAAAAGCTTTTGTGAACACTAAAAGTAAAAAAGCTATAAGACATTGATGTGGATATGGAAGAAATGGAAAAAAGATCATTTTAAATTCCTAAAGGATCTGGCTATGGTCTTTGATCCTGGATTGACAGATCTTTCCAACTGTATGGCCTGGTTGCATCTTCTACAGTCTGTGACTATGGTGTGATTCATGCATTTATTTATTTTTCAAGGCTTGATTATTGAAACTCCCTGCTTGCAGGGACAAGTTACAATATGTTCAGAATTCAGCAGCTCGAATCCTGACTAGATCGTGAGCAAGTGATCACTTCACTCCTTTCCTAGAGTCATTGCACTGGCTTCCTGTTAGGTTTAGAATTGATTTTAATCCTCTTCTGCTTCTAATCAAGGCTCTTCTTGACTTTTGTCCACCAGTATCTAGCTAGTAGGTTATCTGATACTCCCCTCCTTGTGTCCTCACTGGTCTGGTTTACGATGTGTCCTCACTGACTGTCCACACCCTGTGGGAGACAGAGATTTTTGCTTGTACACTTAATTTTTCAGAAAGTATTTTTGTGATTATCTTCAATATCTGCTGTGTGTTATTGGATTTGTAAGTTATTTAATTTTTTCATTTATTTATTGTGCGGTGGTTTTTGTGTATTGTGAAGCACTTTGACATGGTTTCTTTTAAAGGTGCAGTATAAAATAAGAGTTTCCTTGTATTATTGATTACATTCCTGTGTTCTGTACACATGGACAATCACAGTCCTTGACAGAGAGAGAGGGAAATTGTTTCATCCTGGGATGAATATCCTGGCATTTGGAGCAAAATATGAGCATATAAAAGTGTAGAAATGGTGTGTCGTTTGTGAAAATATATTTGTCCAACTTGTAATGTGTGCTGCGTGTGGAAAACTTGACTTTCATTAGCAGTGAGACTATATCTAGATGTTTTCACTGATAAGACCAGAAACTAGAAGGACAAGTCTCTCTGTCTTTTCTCAATACAAAAGAGACCCTAGAATATTTGACAAAACATGACAAAGGATCTCAGTTCTGAAGTTCTGAAGGCTCCTGTAAGAAAAAATGTCCATAAAAGCATTATTCTTCTTTACAGTACCATTCAAAGTTTTCAACAAACATACTATTACCCTGTGTCTTAGATTAGATAACTTACTGAACCATTTCTTATCTAAACCACATCATCATGAACTCAGAAGAGATTATTTCACTGACAAGACTTTACAGAACATTATTTATTATTTCACAAAAACTTTATTATATGCAGTGTTGCAGTGCTTGTACTGTATGTGTGTCTTGCAACCAGACTAGTAATATAAATAGATAATAGATATATACAGATTAAATGGATAGTGAATTGCCATTTTTGTTTTCCTTTTGCATCTGCTTCAATTTTAAATATAGTTTTTCTTTCATTTCAAGTGAGTCAATACATATTGTACCTTGTGGACATAGGCACTTGCAAGATCACATGGTAGAAACATGCACTATTAATTTCTGGGAAGTCAGTTATATTAAAATGATGGGGCAGATGAGAAAGATATATAAAAATATAAAAATATCAATTAAATCAATTTCCCTTCGGGATCAATAAAGTCTTATCTATCTATCAAAATCACGGGGATTCTTGTCTATATGCATTGTTTAAAGTGTTTTTCATGTCTATGAAGATAAAGATACATTTTTGACTTTTTAGAAATGGAAATCCAAACATTTCCTGAATTCTGGGATGTTAAGCTAACAAAGGGGACACGATTCTACAAGTTGACCAAACAAAACCTGACTTGTTCCCTTTCATTCTTAGGGGCTGGACCTGTTCCAGATCTATTCCAGCTGCAAAGTTTCTTTAAAAACTGTTTGTTGGCTCCCATAAAACTTATATGTAAATAATGTCTCTTGGGCTTATCAAGATCAAGGCCATCCTTCTAACAAGGACAGATAGTATATTTGTCACAGCCTTGAAAAAGGCCTGAGGCAGATCACGTGAGGCACAATTCTGTCAATATACATATCACACTTTTGTCAGAAATGCAAAATATATATTTTGCAGTATTTCTCTCAAATAACTAAACTAGAGTTAAGGAGGACATCAAACCATAATCTCACCATCTTCCAACTACTTAAGCATGAATAGCGTCTAGTTTACTGGCTTGCATGAAGTGCCTCCTGTCCTTGATTTTATGCACTTCCGTATAGTTTCCACTTGTGCCCTTTGGTTTATGTTTCATTTTGATCTGGGCTGCTTTTGTCAACAGTTTCACTTTTAATTTTCAAGACAAACCTTATATTGCCTTTGTAAGTGAATTTGAGGATTTTGAATCCTTGCGTCAGGACCCCTCAAAGACCTCCACCTGTTCATCGGCAGTATGCTGGTAATAGGCTTATTGTCTTTAAAGAGAAAACAGCTCACAGGCAACAGGCACCTTATGACTCTTCTTGAATTAGTCTGTATCGTTTTGCAAACTGTACCCTATACTCATTATTGGGGCTCCACTTGGAGCCATAATTTGTCTTTATTCAGTCAGATTTTCCATGGGACCTATTTTAAATAAAAGCACTTTAATCTCTGCAGATAACAAACCTTCCCAGGTTATGTGTCATGGGTATCTTCAGTGCCATCTGAAAATATTCACACCCCCACACACACAAACAATTGCAAGTATTGTTGTTACAACCTGAATTTTTAAAGCACTGAAATATTTTTCCCTTAGTACAACATGCACAACAATGTAAAAGGGGCAAAAATACTTTTACTTTATAACAACAATTTCTAAACATGAAAAAATGAAATATCTTGTTTATTAAAGTATTCACCCCCTGAGTCAGTACTTTGTAGAAACACCTTGTGCAGCAATTACATCTTCAGGTTGTCTTGGGTATATCTGTATTAGGTTTTCACATTTGGATTTGGGAATTTTCACTCATTCAGATTTTTGCAGATTTTCTCAATCTCTGTCAAGTTTATGGGGAACTATCAGCGAGCTATATTCTTCAACATCTTTCACATATTCTCAATGAGATTCAAGTCTGGGCCACTCAAAATGTTTGCCTGCCTGTTCTGAAACCACTACAGTGTCTATTTGGCTTAGCATCATTGTCCTGTTGAAATGCGAATACTTTCCTCAGTCTAAGGTCTTTCATTGACTGAAGTAGGATCTTCTCAAAGACTTGCCTGCATTTGGTTCTATTCATTGTTCCCTCTATCCAGACATATTCCCCAGTGCCTGCTATTCAAATGCATCACTACGATAAACACCATGCTTCATGGTAGGCAGGGTGTTGCACAGGTGATGAGCTTGTGTTCAGTTTGTGCTAGACCATAGCAATTTGCAGAGTTCAGTTTTTGTCTTTTTCCACATCATTTTGAGGTCTGCCACGTGCTTTCTTTGAAACTCTGTCTGTTTAAATCTACAAAGATTGTTGTCCTTGTTCAGGTCCTCCAATCTCAGCCATGGAACTATGTAGTTCTGTCATCCTCATAATTCCATCATGGAGATGTATGGGCAGTTCCATGATCTTCATGGTAGAGTTTGTGCTCTCATACACTGTCTAGGAACTTGGACAGGAATATTTCTTCTGAACTGAACCAATTGAACCGACCACAGGTGGATTCCATTCAAGTTTTAGAGTGGTCTCATAAGAAAATTAGATGCACCTAGACTCAATTTGGAATGTCATAGCAAAAGGGCTGAATATCTTTGAGACATTTCAGCATTTGTTTTTAAATAACAGGTAAAATAATTACTAGAACTTTCAATCCACTTTAACATTATACAGAAATTTGTTCAATTTCTACACAAACATACTTCTTGCATTTGTTATGTATTATGTATATGTATGTGTTATGTTAGAATTCGCAACATAATAAATTGTGAATAACTTCACAATTCACAATGTTGTGTTTCTCTGTTTTTCAGAGTGGAATTAAATGTTACTTGTTTTAATGCATACCATGCAGAAAAAGAAATTCATTTGGCTAAAAAATAATCACAGTCTTTTTTTCATAAGACAGCTGTATTGGCTCCCATTTTCTTTATAAATGTAAACAACTATTGATACAATATTGATTAATAAGTGTCCTAGGCATATTTAATTATTGTATCTGTGATTGTGAACATACTATTGTAATATAGGCAGATCTAAGTTAAATTGAATAAGCATCATACCCATATCATGTTGGGGACTGCTTAGCACTCTGATGCATATATTATACACAAAACGTATTGTTAATTCTAAAAATAAAGAGAAGAAAATGACTATTATTTATCCTGTTTTTGATTAAAGGCACAAGTAGCAAAATTTTTGCTTTCCATTAATGGGGAACAAATATGTACTGTAATTTCAAGCATGGTTTGGTGAGCACTACATACTTTTCTTTTGGTATGTCTAAAACCACCCTATTTAGAAACTATGCTGATTCTGGCAGGACCCGAAGAACAGTTTCTGAGTTTCTTTTGCAATAGATCAAAAAAGCAAATCAAAAAAGCCTTAAAAGGACAGCTTGGGTAGATTACTTAGATACCAGCCTGGAGAAAGAAGTGTGTCTTCATAATCCATGTAATAAATCATGAGGTAACACAGGAAAATGTTACTGAAAAATACCATAGCAAAACAGAAAGGTCTTGGACTCATTTCAGTTCTTTTCTTAGCTATTGAATCTCAGGCGACAAGTAAAACTAAAACTTAGAAGTGAGCTGAATGTGAAGATCGGTTATGTATTCCAAGGTGGAACCACCTTGTGATGTTGTGCTAAGAGGAAAGAGGGTGATAAGTTCCAATTATTGTTTTACTTAAACTGAAAGAGAGATTTTTTTTTGTTTTATCCTAAGACTTTAAAGTCTCCTTTTGGGGATATTTACTGAAAAGTAAAGGATTAAAATAACAGCATTACGTAAGCAACAGTGTTAACAGTTTCTGTCAGCAATCTGAGCAATTCTGGACCCAGTTTGTGCGGGGACTGGAGACCTCTAGGGAAAACCATGTAACTGCTGCAAGTGGTGATGGGTTACCAGTAGGCAGTACTCTCCCCTCTGGTCCAGAGTGGCCCCAACACATTAACACCCCACTGTAGTGATCAGGGACAATGTTCTCTAGGAAGTACTATGTTTCGGATAAGAGGCTGTACTGAGCTCCTGGCTACATAGTCATTAAAGATCCCAGGGCCCTTTTTAAAAGAGTAATGGCACTAACCTCAGTGGCCTAGTTAAGTTCCTGTCTGGAATTGAACCATCTGGCCTCTCTGAGATTCAACTGGTGAAGCAATCAGTTGGGTTTTTTTAGTTACATGATCTACTGTGTAGAGGAGCACAAAATAGCTACTTTGTGTCAACCAAGAGGGTAATACTTTTATAGGTCTATTAAGTGGGTCCCCTACTACATTTAAAACAGTTAGGGATTCTTTGAAAATCACCATGTAAATGCAGTTATTGTTACTAAACTTAACAAAGAAAGACGTGTTGTTTTCAAGATTCTTCACAGGTGAGCGTTACCAAACAAGTAGTATCCTGCAAATACCTTGTCAATTGAGTGAGTCATCAAAATTTAGCATTCTGTAGACATGTCATAAGACAATGATCTAGGAAAAAAACTATGCTATTCTTGAAAAACAAATTATTTTTAATTCCACTGACTTCCTTTTACTATTTATAAGTACATTCTTGAACAATTGACTTCTACTCTTGAAATTCACTGCAAGAAACGATAGGCCTTGTCAGTACTGGGAAACATCCCATATTGATGGGGATTACTGCAAATGGTGCTGGTGGATCTGTAGGTGACGGTCTTTCTTCTGTTCCAAACCAATGCTCCAGTGTGGTGTCTAGGGACATTGTGCTGAAGGGGATGCTGTATTTTGATTTTGAAGTTAAAGTCATGAGTGCCTGATCGATAAAGATCCTACACTGCTTTCTGAAAGTGTAAGGGTAATGCCCTGTTTAAACTCTGTGTAGTGGGACTGCAAGTAACTGCTCTTGTGCATCACTCAGGTGGGTACTGCAATTAATTGGTGGACTAAATATCTGTCATAATTAATGTACTCTATGGGCTATCTCAATCTCCTCAACCCAATTACACATTGTTGGTTAAATCACATGGGGGCAATGGACACACAGAAATGGGTCTGAAAACTGTGAGCAGCTCTTTCTGGAACAATGGTCAAATATCACCCTCAGAAGTGACCAAACATCATAACACTACATGAAGCATCATGTCACTGTAATACATACTCCATTCATGAGCAATTACAAAACACTAACCACAGAGGTGTGAATGAATGAGATCTTCATGTTTTTGAGACTTAAGAAAAACATGACTTTGCTTTGTGTAAAGCTATTAAAGTTACAGTATATCTTTGATTACAGTTGTTTTGAACAGAACATTGTCCAAGCAATAAATTAATGTGGAGTATGAATAAATCTCAAGAACACAGTAAATGCAAGGAATGGAATTCAATGTAATGGTCTGAAAAACATCCTGTGTTAGGTAAAGAATGCTTAAAGGTGCCTGACTGTCACACAGCAGTGATATTTGATCTACTGTAAGTAAAACAAAATTGCAAAACAAATTTGTTTAAAAAATAACACTATTAAAGCTGTTTCTAAAGTACAGACATGCATCTCCAACCTACATTTCCTACTGAACCATTTTACCTATTGACATGTTTTAAAAAGGGTACCCCATTGGAGAGTCGATGTCAGGTGGCGGATGGGTGCATCTACCACTGAGATCACCATGAGCCTAAGCAAGTATGTGAAGAGACATCACACATATGATTAATTCCTGGAAATGTCTTCACCTTACCCAGAGAATTTTGCATGCAATATATAAAAAAGAAAGCTTGAGAAATACCTCTCATCAAGCTTTTTATACAGACAGAAAGAACAGTATGGATAATAAACCCGGAGTTGTAACCGAACTTCTACTACTGCATTCACAGCATTGACATCAGAGCAAGTAAAAAAAAACAAGTTCACCTATACTGTATTCCCCCTCAAAGTGACTGTATACCTGTATCTGTATGAGATTACTCCTTCACTTAAAATCCGATTTAGCAAGATTTAATCTAAGAATCATTGCTGGCATATTAAAGGAGCTATTTGAGCTATCTTGTCGTGTATCTTTGCACAGAGGGGTGTTTGGTGATGCAGTTGATTTGATCAGTAAGGAAGCCAGAGGGCAATTTTAAAAACTATCAAAAGATAGAACAGGAACAAAGGCACAAAGGCAGTATTAAGTTACTTCTAATGTCATCTGAAATCATCTGAAATCATCTGAAAAGATACCACTGAAACCATAAGCTTTTTTAGATGGGCAGAATGGTTCAATGGCTAACTACTAAGGGATTGTTAGGAAAAAAAACTGTTGCATTATTCACAGATTCACTGTAGTTCATTTACCTATTATTTGTAAATGTCATATTCAGAAGTACATAAGCAATAACATACAAAATTGAAAACATTACAAAGAAAGTGCACTGCCATTTAATTGTGATAATGTTCAGATTTATTGCATGATTGTGAAACTCACAAATAAATAGAAACCTTTATACAATTCCAAGTCTGAGCCAAATATATAAAAAGTTAATTGTTCCAAATATAAAAATTATCCATTACACTGCAGAAAAATCAGCTCAGGATTAGTCTTTATGCTCTTTACTCTGAAAGACTAACATCATTGTACATTGGACTTATCAATTTCTCCACAGTATTCTACTAAATTTCATTTTCAGATATCTAGAAAACTTCAATTTAAGGCATTTTGTATCATACTTGCATAGTCCGACCTTTTATGAGAAGTGAAAGCACAGAGGATAAAAGGAATTTGACACTTTTTACCTGTTATAGCGAATACAGCAGTGAATATAAAAAAAGGGCTGTGGCACGACATTACAAAAAACAGTGTATCAGTCCATAACAGTTAGAAAAAGAAAAATATACACATTAAAATAAAAAGATAATGCTTTTGTCCACAGCAGTGGATTAGGGGGTATCCATTGTTGGCATTCAAACGGTTGTACAACTATTTACACCATTAATTACATTTTACATTCTTGTGGTACAACAACCATACTCTTCCCATATTGCATCCCATCGTGACTTCCAAAAATGGAATAATCTAAGACTGTTAAGCGCAACAAGCTAAAGTTAGCACTTGTGCCAGGTGTGCCACAATAACTTTAAAACCTTTTCACAATCATGTCCTTTAAGAGTTGTATCACCGGGATACTACAGATTTTGATTAGGCAATGGGCACTTTTCACATAATATTATCGACTGTATATTGGATTCAATACTCATTTGTTGTGTTTGTAATAGTAAACAGTATAGTGATCATTCAAAAACAAAAATGGTCAAAGACTTCTTGAATCAAGGCTTGATTGAAATGATCTGGCTCTGTAAACCTATTACCAACTAGTTGCTGTAATTCAGTTTATAGTTTACAAGTTTAAAAAGCAGCAGCCAAAACAAAATGTGATGTTAGCATACCACATTGGTTCAAGAAACCAGTTCAACTTGAAAATACACTTAATCTCCATACTATTATGTTTTACTCCATTTAATATAGTACTGTAGTAATGTAGCCAAAAGAAGAAAGCCTCAAAACAACATCATGTTTATCAATGGCAGCAATCGGATTTTGGTGCAGAGAGAAAAAGCTTTATTTAGGCCCTTTGTGTACAGTTCCCAACAAAGTCTGGAACTTGCTGGCAAATACTATTGGGCAATTCAATGCATTGCTGTTCCAATACAGAAATGTGCTTGGAAGAGTATTTATGTATCGCGGTTGAAGGTTCTCTACAATTTAAATCCAGTTTCTAATGATTATCAGTGCTTTCTCTGCCAAATGTTTTTTTTTAAATCTGCACTGCATGTCTCAATTAGAATGTTACAATGCTTCAGAAACATGGATTCATTTTTCAGCAAGTCTCCGTGATAGCTAGAAGGCTAAAATAATAGCCCTTTAATAAAGACAGGTGGTCTCCTAAACTAAAACAAAACCTCAAGTCTAAACAAGGATGCTCCGTGTAGAAAAGATACTGTATACAGAAACCAGTATTCCAAGACAGAAGCAGCAGCTTCTTTGGACAAACCACTCTTGGAGGAACAGGGAAGTTATTAAACTGAATCATGCAATGCCTGATGGTATGAAAGTCTACCTCAAGCACCTGCCTAGATGTGCAAAATGTGCTCTACTACTGTCATCTGTGGAAAAAGATGAGAATTTTGATCCTTTGCGACAATTGCTGAGCCAAGATATGCATCAATGGGTTTGATGCTGAACCATTCTTCTAAAAAAAATCACCTTTGTTTATGTTGAGGGGAAAAAAGTACAGAGTTAAAGTCATACGATGAAACAAATGCTAATGTTGTACTGGAAAAAAGCAATCTGTAACTGGTTTTCCAATTCCCTTTTGCCAAGCACAGGAATTGAGTTCAACAGCAACAGAAAAAAAATCACAGAAGAATCATAAACTAAACTGTTTCTTTAAAAAAAAAATAGAGAAAAATCCATGTTTGTCAGAAGCTCAGTGTGTCTTTAGGCTCACTTATTTAAATAAGCGCATGATTCATCCAAATTCTCCTCCAAAACGTCAGAAATGACTTGGGCTGCAGGACCACGTTTTAAGTCTGTGCCCACAAGTCTGTCACTTGATAAAACAGACACAAAGAAGAAATATTTCAGGGACAGAAATTAAGATCTAAGAAGAGTATTTGTCCCAGTAGTTTATGCAAGAAACTCCTCCTGTTTTTGTGGTTTCTGGTAGCCCCCATTAGAATGTTTCTGTTCATCCAGAGCATAGCTTCCTTCATCCTTTTTCTTCATCCTGTACACCATTAAGGCTACAAGCAGTACAGCAAATGCAAGACCAATGATTCCACCAGCGATAACACCTGCAAAAAACAATATGAAACTCATTCTTAAATATACAAACTTCTAATACTTATACCCATGGCATTACTGTTTTCCTGCCTTTTCTGTAATTTGTTGGAAAATTATTAACATTTTACCCTAAAATACATTTTATTCCCATGTTAATTAAAAACACTTTGTAACCCAAGTTTGACTTAGCTAATTGTGTTAGGCAACATTACAACCTCCATATGCCAAATTATTTCTCAGCAGCAGTTTTCCCAGAATAACATTTTGTGCATACTATGTCTTATAATAAAAGTACAGTATATTGTATTCTTATCAAGGAGCAATTTGTAATGAACCATTTCTTTTTGTAATGTCTTATTGGGCGAATCTTCTGTTTTAGTCCAACTATCTCCCCAAAGTAAAAATCTACACGATTATGAAAATGTTAGTACAAAAAAACAATACTAGCTTTTCATTAAGTTTGTGGCACAATGATGTAAGAAACCTTTTCATGAATTTCATACTAAGAACATGTCTCCTCTTCTTTAGATCAAGATTCTAAGATGAAATGGGAAAGCAAAGGATCACCAATTAAAAACCTGCAATAAAACGGGTTTATTTTTACCTGCCAGCACCTCTTTGTTTTCCAGGAGTCCTTCACTTGCAGCCTGTTCTGATGTTTCAGAGTCTAAAGGACGCTCTTCCGCAAAGTATATGTCAGAATCAACCTTTAAGACAAAGTACAAAGCCATTTTACTTTTTCCATCCCAGACCAACATGAATTTCTATTTATTCGCATCTCTGCGATAAAGGAATTGTGCAGAGGCTTTACAACTGATGATTAAAAATATATTTAATGCATGCAAACGTACAGGAGAATAAAACTGAATTATATTAAAAAGGTGAGGAATACAGGCTAAATAACAAAGGAGCAAGCCAGAGCAGTAAAAAATAAAACTGACGATATGAATATATGGGATTTGCCAATTCAATTAAAAGCTATCTAAATGCTTCAAAGGTTCATTTTATAGGTGCTTCCTTGTAATTATTTAAAAAGGGCAAAACAGGTGCATTTGAACCTGAACTTCAGACAAATATTATTCTGTACCTTTTCTATGGGTTTTTCTGGTTTGACTGTGGCCAAAATGGAATTTATTTCCGTGTTGACCATTCTGGGATTCGGATGAATTTCATTCTCTGGAATTAGCTCGATGGAGGGCTGTGTGGTGTGAACGGGGATGGTGGAAGACAGGACCGAGTCTTCTCTGAAGGTCACATCTTCGGCTCCAGCAGTGGTAGGCGGCTGTGAAGGTGCAGCCACAGTGACGACGGAAGTCCCCTTCACGAAAGGATCAGCACTTTGATCATCGCTGGGGAGAGTGGCTGAAGTGCTGTGAGCTGCAGTAGTGGGCTCGAGGTCCTCAGGATGTGGGAAATCCATTTCAGCAGTAGTGCTGCCACGAGGGGTGTCTGCAGCACTGGGCGCAGAGGTGGCCACATCAACAATAGGAGGGGAGGCGACATCCCGGGTTGTTGCTTCTGGTTTGGCAGAGGTGGGCTCCTGAACGGGGATCTGTGGCATCACCGTTGTATCAGGAGATGCTGTAGAGACAGGCGTGGTTGTAACTTTGCTTGATGAAACGGGGTCCAATGACGTGGTCATTTGTTCTTCAGCCTCGTGTAATTTCGGGGATTCAGTTGTTTTCAAGACTATGGGAGTTGCAGTGACATTCAAACGAAGCTCGTCTTCAGAGGGAGTTGGGGTATCAAACACTGGGAATGGGAAAAAAAACTGTAAGGCTAAACAATATTACAAATAGATATTTACATGGCATCTTATTATGTGTGAAATTACTTATTAAAATCAGATCATGGACAGATGTCCTCTTCCTAGTTTTGAATGATGTTTGTTAAATAAATTTTACCTTTATCTGTCTGACCTATCTGTTTGTCAGGACTGATGTTTAATATTGTTTTTCTAATTGTCTCTTCAGTGTACAAGCCTTTCTAAATACAAATTCACAAGTTTTTAATCTACTGTCATTTACTGATTATTGTGTTATTTACTGCCACATAAAAACGTTTAAACTACATGGTCAGAAATGTTTCAATAGTAGCAGATTATGGTTCCTCTTAGAAAAAACATAAGTGGATCATTAACTTTTTAAATGCTATTCCCTAGGTATTTACATGTAATTTTACACAGCCCTATTAATTGTACTGCCTACTATAGCCCAAAGCAATGACTCATCCTCTCCAAAGCTGCAGGAATGGGTCAGTAAGTTTCATATTCCACGAGAACTGACTGCACAATAACAGCTTATCCTTTCCTTAGCAAGCTCTACATAGTGAAAGATGATTGATGGAAGTAGCCTCTTCAGAGGAATGAATGTTGGTGCACATGCTGGTGGTCTACAAATGACAGCAACAGTGCACTTGGGTTATGCCTTAATTCAGACAGCTCTTAGGATTTACAGGAAGTGTAAAACTGCAGGCTGCAAGAAGAACAGTCACTCCCATATAATACAGAGGTATACGTTCTACATTTGGTTGAGGTAGAGGTGAACTAATCTGCTATTAGGGCTATTTGGTAACAGTCTGTGAGGATAAAATTAATAAAACCCTGTCATGATAAAAGTCTCAATGGCCCATAAAGAATATCCTACTTATCAGATGTAGTGCAAAAATTGTGAAGGATCCAAATAAGAGCGTCTTGGATCAGAGCATCCTGGAGCTTTTGCAGAGTCTTGGATTGCTCTGTAAGAGCTGCCATTAAGAACCTCTGGCTCCTGTTTACTGCTCTTTGTTTTTTTTAGATACAGTGAGGAAGGAATTTTTAAGGTCTCCACTAATAGCATCCTCCCCTTTGTCAATGCACACAGACAAACCTTACCAGTGCCATCTCCAGAACCAGAGAAATCTTCATCATCTGATGATCCATCCAGGTCTTCAGGAGGAATTGAATTCTGGTGAATAATAATTTGACAATGATTGAGATAGGGCTCATATGGTAATCTTACAACACTTTCATCTTTAGTGACATGGGTGCATATCTTGTAATAAATGAAACATTTCCTCTAAAATACACACCATCATTTGCAAAATATCTTTTACCACAAACATTTTGACAATGTCCACAACCTGTACTGGTGCAAGCTGTCAGTCTAGGAACACAGTTTAGGGGGTAACCAAACTATTAATAAATCACACCCCAGCTACATTTAAGGCAACTATACCTCAGGATGGCTTCAAGAATACTGTTGAAGTTTGGGAAAACAGACTTCTGTGTTTTGTAAAAACTACTTTATCCCCCCCCCCCTTAATAAAGTGCCCTTAAATCACTCATGGCCAATTCTGAGTGTTAAATTGACGTAATTAAAGAACAACAGTTTACAAATTCTGTATGTTTATTACAAAATTTAATCAAAAACATGCATAGAGTGGTACTTCTCTTGTCTGTATAGAGGTGTATACAGTACATTGTGTGCATTAGGGGTATAAAAGTGAAAGCAATATGGGGTACACAACTCTGAACATTCTCATCGCCACTCAGTTCAATTATAGCTTTATGTGTAAATCTGCCAAACTAGACCTAAACAGAACACATTAATGCACGGTGCAAGGAATGCTTTTGTGCAGAAGACCTAAACAGAAAGGATACTGGATTTTCAACCCCACATAAATGTGAGAAACATCTTTCAAAATGAACACTAGAGTACACATTTCAGTTTCACTGTAGTGTTTTGTTAAAATCCCCAATGCACTATTACAGCTGAGGGTGTTTTCAGGTACCTTATCTTCAAGATACTGGTCTCATATGGCATTCGCCTATAACTAATCTTTGGCCAAAAACTGAGCCCAAGAGAAAACTTGAAGAGATGCGAGATGGCAGGTATGGTCTGTGCAACAGTTCCCATGAGCTGCATGACTGCCTAAGCAAACTGCAATGCTTTTGAAATATTATGAAAACAAATCACTTTAGAGAGCAGTCTCCTTGTTTTAATCTTCCCAGAACCAACTTTTTACCTCATTGACTTTTGTCTTTTAACTTAATGATAATTTTTTGGAAGGAAAGTCTTTGTGCTTGCCATAATAAAACAGGAAATAAAATAGTCATAATGATAATGATAATTTACAGCCTTCAGTATCGTTCTTGGAGCCCATCTGTTTCAGCAGCAGGTGAACAAAAGCAATCTGAGACTGTTGGTCTGATTGCTATAGTGGGGGGAAGCCAAGGATTCTCTTTGAATCGTGTGTTAAATCTGACTGGTGTCCGAAGAGCAAGGCCTGGGTTCTCTCCATTTCTCCACTCACAAGCTCAAGGGGTTGGAGCCAGGAGCTGGAGTTGTGTTTAGGGCACAAGGTGCTCTGTTATTTTCCTTGTTGCAGAGCCCTGAGACATGTGAGGAGCCAGACTCTTGAGATGAATGGTTTCTGAACGCTTCTCAGGCTAGATCTCTGGACTGGAAGCCCCGAAAATCCTAGTAATCTATATCCCTCTTGGTACCTTTTACTACTTTTTAGTAGTTTGTGTACAAAGAAGGATCTCCTTAGAGTCATCCTTTTAAATGTTTGCGATTTTCTCAGCTCTTTGTCATACACAATGTACAAAAGAGTGACGTATTCAATAAAATGGATAAAAAAGGAGACTTGGCACCTGTCAAAAGGTTTGATGAAAGACATACTTGCACTACTGTCTAATCATTTATAAATGTTGTTATGGCTTACATAATGTCCCAGTTTTTCTGCAAAGAAAATCTTTGTATTCATAAACATGGTTTTTAAAGATAAGCCAAAAACACATTTTCTTTAAGAACATAAGAGCGGGTAAAAATAAGAAAAATCCATTTGGTCCATCCAGCCTGTTTGGCTCCCATTTCTTAAAAGAAGCCAGGGTATCGGCTTCAAAACAGGAGTGGATCGCTTTCTCCAGACTCAGGCAAATCTTTCCATGGATGTGCATTTCAAAGCAGGAACAGGGGGCACTTCTTCAAGCATACGTTCTCACTTGTGGCCTCTAATTTTTCATTCGCTACATTCTTAAGATGTCTGCTGGGTCGACTTTCAGTTCCGTTAAGGGTTTTGAAGACTTGAATCAGGTCCTCAGATGGTCTTCTCTGTTCAGGTTTAGTTTTTTCAGCTTGTTAACCTAGGCTATTCCTTTAAGCCCAGGAATGATTCCAGAGAAGCAATAACTTTATAGCTTTGATATCTCTGTGTAAATACACTGTACTCTATGAATGCCATCTGCCAGGTGTTTGCCTGTCTTGAATTCCGTCTACTTTTTTCCCCCCCAATTTCCTTTGCTGCATCTACAGTGGCCACAATCGTCTATAGTTCACTAACTATTCAAGAATCTAGATATTTGAAATCAATTAAGAAATACAGTAATACTAATACAGATCCGCTTACTGAATATTCACCTCTTACCCATACTCAGTTTTCTATCCTTTAGCCAGTTCTCAATCCAGGAACGAATTTCCTTGAATGTCTATTGCATGCAATTTTGGCAAGTAATTATTTATGAGGTGCATAAACACACATTTTCTTTAAATCCAATTATACCACAATGCATGATGTTAATCCATTAATGTTTCTTCTTTTTTAAAGAATTCCAAAAGTTTAGTTAAGATCTACCTTTCTAAAACCATGTTGACCAACTTCTCGGATCTTAATCTCATGCAGATGCTTCTCTAGTTCAGCTTCCATAAACATGCATGTAATAGAAGATGTTTTGGTCTATAATTAGTTGGTTGAGATTTGTCACACTGTTTATGGATGAAAACTACGTTCATTCTCCAGTAAGTGGGTATTACCCCCATCTTGAGAGACTGTTGAAGTGGTTTGGTAATGGTTTATAAGTGTTTATTTAAGCTGAATACCATCTGGCCCAGAGGATATACCATTAGGCCCTGAATATTCACTTAAGTGCTTCTCATACCTGTAACATTTATTTCCTCTTTGGTAAATACCAGAGTGAAATAATTTAATACATCTGCCATTTCCCTTTAATTGTCTAAATCTTATGCCTTTCTAAACACTGTTAGTTTATTTGATTAAGTCGGAACATGCATTCCACCTATCTGACCGCATACAAAATGGCTCAGAGACATTTCTCACATGACACTTAAATCTGGAGGTCCTATCCCCATGCCAATTTGTCCGCCACAACAAGAAGCTCAGAATGAGTCTGAGCTTGAGCTTCTCCTTTATCATTTCACATCCTAATTTAAAAGGTATAAGTCTGCCTGAATTGGAAATCCTCAAACTAACATACAAGTCTTCCAAAAATGGCTTCTCTCATCCTCGAGATCACCTGCTGCTGCACATGCACAGCAGAGGCCAGACCGAAACCTAGAGGAAGCAGATAATTACGGTCTTGCTTACTTTAAAAAACACTCATCCAATCAAAAAACATTTTCAGCATCAGGTGACAGGGGAAGGGGCAGGGCATGGAGCCTGTATGAAGTCTGTAGATAGAAGGGAGACTGGAGGCAGAGGGTGTCTTTCCCTTAAAAAAAAAGTGACCTTAAAACAAAATCTTAAAAACAGTGACCTCTCCACCTCTCCCGGTGGTGACTGAATAACATCCACAAGCAGTGCACTATCCTGTCGGTGAGGAGCTGGCCTTGCCATTGAGTAACATTCACAATTTTCACTCTTAATAGGTTTTATACATTTTCACACATCTTTCACATTTTCTTAACTTTAAATTGCAGAGAGAAGTAGAACCTCCCCTTAAATGACCGCTGGTGTAGATACTCCTAAACACCCCCAGTTACAGTTTTACAACAGACTATCCGGAGAAATGCAGTTAGCAGTTTTTCTCAGTGTCTTAAGCGTTCTCAGTGTTGGAGATGTAGGCTGCCTGGCTGGTTTTGCAGTGTTTTGCAAAACCTATCAAGGCACATAAGTGCATGCCCTCTTGGCACAATTCTAAAAGGAGACCAGCTCCCCCCAAGACCCTGTATTGGATGAAGTGGTTAAATGGATGGATAGACTATTAAATGCTGAGGCTCCTTAGCCTTTGTCTGCCACTGATCTAGAATACTCAACTCAACAGCAGCAGCTTTATCCTTGCTGGCAACAATCAACAGCCTTCTTTATTATCCTGGTGTATTACCTTTCAAGGTGTTTCAGGTTTAACAGCCAAACATAAAACAGAACAGCAGAAAGGTTTAGGGTTACTGCTGAAAGGCTGCTACAGCGTTCAACCTTAGACAAGTCCTTTGCGATTTGGGAACTGATATTAAATTTAAATTAATGCATGCACGACCAAGAGGATCTCTCTCTCGTGTAAAAAACATTCTGGCCTATTTAGTGCAAAGGTCATTGGGATTAGTTTCTGAAAGGTATTCAGGCTGAGACTATGGGCTGGTGCTGCAGCTCTTAACCAGCCTTGTGCGATTACATGTAGGTGTATCTCTATGCAATGTGATCTCTTTATTTGTATCAGCTTTATCTAGGAGTAAAGGATAAAGGAATATCTTTTAAAAACAAATTCCAGAGTCCTTTAAATCAGTCTGAAACAGAAAAAACAAGGACCATAGGATATACAGCAAGAAAAGGTAGTATCGGAAGAACTTTAACTGAGAAAGCTAAATCTGAAAGCTGAGCAATACATTTTTTTTTTACTTCGCTTTATCAGATGTCATGCTGAGACCTGAATATTAGCTGTGATGTGGTAATACCTTCCAAAACTCAGTGACATTATGCAACTAAGTCCCACCTCATCCTCAGGGGAGGGCTGTGAACTGATCAAAGATTCCATTGCACAAAGCGATTGATGGGGAACGAATAAGGGACAGGTACTGGCAAGTTGGCCATTAGTATGGGACTTAGGAAAATGGAAGCATAATTAGGAAAGCTTTAGAGAAAGACCATAGTATAGTTATTTGCTCATTTAAAATATGCTGAAAGATTAACACGTTCTACAGCAGAAAATTGGCAAGAATCTACAAGGTAAATGCAAATGAGAGTCCATACCCACTGCCATAAAAACCATGAAATTGATCAGCACAACAACAAACAATTTAAATACTCTATTGTGCTCAGACTATTCTTGAGAATTCCTTCTAATGCATCATACAGAGGTGTGCTGCCTCTATATGCAATGTGCTCTGCCACTAAAGGTTTTAATGCTGTAATTAAGCCTAACAGACTGAAATGATCTGTCATAAATGTAGTTCTGGATAAATATACTGTAAATCGGTCTCTGTGTTCAGATGGCCTGGGTAAATCATTTATTGACTTATTTGCCTGCTATCAAGTGAGGTCCTTATTGCTAAGAAGCAGAGAAAGAATTCTTCCCAATTACATACACTGTACTACAGTACTGTATTCATCTATTGGAATAGAGCTTTTAATGAATAAGAGGCCCGTTTCCAAGTCTGCATATATAACTCATGGAAACGATGCCAGTTCTGGCCCTGACCAAACCAGGTAC
This sequence comes from Lepisosteus platostomus, assembly GCF_059453375.1. NCBI lineage: Eukaryota > Metazoa > Chordata > Actinopteri > Semionotiformes > Lepisosteidae > Lepisosteus > Lepisosteus platostomus. The sequence goes on from NC_142613.1 coordinate 55,119,947, forward strand.
AGCTCACTGCTTTATAAAGCTCCCTATGGAGCCTTGCAATAAAATGATAGCTGCAATAGAAATCATTAGCTAATGAGCAAAAGAAAGGACTGAGAAGGGGACTCCGTTTCTTTAAAACCTCAGGTTCCCTTCCATGAAACTGGCTTCATTACACAAAACCAAAGTTATTTGCTCTCTCCAGGTCCCTCCCTTCTCCTTCAGTAAAGCCACAGCCTTGCACATTTCACCAAACAAAATACACCGCATGCAGCCGGCTGCAAAAAATTGACCAGGTTCCTTTTGCACAGCAAGGGTAGATTAAACTTTGTGAAATTAACATCAGAAAATGTTCAATGGAAATGTTAAACCATAAAGCAATTTATATCCTGATCAGTGAACAAGCGTCAGCTATCTGATGACTCATTCTTCACGCCACCTTTACAGTAAAGAAATCTGAAGCTTTTTTGGCACACAAAACTATACAGCATGTCCCACCCTGTCTTTTTTTTTTACAATAGAACTACAGTGCTTTTAAAGGCCCCAGGATAATCACCGAGGCTAATAATTTAGTCTGTGAAACAGGTGCAATGCAATCTTGTCAGAGAGATAACTGCAATACTTAATATTCTTTTTAAAAACTATATTCTGCTCATCAAGCAATGAAAGAAACAATTCTCTGAAGCTTACTGCAATATTTCAAGGCGTGGAAGAACCAGTAATTGCTTTCAGTCTGACTGAAATCTCCACTGCAAGTGCCAGACATGCACCTTACGTGTCTCTGTACATAAAGACTCACATGGAAAAAGACTTCATCATTTAAAGACAAGAAATAACTTCAATGGTTATCTCAGCCTGTGACATAATTGCAAGAGACAAATATTGCTACACTGAATCATCATTATAATCATTATCTGTTTTACAAAATTAATCCATTTGCTCACAGCTTTATTTGAGATGAGCCAGATATGCTGTGTCTGCAGCCCTGCCTTTCCTAGCACTCTCAACACAGAGCATCCTGGCAAGGATTCATGAATGTATAGGAAACGCGTTGCTGATATAAATGGGAGCATTGAAGGACTCCATCAATGGCACCCATGGAATGTGCAGTTATCAAGATGGGAATTATACTATATTGGTCTTGATGACAGCCCTTGTCATCACCCAAGTGGATCAGCTAGCTGGGGTTTAAGGTATGCAGAGGTCTAAGTCAGAGATGAGATTCCAGCAAACAAAAGACTCACACCGCAGGAGGGGATTGGGAAAAAGAAATCGGAACACGCATCGTGCCAAAAGGGGCAAAATCCTTGCAGAAATAAAATGAAAGAGTGGCCTTTGCTCCAAGAAACTTTAAGAGACTGAATTCTAAAGAATTCTGAAATACTTCAGCTCATATCAGCTCCAGTAAAACTATAAACTGTGCTGCTGATGAAATGCATTTGTTTTAACCTGCCAAACCCTGGGCATCACCCTAGAATTGGTAGAATGGGACAATACTGCCTCAAACAGCTGGGACTCGGTGCACTGTGCAGCTTTCTGGAGTTGCAGGAGAAATGTCAAGCTTACAAGAAAGGCCTACGTCAACATACAAAACAGGAAGGTATTCTACAAATATACTCATTTTCTACATTTATCTATAGGATATATAACGACCAAAAATATTGGTTTTTAAAAATATTTTTCCAAAGACATTACCACCATTGAATACCTTAAATAATCAAGGTTAAAATTTGATTTCACTGTAAATCATTAGACTGAACCACATATGCAATCATTTTAAACAGTGTTTATTCAAAAAAGTTCAAAGACCAATTTTTTCTCTCTCCCAAGGCTAATACCTCAGAACACCAATACAGAGGTGTCACCGACAATGTGAAAATCAGTTTAGTTTAAGCTTGGTCCAGACCTTTTAAAAAATATTCCTGTCAAAGTTACTGCCACTTGCATTGACAGCTCTTCTGTCAAAACAGTGGGCCCAACCTGTGAAGCTGTTGGAATCTCAAGCAAAGTTCCCTCAAGAAGATACAACTCAAAGACATGAAACATAAAACAGAAATGCTTTCTGGTGTCCTACCAGGATGTCATGGACAAAGCATTCTCCAACTACACTACAGTCAGGGCTGGAAAGTGTAATTTACTGTCACAAGAAGCTTTCTTCTTGTGGCATTCCATTAAAAAGATAAAAGCAGGGACACAGTCTGTTCATTCATATTGGTCGGCCTGAGCTTACCGATGTGACAGCTGGTCACATACTTCAACAGAGTGTGTAAGCCCCCACATGAAAGATAAACGTCTCTCACAATGTCAGGTCGGTCTTAGTTTCTAACCTTCCACATACAGACCGGTCTCATCTGTGTTCCAGGATGTTTACATCTTTGTTAGCAGTGCCTGTTGTAATAAGACTAACCATCATGTATTTTAAATTCATGGAGAATTGTACTTAAGAGATTACTAACCTGTTTTATTGGATGCAGATGGCTTTGCTGCTGCCATATGGAGAGAGATCATGGAAAAGCATAGAAAATCTTGCCTGGGAAATCCTGTATACCACGTGTTGAACACTACTATTTCACCCATGATTTTTTAATCAGAGTAAACATTTATGTAAAAGAGAATGATGAAGTCAAACCAACTTTTACTGTGCCCATCACTTTCAGAATCACCTTACTGTTGGAAATGGAAATTGCCTCTAAATATTAGGATTAAGATTCTGCAGATAAAGATTTATGTTTTTTAACAAAAGTAGTGGTAACAGTAAAAGTGTTGAAATTCACTAGGTCTATCTTCAATAATGTACAGTAATTTAGTTTCCATGTTTACACACATGTATTGGATATAAAAATGGAAACACCTGGGTAAATAGGGACACCAAAAATATTCACATAGGTGTAGCTCATTTGTTAAGCAAATAACATACCAGCATACATGAGGTTGTATATAAAAATGCTGTAAAGGCCTGGTCGTCTATAATTATGGCGAGCATGGCTCCAACAGGAGACCTCAGTGACTCTGAAAGAGTGGTAATTTTGGGGGTATTTGGCAGGAGTGACCAAGACAGCCCAAGTTGCAGATGTTTCACGAGCAGCAGTGTCTAAGGTGATGTCAGCATAGAAGTCAGAGGGAAAGGCCTTAGCAGAAAAGAGCAACAACTGGCAGAAGCACATACTCCACACACGATATTCACGCACAAGGTAATAGAGGTGAACAATGCAGCTCAATGAACTGCAAATGTCAATCTGGGACATGAGTAGTCAGTTTAATCAAAAACAGTCATCCAAAAACTCCACAGAGTGAGTGAGACTCAACAGTCAGTCTGCAGTACAGAAGCCACTCATCACACCTGGCAATGCACGTGCAATCGAGCAGTGCAAAGAGCACAAACAATTGATTAATGAGCACTGGAAAAATGAGATATCGTCCGATGAATCATTCTTTGTCATGTGTCTGTGGACACTAACTTATACAACCACAGCCCTGAGTTGTTCTGGTGCTTCCATAATGTTGTGGGGTGCATTTCCCTGGTGTAGCTTGGATGTACACATAGTACACTCATAGGGTTAAGGCCAGGTCAATGTCAATCACTATTTTATGGTACTATAATGGTCATATTTATCATACTGCATGTTAAAGTATTTTTCCTACAGAGGGATCCATGTGTCATTGCCTTCTCAGCTGAACAGCAGAGATATTGTGGACTGACATCAGGAAATGGCCTGAACCACTTTCCACTACCCTACCATCCACCTGGCGTGTATTGATCGACTTTCACATGGAAGAATGGAGCCATGTCATTCCTGCAGAAGTCCAGATGCTGGTAGACTATGCCATGATGCAAACTGGCAAAACAAGATGGCCCAATAGTCTATTAAATGACTTTACATTGGTGTTTCCATTTTTGGTTTACTTCCTGCATATTTCCCTGCCAAGAGGGGAAACAGGCACTACTAGAAGAACTCAGACATCATAAAACAAACGAGACAGAATTTTGAAAAAAAAAGTAATGGTGAACCCTGTTTGTTTTCCATCAAGAGAACAAGTGGGTGTGCGCAATTATGACTGTGAGTGAGCACAGCTCAAATCATCAAGAGGAGCCTTTGAAACCACCACTTCCAGCCTTCACAGATGTTTCTGGTCTGTTACTGAAGAACTGAAGAGGGATTAACTCATACAAAAAAGGCCCGTTTAAAGGTCAGGCAAAACCAAGAGTTGAACCTATTTGCCAGCTTTACTACCCCTAGGACACAAGGTTCACACAAACCCTAACTGGTACAGACTGCATGAGTCCCATCTGGTGTGGGAATCTAGTATCAAGATGGAACTGTCTAGACCTCTGCATACAAGCATTCTGTACTGCCTTTCCTGCACAAAACTGACTCGTTAAAAAACAGATCTTGAAAATCCTTCCCAACCCTGGAAAATTAATCTACACAAGTGAAAAAAGAACCCATGAACCAAAGATATTCTGTAGAGGAAAGGATCATAGACAGAAAAGGAGAATATCTGCAGCTAAAGAAGATAAGAACCAGTACAGCAAAATATTGACAAAGCCATTGTGGTAGGAAAACGCCATCATCTTTAACATATAATATGAAATAGATTAAATTGATTACAGACAGGAAACAGACTGAAGAGTACATAGAAGCCTCACAATGAAAGACCTTTTTTACGTAAATATGCCTACAGACAGTGAAAAAGTATGACAACACTGATAACCCCAATGTTACAAAAAACTATGAATAATATCTAGTAGCGAATGAAGACCATATTAAGAGGAAGATCTGAATATAACCTTCTAATGATACAGTAAAAAGCATTTTAGGTTTTGAATACCATTTTGATCTGGTCTTTCTTTGAAAACATATACAATTTAATTTATGGAGCAGAAGAGGCAAAATTTACATTCACCGTGACCGATTGTTGGACGAAAATCAATTTAATCAACTTGTGGGGAATCTTCACAAATGTACATAAAAAGAGTAAGTAAACAATTACACAAGTATTGACTTACAACTTGACAAGAAAACCACCCAAATGTTTTAATCCAGTAAATATATTTCAGAATTCTGGAAAATAGATCTGGCGGGAGGCTTCCTTATATGACCTCGTGAATCCAAATCTAATTCAGGCAAGAACAGAGCATTAGTCTGTTAAAATACTATGGTATCAAAGTGGAGAGTCCACAGGGACATGGAAGGGTAATAAGTTATCTGGTGCCTGATAAGAAATGCTGAGATTAAAGATTCATCTACAACAATTATGGCCCTGAGTCTGCTCATGAACATACAGTAGTGTGTCTGGATTATACGTAATTAAAACTGATTAAATACAAGACTCCAAGCAGTCATCTTTGTGAAGACATTTCTTTCAGACTTTAGCAAATTAAACTTAGAAATATTCTATTGTCCAGGACTGGGCTATTGAAAGTCCAATAGGAAATCACATTTTTACATTTAGAATAGAATTTATAAAGAGCTCTCTCCTCAAAAGGCCCACGGCTTCATTCATTTGTAATTCTTGAATGAACGCAAAAATGTCAACAGTCTGGTCATATGCTTTCACCTATCTTCCAAAACTGCTTGATTACCAACCTTTCCAATTTTGTTTCTGTTTGTAACGTTTTAATTTATCCCATGGTAAAAAAAAAACACAAAATGAAAAAAAAAATGCAAACTGTAACTAACTCCATTCCACCAGCTCAAATGTTCATTTTCACCCTGAATGACAGCCTGGATATTTAGGTTGGAGTTTAAACATTTGATGATTATTTGTATGAAACTGATTAACAGAAACTGTCTGACTATCTCACAGCAGTAACTTCAGCATTTACTTGTTCCTTATTTATTAAACAGTGGAGAAATGGGAAGTCTATTATGTGAATACGGTACAGAATGTCACTGAAAAACATGGACATGTACAGCAGGTCATAGTTTAAAGGTTTTAACTGAAAGTCCTATCATGGATAACTCACCTCATATTATGTCTGAGATGTTGAAATTTTCTTACACAAAGCAGCAACATCCAGACAGGAAACCAAAGGGTCTAAACATTCACTGCATGCTCACTTCCTAAATACATATGTACTAATGTGTCATCCACAGGATAATGGTCAAAGACACTGCGATTTATGGAGGGGAAACCAAACTTCTCACTGCATCACTAACTCAGAAAGTTATTTCATGGAGACATTACCATCTGATTGATGACTGATGATCCTGTCTCCACCATTAGCAGACTGGAAAATAATCGAAGACCCAATAACATTTTTCCAAAGAACACCCTTCTCAATAAAAAAAAATATTCACTACATTTCATAGTTAGAATCCCTTTATAACCTTTGTACAGTAAAGGTTTGACACATTGTAAGTGTGAAAGTAATTTCAGGACAGGTACAGTATCTTATCAGTGACTCACTGTGTGTGAATTAAGCATTAGTGAGTTAAAGGATGCATTTGCAATGGTATTAAAATAGTTCCTTTAGCCCATTAATGTGATGGATGGATGAGATCCTTGGATCAATTAACTACTATCTACCAAAAAGTGAAGATGGGCCATATGGCTTCCCCTCATTTGTACCTTTTCTTATAATCAGAAAAAAATGCAGCAGGTCCTCAGCTTTAAGCAGAGCAAGTTTACTTAATTTTATCCACAAACTTAATCTGCAGGCTCAACGGGATAATAAAAAATAAGGTTTCTATCTATGCAACTGCCATGAGGTGCTTACATAATTATATATTTTTTTGGCTATACTGGAAATATATCATTAAACTAAATTTAAGAGTAACTTCCTCACACTGATTAATAATGGACACGTCCTAGAAAAACACAAGGGTGCAGCACACTGCCCTCTTACCAGTGAATAGTTGTATACTTTCTAAATGACACTAGAAGGCGGCTCCACAGCCGAAGCATTGCGTTTCTTTTTTCTCTTTTCAGCAGAGAATAAACCTTTACTTGTTCCTTTACTTTCTAAATCTCAACTGAATAGTCTATCAAATAGCCTATCAATACAGTCTAACAGAAAGAGACATCCATTCCTGTTGATTTAGTATTAAAATTTCAATTAATGTTAAGGCACCTGTAAAATCTTGTCATTTCACATACTAATTCAGTGTCTTATAAAGACAGTACTTTATGTGAAACTTGTCAATAGTGAGGGGGTGTTTAGAATTTAAGACTCTTAAGTTCTGAACACTCCTTCTCTTTCAGATTCTGCCTGAATGGAGAACAACAAGTCCAGAGTGACCAACACTAGCATGGTAATTCAGAAAGACTCCCTGAATCACGGCCTTAGGCCTAGTATTTCCCAGTGTTTGACAGGGAGACGGGGACATACTGTGTCAATCAGATGTTAACGACTCCTTGAAAGAGCTTTCCGAGTTATTTTGAACCTAACACCACAGCATCAAAAGGCAGATCGTATAACCTACTGCACACTACATTAAGGTGGAAATCGCCACTCTCTAAGATTATTGCTACCAAGCGAATTTCAGCATCTGCATAATTACGAGTTCTACTCAAAGGTGTAAATGGTTGTCAGTCATTGTACATTACAGAGCATGAGAATTATTCTCATTTAAATTTGGTCTATTAAAATGTTATTGCCACAAGAAACACCAATGCAGTAACATTAAAATTAACCAACACAGAATATCAATTCTCAAAGTTATGATGCACCTTAGATTTAAGACAAAACATTACTTAATACAGTTTGTGCTTAACCTTTATTTTGCCACTTTCTTGAAAAAAAGACCACTTTTGTTGCAAAGAATATCAATGGCATGCCTAAACCAGTCAGAAATTACATCATATAAAAGGTTAAACACCAGGCACTGAAAGGTATCTGTCACATTAAAACAAAAAAGTATGTCTTCAGTCAACAGTAAAAACACCCTGGCTCACAGCCTGCCTAGAATTGCTGAAGTGCCATTTAAATGGAGACCACTTTCTTGAAGAGCAGACATGGTAATCATTCGTATCCAGTCACAACAAATTTACAACCTCTCAGGAAAGAAAAACAAAGTCTCAGGAAATTTATTGCAATTACACAGGGGATGCAAAGCAGTAAATTTCCATTTTATTTTCAATATTTTCTTGTAGGGTTTCAGTGCAGTTTACCTCTACCATCTTTTAGGACAATATCTCCTAAACACTTCTAGAACTCGTTATTTTAAAACCTCTAAGGAGTGTTTAAGTGACCTACTCTCAATTTCAGATTTAGAAATATATGAAGTGTCAGAGACTGCAAACCATATTTTTTTAAATAAAGCTAACTAAAAATCCCTATACCTCCCACACACACCAATCCAAACAAAATAAAGTACAAATTAAATAATAAAAATGAACACTTTTCACGAAACTCATGAGTCAAAGCAGTTCTCATATTTGCAGCGCTGGGCACATTATAATAGGAGACTCAAGCGAATGTACAGATTACATAATTAAAGAACAATGACTGTGCATGATTCATCACTGACATTTACTGAAATTACATTAAACAGAAGCCTTAAGGCTTCTTGCAGGAAGATATTTGGTTACGTCAAACCAAGATGGAAAAGGGGAGGTTTCAATGGAAATGAGATTTCACAGGAAAAGTCCAACATTTTTTTTCTGTAAACGACCACTGAGCAAGGGCTTGGTCACAGTGGTAATTGATGTAACATTCTGAAATGGAAACGCATCTAGTCCCTTCTCCTTAGAACCCTACTAAAGCCTACCTTAAACAATAGTACTGTGGTGCTAGTTCTTGCCAAACATTATAGGAAAATAGATAAACTCTGTTGTAGCTCTGAAAAAAGCTAAAGGGGCAGCAAGTCACAAATTGCGAAGGACGGAATTGAAAATATTTCACTGAGTAAATCTTAAAAGTATATTCTGAAGCAATACGTTTCTACTAATCAAAGCAGTGCTAATCAGAATCTTCAGAATAAAAGGCTGCACTGTCTATTGACATCGGGTCTGGATTTATTTTAATATCTAATTTGCTAACTATTTTGCATAACGGACACTTATTTTTCAATAGTCAAATTTAACTTTCAACTAACTGACCTAATAGATTCTTTTACAGGGGGGAAAAAAGTGTTCCTTTTTATGTTCCTGCCATCTGACATGAACAGAGGGATCTTAATTTAAATGCAATTACTCCTTCAAGATGAAAAAGCAATGAACAGATCAATTCTGACAGCCGGCCAATGTTAGGAAATGAGATGTATTGCGCTCTATCGCTTCTGTTGCTAGAGTTTAATATACATTTTACTCCAAACTCTTAGATTAAAGGGTAATAAATCCACAATGCAATAAACAAAACATTTAATGGCGTAATATTACGATTGTGCAGAAAGTCTAAATTATTTTATCTTGGAAGTTAATCACAGAAGAATCAGTTTTGTAAAGTCTGACTAAACCGTATTACTGCTACACAAGCTTAAAGCCACTATATTGCATTGTCGATTATACAGATGGGTTCGGTCTTTAAAGATTTAACTTCCTCTAACCTGTTCAATTCAAAGATTTATCATCCCCTGTGGAGATTTGTTTTATGGCAGTCCAACACAACAATACTACAAAAACCGATAAACATCACAAAGAATACAGAACAATTTGTAAAGCGCACTACAGCGGTGCAGTTTCAAAGCGCCCGAAACTCAGACGTGGAATCTCACATTCTGCTGTTCTGCAATTGAATGACAGACTGCGTGCGTGTACACCAGGATTTGAGAAGATGTCATTTTTTTAGATGGAATCCTGAACAGTAGTCTTTTCAATTCATTCCTAAACACATTTAACCTATCGAAGGAGTTAAAAGCCCCATTTACATGCCAGTACAAACCATGCAAGCAGTGAATGTTAAATTAACAGCTGATCAATTCTCAAACACAGGATTCATTTAAGAATCAGTGTCCCAATACGGAGTTGAAAAATGTTTGTGAGAGAGCAATGTGGGGAAAACTAAGAAAAGGAATTATGAGTTGTATTTCCATCACACAGAAACGGAAAAGTAAAAAACAAAAAAATCGAAAAAATAAAGAAGCAGGTCCTACTACTAATAACACCGCTAAAAACAGAAGTGGGGGGATTTTAAATAAAACATCTTGCAAAATAAAGTGTCGTGTTTTCGAAAGTTGTGTGCACTCCCTTTGTTAGTTGTTTCGTCTTTGCTTGGCCTTCTGTGACAGTCAAATGATAACTTTGTTCCGTTTCCATTCAAAGGAATTGTATATACCTAACAAAAGAGACCATCACCTGACGAGCTCCGAGACAGATATATTAAACCCGTTTGTCTTTCATCTTTCCCCCCACTGCAGGCTTGTTTCTCCAGTTTATCGACCACCGAAACACAATGAGACTGAAGAAACAACAACCGCAAACCAAACGCACCCTCTTCTCCTGCTTAGTTTTCAAACACAGAAAGTCTTTAACAATTTAGAAAGAGTTGGTTAAACTCACCGATAAGGCAACAGGAATCCATAATCCCAAACACAATAGCAGCACTGCAGTGTTATGCATCCTCATTCTGTCTTGTTGCGAGTTTTCTTTGAATGTTGGGAAACTCTGTTCTTAATTAAAAAAAAAATAAGCAACCGGGTAACAATTCTGTCCTTCACTCCCAGTAGCGTTGTCACGCTTGTGGTGAATTAAGAATAGAGAGTGAGAGCGAAGATTATAATAACTTCGTCGGCAGGACTCCGCCCTCCAACTGATGCCCTGCGCTCTGTCTAGTCAAGGTGAGCTTGCAAGAACCGCCCTCAGTCCAAATTTGGACACATCCGTTCCTTAGTAGAGGGTAGTACTACCGGAGAAAAATCTGACATGCGTGATTTTTGTGTTATCGGAAGAAACTAACACGTAAACGAGCGAAATTTCATAACATTAAAAATACGGAATACAACGAAGGAGAAGTAGAAGGGGACAGCGCTGATGTGGAATCAATATAAAACTGATTGTTTATGGTAATAATTTAGATATTGTATTTGAAAGCACACTTTTAAATAATTTAAGGAGAAAAAACACTTTATGACTATGTTTAATGAAGGGTGTTTACCAAGGAGAATAGACAACAAGGCTTATGCTGAACAAACACAAGTTCTGTACTTAAGAACTTAACTTTGAAGTGTTAAAGGTACTCGAAGCCCATATGATAAACATACCTCCATGGCCTGAAGGTATTCTAGTTACTGTACGTCAGGAAACAATAAGCCATTAAGACAACACTTTCAAGACTTTCAAGACAGGGGCCGTACCATCTGACTAGAAATTGACTAATACAGTGCCCATTCATAAACAAGTGACAAAATGGAACCAACTAATTCTAGACCAATACATCTTATTTCTGTTACATACTAGGTTAAGGAAACAATAATTAGAACTAAACTATATCTACAGATGAAAATTTGTAAGGCAATATGATTCTAGAAGATAATCAACATGGATATAAAAATGTAGTTCTTAATTAATTTAAAAGTACTTTGTATGATGTACATCTGCAGAAGATATCATTTGAAATATTTAGATTTTTCAGAAGACGTTCCATAAAGTTCCTCATAAACTAATACTTCCCAATTTACAGATGGTTGGCATGCATTGTACTTGGATTACAATGCTTGTAATTAGTGGAGTACCACAGGGATCTGTATGCGGACCATTGCTCTTCCTGATTGATTTTCATTATGTAAATTCTGGTACAATTATTTCATTACTGATATTCTCATATGATACCACAATAGGATTGGAAAACAGTGTAAAAGCTGGAATTTTAATTTTGACAAAACTAAGACTAAATTCAGGACTGAGAAAAAATCCTGGTGGATTATACAGTAGACAATTGCGGGATGTTGCTTAAAAGTAGCAACAATTTGAAAATTGTATTGTAACGCAACAGGGGTTCAGGCGGGCGCCCTTGCCACATTAGGTCGGCCCCCCACCGTCGGGGGCTCGAACCCGGGACTCCTGCATCACTCAACAGGGACCCAGCCCGGTGAGCTAAAGAGAGATCTCTCTACAGCCCAGTAGCTGTAGTCCTGCTATCACAGAGAAGGGCGGTGATGTCACCTGCTCTGGTAAGCCGGCTCTTACACAGTACCTGTCGGCCGTAAGCGTTACAGTATATGTAAAGTGGGAAATGTCACGCATAAAGAGACCACTTATGACTTCAATGTTTATGTAGCACATAATTTTTATCTTCAATCTAGACATTGTGGAGAAGCAATAAAATAGGCAATAAGAATGTAAGAATAAACCAATCATAGGTCCCCATTTAGAATAATGTGAATATTTTGATCACCAAATTACAAAAATGATGATACTGCTGTGAATTGAGGGAACCGGGGGTTCAGATGAATTTCCTACACTAATGGTCTAAAAGAAATAAATCTTTTTGTCTTGACAGGTTTGAATAGAGAGCACACGATCCATTTTAAATAGCAATAATAAATTTGTTTTAAATTCATTCTGCCCTTAAATTGGTGTTAGCTCTACAGCACTGATTGCTGACAGACTAAAACCCTACAGTAATTCTGGGGCGGAGCGGTGGTTCTGTGGCTAAGGATCTGTGCCGGTGGCTGGAAAGTTGCCTGCTCAAATCCAGTGGCTGGCAGAGGCATCCTACTTTGTTGGGCCCCTGAGCAAGGCCCTTAACCCCAACTGCTCCAGGGGCGCTGTACAATGGCTGACCCTGCACTCTGACCCCAAACTGTCTCATGGAGAACAAGTTGGGGTATGTGAAAAAGACAAATTCCTACTGTAAGAAATTGTATATGGCTAATAAAGTGAGCTGATCTTATCTTATCTTTCTTCAGTATATCAAGCAGTGTTCCTTCACTAACCCACCTGACCACTTTACCAATTCCTGCTCATTAAACTACCTGCTCTGAATTAGTTGTTCTCCTTAGTATAACCTTCAGATCCAGTCTTCACTAGTACTTCAGGACTGGAAGACATTTCGTCCAAGGTATAGGGAAGCCATAGGATGCCCCAGGGCATTCTAGCCTGTTTCAATATTAGTGTATATTGCAACTCTCACATTACGAGGCAGGTAATTACGAGCACACAAAAAGCACAAGAGACAAGAGGAAGACACTTGACCCATCTAGGTCATTTGGTGAGAATGCTGGAGGTGTGGCATTGGGTAGTTTCTAAAATACTTTATTGAGATTTTCATCATTTAGATACAGAAAATTCTATTTTAATGTTCATTCAGCCTTGGTTCAAATAAGAGGTGAAACACATTGCATCTGTCCCCTCTTTCTATTTCGTTTGTTGTCCTTCAAGGCTGTCATGGTCCTGTAATGATCTACAGTGCTCACAAATGAAATAGGCAATGTTTCATTTAGAAAACAGAATGTCAAAATGGCACCCACTCACTCAGAAATGGGCTGTAATCGTGGAAGAAACTGACATAGACATTTAGGCCTACCTTCACATCGTTGTTGCTTGTGATGATCCAGAGCAGCTCTTATATTCTTACAGTGTATACTGTGCAGTGACAGCTCTTGTCAATTACAGTATGTCCAATGCACGAACGCTGTGGAAGCCATACAATGTTTACGCAAAGGCTGAAAGTGAAGAACTAGATATATCACTTTAGCCATTAGTGTCCTCTAATCTCAAACGACAAACAGAAATGCTGTGTAATCAGATCTTTTCTACCTCATGAACAGAGAGACACAGTGGAGGTAGACTTATCGTAGGTGGTGTAATGCGTGTAACTCAACTCTGGCCCTTCTGGGATTCAACTGGTCAACCGGACTCAATGGTTACGCAGCGCCACCACCAGACATCGCTGAAATCTGTTACACCAAAAGACTCTTGTCACAGGAACCCTGAAACCTTAAAACTCTGATTTTTAACTCCTTTAGGAACAAAGCCACCTAAAATTAGCTAAGGCTTATTTAGATACTATAAGCCTGGATTTATATCCATTCTCTTAATGAAAATAAAGTCATTTCCTATTGAGAGTTGGAAATCTTGCCTTATTAGCGTTATCATCATCTGTTGTACATAACCAACACCTCCTTTAATTCAAATTCACGAGATGGATGTGTACAATATTGTAAGTTTTTACATGTTTCTGTTGGAACTTTGGGCTAATTACCTTAGAAATTAATTAAAATTGGTTCTCTCAAGTCATTCAATAATGTGCAGTTCCTTTGACTGGTTCTTTTAAGCACACTCTTCATTTATTGTTCTTTTCAAATAGCTGTCAAATCACTTTTGAGGACTTGAGTCCTAATTACACTCAGTAATGTGAGTGTTGAATTAAATGAGTAAGTTCTGTATTTCATGCATTTATTTAGTCCAGTGATCTTTGCAATGGTCATGATAGGCAGAAACACTAAAGAAGCAACATAGTGTTGCCCAGTGCTGATCTTTCAGGAAATCCTTACAGCTTTCAGCTGGGTACGAAATATTTGTGTGGGGATCTGTTGCTAGGGCTCTTAGGACTACTTTGTGTAGACACTATGTTAATGTCATATTATTAATATCTATGTATATATTAACAATATATTATTAGTAGTATTGTTATTATGTTTCTTATGTTTGTAACGGGAGCTGGTCCAGGCTCCAGCGAAGCGTAGTTCAGGACACTATGCAGACGGTATAATCCGGAAGTGAAGACATTTGGGAAGGTACAGCAGGATCGGACAGGTAGACAGACAGGGGGGTGTGACGACAGTGATCTGGTGTTCGGGGGGCGTGGCAAGGGCAAACAGGTCCAGACAGTCCAAAAGGGGGAATCCAGGGCGCGGTCCAAAGTCCAAAACCGGGGGATCCATCCAAGACAAAATAAACACAGTTAAAAGGGATCCGGAACAGGGGCAGGGAATAAAACCAGGATAACAAGGCCAGGTGCTCGGAGCCCTGGACTCAGATGGTCAGGAAGACTAATGAAGTCTATGCCGCTGGTAGGCGCACTTCTGGGCATCTAGCTCCCAATCCTGAACCCAGAATACTGAGAGTGCCAGGCTTAAATAATGAGACACAAAATAGAGGGTAGGTGCACATAATCAACTAAATTACGAAAGTGTCGGAGACCCCTTAAGAAGAGGGATCCCGATCGTGACAACGTTCTTAACAATTTCAGTAAACTGACAGACCAATGCGGTAAAGCCAATTTTTTCCTGACTAAACAATTTCAAATAGTTAGCAGAAAGATATTTGAATGATACAGCAGTTAGTACATTTATTTACACTTTTTTATACTACAGAAAGAACAGGTTAGTTGCTTTTCAGAAATCTGGTTGTGCTGGTTTGTTTGGGGATTTTTTTCTAACAGATTTACTAAGATTTTCAATTACTGTTTATAAATAGAACTTTAAGTGTGTGTTTCACATGCTTTTTTGGTTTGAAAGCTGCAATTTTATCTTGTCAAGGTGGTGCTTTCACAGTCTGAAAACACTATAAGCCATAATCTTATAGCCCTTAATGCAGGGAAGTCCCGTTAGAGTAAAAAAATCTATCTGTTAGAAGACAAAAATATCATTTTTATGACAGAGAAGAGTTGCTTTGTCAGACCTCCAGAGTGATATATATAGCCATGCAATGGGGTAAATGTTTTGACTTTGCTTCAATAAATCCTCTGATGCAATCATAAATTGTAATTCCTATTCTGGACATGCAAATATTTGAGCTTTACACTTCAGATGGCAGAACGTGTCAACAAAATGCTAAGATCTGAAGTTTAACACATCTAAAATGCATGTCTTCTTGACAAAATGTAATGGGCTTGGGCATGACGTCAGCGTACACAGCTGAGGTGTGCTGGAGTAGTTGTGCTACTAAATTGGACCATGGCTGTCTGCTAGTGTTTCCTCAGCGTCTGAGGGCCCAGCACTATCACACTGAACAAGATGATGTGATTCAAGTTAGCAGCTGAGCACCTGGTGAACCTGTGACGCAATACTTCCAACGTCATTTGAGAGGTCAATGGAAGAAATAAAAGTCATGTTTATAAAGTAAAACAAATCTCTAATTTTTATTTTAAACGCATGTTGACAGAACTCCCTGCTCAAACCTTGATCCTAAGTGCATGGGGGGTTGTTGTAAATAATAATGTATTGAAAGAGCAAGAGATCTGACTCACTACTTTCCAGACCATGGTGTTATGATGTTAGTAACAGCTTGTCTCATGCTTAGTTAGTTTCTGGGCAAATGTCACTGGAGTTACTTGATCATCCACTAAAGCTGGAAGAACATGAATATGACATCAAATGACTTTTACATAGCAGCTCAAATTACTGTATCCTGATGAGAAACAGGGTGAAGTAAACAAAGAAAGTTGAAACTTTCTTAGTGTGTAGGTGTGACGAGATATTGGGAGGCTGCAGTCTTCTGTTCCATTTATACAGTAGCTACCTGGCCAAACACTGTCATTAGGAAATAAACTGAGCTCATACCATACATGCATATCTATATATATTACAGTCAAACACACCATAGAATTGTCTTCAGATACTCAAAATATGCGAACACCGAAAACATTTTTTTTAACTTTCTGTACTTCCAAGACCGGAATTTTGTAATGTGCTAGATTGACACATTTATTGAGAAATTTTGACCAAAGTTCTGCTAGATTTTTTGTTTTGGGCCATGACGTTTTATTTTATTTCTGCTGAGGTTACTTACCCAAACATAGAAAAATAGCTGGTGCAAAAACTTACCAAATTGTATATAATGCAGTACATACTGTAGCTGGATAATGGCTGTCCAATTATTTGTTGATGAACTTTCAGCTGATTAACCGCTAATTTCTTTAAACGTCAGATTTAAAAACCTTTTTTCCAAATTGTTACTGAACATTTAGCATCACTAAGAAAGAAATTCAAAGTTAAATTGAGAAAAAATTAGGTGCTCCTCTTTAGTCTGCATACATTGCTGTGGGTTGAGCCGTTAGAGGTGAATGTCCTACAATCAGCTGATCATTGATTTGCATAACAGCCAGTTTGGGTGTGCTTGCATTTTTCTTAATCCTTCCCTAGCATTTAGCAGATCAAAGAGATGAGCTATGGAGGTGGGGTGCTACAAATATAGACTCAATAGCTGTAGTGGGGGTGTGTCTGGAGTTTTAAGGTCTAAGTGTAGCCCTGCAGTAAGACCTTCTGTAGTTCATGCTGAAGATAACAAATGTAAAGCAACACCAAAAATAAGATTTTTAATTCAAGGCTGTTCTGGCTTATAGTGGTATGTTTATGCTGGGATACTTTTACTTGAATGCTTTTACATTGTAACCAGATTGTCTAGTACAACAGACGACTGAATAGATGCTAATGACAGAACTGGTTCAGTATTCAAAATAAAACTGCTCAAACAGTAGGATGAAGATGTGCTTTGCTGGTCACAGCACTTTCAGCCCCCATTTCTTCTTTTGGTGGAATTGAGAACAAATACCAGAAGTTGTTCACAATTTAAATACAAGAACAACAAATTATCTTTACTGTTATTCAAGTAACATAATGGATAAGAAAATCTGAGTTGAGTACATTCATAACCTTTATTGAATTTCAGAATGTAAAGCCCATTGTAAGTTGCTAGTGAGCAATGAAGTAGAAGTTGCAGATGAGTAAATAAACTTTATAACTTTATAACCTGCTTGCCTATGTATATAAGTCTCACACCGAAGACTTCATGTACCTCTCTTGCATCTCCTCCGTCTACACATTTGTAGCAGCTTCTTAGCTCAATCCTCACAATAATGAGGCAGGTTTGGTCAAACTTATTTGTAGTCAAACTAACCTTTGATTTCTTGATTTCTTTCTTTTTATTTCTTTTACAGTTTTTCCCAAAGCTCTCAAAATGTTGACTTTCGTTTGGTAGTTCAAGAATTAAAACACCACGTTCTGGGAAAATGTAGCCCCTCTCTCTCTCATGCCCACTCTGTGTGTCCTTTTAATATTTCCAGTTGTCAGATCAATGTTTAATTGTTTTGATATTAAAACAGCTAAATAGCCAGTCATATCTCCTTTCTCCATGCCCCTGTGTAAGTTCATTACTCTAAGATTGTTTTGCCTGCAGCAATATTCCAGTTGATAAATTTCTTCAACTGCAGCCTGTACTTGCCTTCTGAGCACTACAATTTTCCTTTCTTTACTGTCAATATTCTTTTCTTGTTGATATAATTCTGATGTGAGCACCTTCATTTTTTCTATCAATAGAATCTACTATTTTTGAAACAACTTGGAACAATATTTCATTAGATCTAGGATGCAAAGACAACAAATTTATTCATCTTGCTCAGCCTGCAATTCACAACTGGCAATCCACTGGAGCTCAGGATCAGGTGTGAGCCTGGCCAGCACCTGGATGGGAGTACCTGGGAAAGCTAAGGTTGCTGTTGGAAGATGTGTTAGTGGGGCCAACAAGGGGGTGCTCACCCTGTCTGTGTGGGTCCTAGTGCCCAGAGTATAGTGATGGCGACACTATACTGTAAAAAGGCGCCGTCCTTCAGATGAGACATAAAACTGAGGTCCCGACTCTCTGTGGTCATTAAAAATCCCAGGGCGTTTTTCAAAAAGAGTAGGAGTGTTACACCACTCTCCTGGCTAAAATCCCCCAAGGCTGTTAGCAATCATGGCCGCTTAATAATCCCCATGTATTAATTGCCTTCATTGCCTTATGTGTGGTGACCATACCACTTTGTACTTTGGCTACCTTCCAGGTGGGTGCTACCCATTGGTGGTGGTGGAGAGGAGTCCCCATTATCAGAAAAGTGATATATAAGGGTAAGGATTATTTATTATGTATAACTCTTTAAACTGGTCTTGGCTATTTGACTCAGTTCACTGCTGAACTTAATTTTGTGTTGACAAAAAAAACACTCTCTATACTCTAGTAGCATATAACTAAAGGCTCCAAATTATTTTCAACAGATGCACAAACTGGTTAATATTTTTAAACCATTGTTAGGTACTGCTCGAAGCTACTCAGGACCCATCCAACCTCAGCTGCTCCACCTAATGTCACTAAATCTTTTTGGCTGTGTTTGTAATTGTGTCAGGACTGGAGTAGGCAGTATAGGAGTTTCAGCTCGCCTGCCACAAGGGGCATCAAGACCTCTATTGTGTGTAAATAGGTTCACATG
Source organism: Lepisosteus platostomus (assembly GCF_059453375.1). Classification (NCBI taxonomy): domain Eukaryota; kingdom Metazoa; phylum Chordata; class Actinopteri; order Semionotiformes; family Lepisosteidae; genus Lepisosteus; species Lepisosteus platostomus. Next base: position 55,138,992 of record NC_142613.1, read on the forward strand.
TGGTGAAATATTTGATTAATTAGGAAATTGATGAAGAAGCAGAAAGCCATATTCTCACATGGAATCAACTAAGATGTCCTATGGTATATCAAGGGATTCACTGGGCTAGTTGGTACTGGGTTGTTAGAGTAGATTTCCTTTTGTGTACATTTTTAAGAGTTTAGTAAAATAAAACCTCCTTGTCCAGTATTTTTGCCAATGCCTCACAAGCCACCTGGTTAAAGCTTGACCTGTCACAGTATACTTTTATGGATTGTCTGTAAAAATTTGCCAGTCTTTGAACTGTACTATAGGATATACAAATATTCCAATATTCAACATGTACAACTTTAACAACTAGAAAAGCTGAAGCAGAGATATCCAAACAGAGAAATGAGGCTTAAACCTCAATAACATACAGCAAAAAATAAATCGAATTTCATTGCATTTGTCTGTGGGTGACTATTGAACCAACATGAACATGTATTAGTGGGGAAATGCAGTATATGGGAAAGAAATTAGCTTTTAAAAATAATTCTACTTTCTTTGACTGACTACTGTCTTTTAGAAGGCATGCTTTGTAGTCAGGTCAAATCAGGATAATTTGTAAACTCCTCTGGAATAAACAGCTCAGGTTTTCTTACAACATTGATATTCTGATTTCCAGTCATGACTGGGTCTTGTTATCTTGCTATTTCGATAACAATCCGTATGTGGCTTTGAGCCGGCAGACTGTAAAATCTCTTTTCACTGAAGTAAAAGTAGGAGGGACATTCTTTTCCTTGTTCTCAGCCATAAACTGCCAAAGTCCTCATTATTTCATGTCTATATGTTTTTAACAGAGTTACCACAAAACAGATGGTGAAGGCTAATGACTAATAGGTGGGTTTCAAGCTCCACATTGCTTTGGCTGATTAACTGCTGCAAGCATCTACTCTCAGAATCATAGAAATACAAAGAGCATTATGCATTTACAACAATTGCACAAAACTGAAAAACATTTTTTTGTGATTTTTATGTTTATTTCCCCTTGGTGAGCTCTCAGAAAAGACATTTCATTGCCAGCTATTACTGCTGCACTTTGTACTGTTGTGCATTTGATAAACTTTGATTGATTGATTTATAAACAGTGAAAAACAGAAATCTACTATATGACTACTATCTACTATACATTTTGACCTTTCTACTTATATTAGAGAAGCCATTTTGTTCTTGAATATACCAAGCTTTGGGAGAGTTTAACACACATAGCACAACCTTACTTGCCCACTGGATGACTAGTGTCTAAAATAAAGATGTGGCGACACTAAATAAAGGGTTTTCTTAATTGTGCGTGCTGGAAAATGGATTCAAAAGTGACAGAGTGCTTCAGCCAGCTTCTTAGCATGTTTCAACACTGTGCCAATCTATTGACAGATTTGCTTGAGAATGCCTGTATGCTGCAATCCTTCTCTGTGCCATCCAGAATCATCATTAGCACAGTCTGGTAATAACCGGGGCAGTCACACATGAAACAGCCTGTGAAAAAGTGGTTTCCTTTGGATTCCCTAGTGTTTCATGTTACCCAGTATTTCTTTATTTGGGCAGCAATTCCAACTATACTGTAGTAATGACTTTATCAGGTGAGTGCCACTTGCATTTAATCAAATAGTCGATCAACTGGCTTCACATTGCCAAACTTTCGTTAGCACTGACACTACTCTCCGGAATTCTTGCACATCTAAGACACTAAAACTCACGAGTTGCAATTTATGTGTACAATTTATTGAAACCATCCACTAGTGTTTTCTACTAGTAGGGCAACTCTGATTATGAATACAGCTTAGTTTGAGTGAGAAGAAACAAAGCTTGTTATTTAGCGATCTTTACATTGTGTACATTGATCAGAATCTTCAAAGTTTGAGCACAGCAACTCAAGGTAAACTATTCAGCAGCTGTCAAAATGGATTGTTATGGTAGCTTATCCATCATATTTACCAATCAAATCCTATTACATCATTGCCTTCTGATTCTCTTTCCTTCCACCGTTTATTCTTCTCTATATACCTATCAAGCTACAAGTGTTCTTTTCGTACTGCAAAACATAGATCCAAGCATCTTATCCACAAGTACAATATCGTGTACAATTTTGGTCACCATACTATAGATACACCATATTATAGAAAAGATATCGCTGGTCTGGTATCAAGATAAAAGCAAACCAGATTCAATCTAAGGCTTAAGCAAATGTCCTGCAGTAACAGGCTGAAGGAACTGAAGTTTATTTTTTAAATCTTGAACAGAGAAGACTATGATATAAGTATTGAGATCCTCATGGGCATTGACAATCAACCCAGCAGATTCCTTCAGAATGAAAAGTGAAACAAACCACAGGCCACAAGTGGAAGCTATGTGAAAGTGCATTTAAGTCTGAGAAAAGGTGGCACTTCTTTAACCATCACTGTGCGAGTGTGGAATAAGCTATCCAGTCATGTTATTGAAGCTGATATCATGGATTCTTTCTTATCAAGGAACACAAGATCCTTGAATCAGTTAGCTACTAACTACCAAACTTGCTATATGGACCAAATGGCCTCGTCTCGTATGTAACCTTTCCTATTTTCTTATGTTCTTATTTGAACTAGATTTTGAATGAGAATTTTACTGTGATTTTATGATGGTTTTTAACTCATAAACAATTTTCTTAATTGGTTATCAATTACTGATATACAGAAACAGGTGAAAATGACACTGTGTAAAACAGTCTGCCAATAAAACTTGTGATGTATTCATACAAATCGCTCATCTGTCCTATTGAGATCTGAAACTATTTTACAAAATAATACTTTAATTAAATGGGTATTAAGCTGAATTAAGAAGCAGCTCAGCTGAAATAGAAACCAGAAGGCGCAGGGTTGGGAAGTCCTCTAGCCTTCATAAAACAGATGTACAAGAGTTTGGTATTATCCACTAATAAGCACATTGGCTCAAATGACCTGTTTCTTTGTAAAACATGTTCTAATGTTCTCATGTGTAAGTGAACCAGATATCAATGCACGACTTACCAAGTTCACTCTTCCTAATTTGCTCCATTACAGAGTTCAGCGACAACCATCTCCTTAATTATCTTACTGATAAATAAAAATATCTGTATATCAATATAAGGGTTCCAGTTACTTTAAAGGGCAGAAATGTAATGCCGTAATGGAGTGGACTGGGCAGACCACTTCAAGTTCAGTGTCCCTGTGTTAATGGATTTGGCAAATAATAGCACTCGTGTATTTCCACAGTTTGTAAAAGGCCGCTCAGCTTTTTCTCCCAAGCACACATGATAAGGTTCAGGATGAAACTGATGTAGAAACCTCTGTTCCCCAGGATGTTGTGGCTTAGCCCTGTGGCCTGTCATGGTTTATTGTCCGTCCACAGTTTGACTCAGCAAATCTGGCCAGACAACTTAATGAGACATCATGACATGAAGTCTAGGAGACGCTGTTTTTTCAAACATCATTTGATAGCATTGGAGGGGAAAAAATGAAAAGGAAACCCCAATTAAGTGCCTGAAAGGAAGATCTTTAAAGTGCCACAACCATTTGTTTAAAGCTAAGCCTGACAAAGCAATAAAGAGCCATTTTGTATATAATGAAATGAAGATGAACTTAAAAGCAATTCATTTTAACTTCTGAGTGGTTTCAGACTGCAGATGTGGGAAAGGATTTTGTTCTGCCGGGGGTGACTAAGGATTTTTAAGATTTATTCCATATGGCTGTGTATTTTATCTTTAATGAGGTAACCCACACAGACTATTGCACAGGGTAATTGGGAACAGCAGCAGAATGAGGTTTATCAGACATCTGAAACCTTTCTGCACCGTAAGAAGGGATGGGGTTAAGGGTGCTAACCTGGAAACACAGCCTTTACACACTTTACTATTTACTGCAATCCTACTCTGTCTCGACATAGGGATATAAGGACAGGCCAAGTTCCCACGACTGCCTGTCCTTCACCTGCATTCAATCTGTGTTCCTTTGTGGTTTATTGCTGTTCAGCAGCTGCAAAGTGGCTCATTCTCAGCAAAGCAACTTCAAGCACTAGAGTCATTTTTAAGATGACTGATGGGCATGTGGAAGGAGGGAAAACGGGAGTAATTTCAGATGATTTTGCAATGATCCCCACCAGGGGGCAACTGAACAAAGGCCTCACCAAGCTTCCTCAGCATTCTGCATCTCTGCTGCATACATTTAAAAATAAAAAAACTTAAAAACATTGGGCTAAGGAGTGACATATACAGTAAAAGCAGAATCCATGTAATCCAAACTTAAAAGTACATAATCATATGTATGCTTCTTCAATTCTTTGAACTTTTTTCGGCCTTTACTGAGTGCGCTATTCATCCATCTATCTTCTAACGGCTTTATCCAGTTCAGGGTGGCCTATTCCTGCAAGTAACGGCAACCCAGATTCGGAAATAAACCTAGGGCCCCAACGCTGTGAAACAGCAATGCTAACCACTCTGCCAACAGTGCACTATTCATTGTCCCCACATTTCTGTTTTCAGAAGTACTTCCAGAGCTTCCAGTACTAATTACAAGTGTTACCATTATCCTTTCTTTGCTTTCTGTAACATAGTAAATCTACACCTTGCAGTGAGTAAAGTATTGCCTGAAATTTCAGCTAATTCTGTGCAAGGTTGTGTAAAGAAAACACAGAGTGTATAAAGGTCACTAGTTGTGTTAGTTGATCGGGCATTTACAGGACATTAGCATTTAAAATGAACTACAGCATACCCTCCGATGGCTCAAGTTTGTGTTATCTATGTCTAGTCTGATCAAGTGAAACTGGCTACACCCATAGTCTGACTCTCAGACGTTTCACAGAACACAATACATAATTAGCAGAAGTATCATCGTTTTACTTTGCACAAAGTTATCTGCAAATATTTATGTTTTCAAATAGCTGTTGAAAAAGATGTGAATGGAGTTTTCCCCTCCAAGATGTGGCAATGTCAATATGAAGAAAAGTGTAAGCATAATAAATAATAAAGAGATAAACTGCTTACCTGCTATTCAGATTCTAACCACCATCCCAATAAACCACATAAATGTGGGTTATGGACATCTACATTTAAAAAATTCTCAGGGTCTCTTTATCTCACTTAAATACTGTACACACCCCAGAAACCACTCTTTATAAAATAACCGTAATTGAGTCTCTTTAGAGTGGAGAAAGAGGGAAAAACCATAATTGCCAAACCACACAACATGACCAATGTTTCACCACACCTGTGAGAAAAAAAGGTCCTTTGTGTAAATCGACATTTTGTGTAAACCCACATCTTTGAAAACCAAAGGGTAGAGGGCGAACTAACTGCCCAACACAAAAGCATATTAAATGTAATGAATGCTCCCTAAAGAATGAATTACTGAAGACTGACTGAATAAAAAAAAAAAAAATTACCTTTGTATATCCATAATGAACTACAAATAAAACTTCAGTCAGTAAGTAGGAGATTATTAAATCTCCTTCCTTGTATTGATGATCGTGCTATAGCACTGTCTAATCTTTGGAGTTAACGCTGTTTTCAAGAGGTCACAACAGACGTTTAGATGAAGTGGGAATTCATCTTGATGAGTATCGGAGGAACTGGAAGTGCAATTCCAAAGGGATTGGAAAAGAAAAAAAAATCTTTTTTCCCGCATATTTTGAAAGCGGTCAGAATGCAACCCAGACTTAGTTTTGGAAAGATGAAGCTCTGTTCTTTAATAACAGAGTTCGTAAATGAATGTACACTAGGCCATTCGTTCAGCTCATTTATTAGCCAATTAACCTGAGGATCTAATCCAGCCTTTTCTTGAAGTAAACCAGGGTATCAACTGGGTAGTTACAGACTCTGTACAAAATCAGTTTCTGTTCTTAGTTTTAAATGTAATTCCTGTGGTTTCCAATTGTATCTTCTTGTCTGTTAGTCCACCTTAGTCCAAAAGAAGCCTTAGGGCACTTCAAATTGGATGGTTAAAACAACGTGTGATTCTTTGGGGATCTTAGTGTTTTTCAAGCAACTTTGGAATCACCCAATATTCTGTTACACCCACCCAATCTGGAAATATTGTGTGTTTTTTATGTCTCAGCTCACAACAACCACACACAGGAGGGGATGAGGCAGAGCAGGCAGATTAGCTCATCTCCCTCAGCTTCCAGCTGCTCATCTTTTAACTTGTCACAAACAGCACAGACCTGTGCAGAAACATCACAGGTTGGAAGAAAGGATAATCCCTCACAGACACTGATTTAGAGGGGGCGTTGTGTCACAGAGAGCCGAGACAGCCCTGGCTGACAACTCCCACCCTACTCTCAGTGGGCTTTGGTGAGCTGTGACACTGCTTGGGGAATTCCGACCACAGGCTGCTGGTGACATGACCCACGTGCAAGACCTGGATCAGATTCAGTGTCTGCAAAAGAATCTCAAAAGTAAAAATTAGGAGACACTTAATATAGTTAATAAATTAACAATTTAAAGCAAGTGAATTTCTGCTGATTCCTGTTTCCGTATTAGTACAGCATTAAGTATCAACTTAGAAATGTGATCGAGTCATTTTTAGTGTATTTTTATGAAGTACTGTAACAGCACCATCTGCTGGTTTTACATAAGAAGTGTAAAAATGGACTCCAAAGAAATACAATATTATGAAGAATGAATAATGAATGGCAGTGATTAGGGTTCAAGACTCTGGAACTGGAAGGTTTTTGGTCTGAATCCCAGATGAGATACTGCTGTTGTACCCTTGAGCAAGGTATTTCACCCCAAACATCTCCAGTACCCATCTGTATAAATGGGTGCAAATGTAAGATGCTTTGGGTAAAAGTGTCAGATAAATCAGTAACAATATTGAGAAAGAAGGCACAAAGATGACAGCCTAAAACTAATGCTCCTAGAAAAAGAACTATTTTAATTAAAAAATGCTATAACTACGTCTCAATTCTCAGTCTTCATTGCACTGGAAATAAATGCAAAAAAGAAACAGCCCAGTGCAGACTAGAGACATCGAGATTGAAATGGTTAGTGTGCCATATTCAGTGAGGGTGCTTTGTGAAGGGGTGAGGGGTGTCTATTTATAATGTGTATTTGAGGATTTTAATCTAAAAATACTTCAGGAACAAATCTCTACTTTGTGAAAATTACTGTATGTTGTTTCAAAACAAAAGCCATGATGGGCATTTTCCTACAGAAAACACATGACCAAGTTTATTTCATACAATGTTATTCACATTTTTTCCTCTTTTTTGTTTATACAGCATATACAAATGATCAAATAACAAATAATTTTGTAGAACTGCCATGGAGACTGGTGGCCAACTTGATCACACACGAATGACAAACTGGTCCAAACACACCATCCATCAAAAAAAAAAACACACGTCAGAGGAACAGCTTAGTGGTTTTGTCACATTTTTCTTCTCCAGAAATTCAGAACTAGCACAGCCCCTGTATCACCAACCAAGAGAACACCATAGAGCCATTACGGATCCGCCATTATACAAACACAGTTGCCATGGAAACTTGGGCAGTGCTCCCTAACAAAACTGAAACAGGTCTGATGGAGAGTGTTCGAACAAACCAGACAAGATATACTGTAAAAGAGTCACCTGCATTACTTCAGGAGGTTTTAAACACAAATGGGCTCGAAAAACTGCTACAATAAGGCTGAAGGATAAAAACTAAATGTACATAATTTCTCTGTCCCCTAAAACTTACCATGAACTTAACCCATGACAGACCTTTGTAAGCACAGCCCCAGTTAAAACTTTCGACTGCCCAAAGCCAAGTCATCTGAGGACTCAGAAAAAAATAAAAAACAAACCTCCATAACATTCATCACCTATACAAAAAGCTGACCAAAGTCAGTGAAATACAAGAAAAATGATTAAAATTTTCTTAAACTGAATTTACAAATCTGATTTCAAAATATATCCAGAGTCAAAAGTTACAAAGAATTGTTTAATTATACATATCTTGTCACAATTCTGCCTGCAAAAAAGGATATTTTAATTACTTCGGGAAATGTACATAAGGCCACCTGTAAATGTACATAACGTCTGCTAGTGTTACAGCCTCAAATGTTCAAATTATTATAATTGACAATATCATACATTCTTTCACTTACAAGTTAGTAGATGTTCCAAAATACAGTACTCTTCTGTACAAAAGAAAGTCCTGTCAGGCTAGATGGAAAGTTTCCATGGTAACTAAATGTCTTGTCCAGTCCTTTCGATTTTCTAAACACAATGTACTTTAACAATTTATGACAGTATAATTCATGACCATATTAACAGAATATTTAACAACTACATGTATAAACAAAAGCTACTGATCCTAACAATAGTTAAAAAGAATGCAATGTCAAATTCCGAAGCCATATAAAGATAGAATTTTTAAAAATCACTCTTCCAAAGTTCCAAAGAAATGTACAGTATACAACACTATATGCCAAGGGAAGGGGTGAGGGAGTGAATTTACACTAAAATGCTAATTTTTGCGTTTTTTGTCAAAAGGGTAAAAGACATTACATTTACAGCATCAAGGTTTACAAATGTACAACTGTACAAACAAAGTAAAGCATCACTACTAAGTTAGCAAGGCCTGTGATAAACATAGAAAGAAGTTTTTGTAATTCAAGATTTGAAACTGTAAACTTACATCTATGTAATTAACTAGACATATACACTACATATTTATATGAAGCAAAACAATGGCTATTTGAATAATCATGCATGCCTCAGAATGAGCTATCAAGTATACCTTCTGATGGCCCCTTTTAATTTCTAACTCTGCTGAAGATTTCTATTTAACATTTCAAAGCAGAAATAAAAAAATGTCTAGACCTTCACCTCTTCCTGACCAATATGGATGATGAAATAAGTATGTCCTGTCAGCCTGTTTAAAATGCAAATGCACTTAAATCTTGCTCTATAAATGGGGGGGGGGGAAATGTTAAAATTCTCACCGTAATTTTCATATATTTATGTACGTATAGAAGTACCACCATATTTTGTCCCCCCACCTCAAAAAATTAAATATTCACTTATATACAAAGCTGCTATACATCACCATCGTTCTCAGCAAAAAAAAATTATAGGGCATTGATCATCTCAAACTACTGAACATTAACAGTTCAAAGAAGTGAGATGAAGTAAGTATTCACCACCAAGGGCTTTTAGTATAATCATTAAAATAATTGCCTATATCATGTGATTTTATAGAAGGCTGTTTTGCCGTTTCCAAGACAAAGTTACAAAATATGAACTACAAAAAAACTTAACTTTCTACGTTCTGTATCTACAAAGAACTGTCACTTAACTGTCAGCTATTTCTAGCAGTGCTTGGGAGAGATGAAGCACAATACATAATGTATATATATTTATATATAAAATGAGGGGCATCTGTTGTGCTGTTGTGCCAGCAGACTTATCACGTCACTTGCTGGTGTACTGTAAGAATACCACTTTTCTCAGTTTAAAAACTACCCATTTTTTACAATGAATTTACAAGGTAAAAATTTACAAAATGTAACAACTAGTTTGATACAATTACACATATACAAGCATTCTGTGCTTTACCCAGCAGAGCAATCTGATAAATCGCTGGCAATGTGCTGGAAGTGTAGGCAAATACCGGACAAAATACATGGACTATTCTCTCGGTTTTCCTAAATGGCCAGAAAAAACAGGGGAGGAGGGAGTCATAGCGTTTTTAGGTGAAGATGATTTTTGGTAAATTCCTCTCAGCTGATTGGATACACCTGATTCCTGGAAGGGCTGACAGCCTGTGCACATTCCTACATCAGCCCATTAGTTGGTCCGCCAATTGGCCCGAGCTCAGCGCTGTTCTTCATGTAATACTTCTCCAGTTTGGCCAAGATGTGTTTTCCATAGGTGTACTTGCGTAAAGTCGCAATGTGAGGACGTATCTGCACACAAAAACATTTGTTTTTAAATAACGAGTAACAAATTATTTTGGCATGAATCCTCTAAACTCAACACATCTAAAATGGATATAGAAGGCAAAGGAGTACTTTTCTTTTAAAATGCAAAATGTGATCTTGTGTGTATGAAGAAAGGTTTAACAGAATAGCTGGTTGTGTGCTTAATGGATACACTGCTAAGCCTTTTGTTTCCACAAATGATAAGACTGCCTGAACTGAACCTGAAGAATAATTTATATTATTTTAGATTAAATATTAGATAAAACATTATGTGGACCTCATAGACAAAACTACTATAAATGATTTGAGCATTTTTTGTGCTTCACCATAGAATTAGGCATTCTTTTGTTTAATGTAATGAAAATTATGTGAACCATTTGCTTATTAAGTTACACTGCATATTGTTTTGACTTCAGTGTCTCCAAGTTGCATTTCATAAATGCAGAAATTATCTTATTGTTTAGTATGCAACATACTGAATGATAACAAAAGATCAGTTGTGATGATAATCTTCATGAGAATCCACACTATTAGCTGATCAATATTGAACACATCAAAAGATAAACTATTCATTTGACAAACTTTGAATTTCATGGGAATTACTTTCATAAGGCTATTAAATAATGGTAACTGTGAGCCTGTCTCTAATGAAGTAGGTTTTTAAAAGGTCAAATCTGATGACAAATTGTACCATGACTCATGAATGGTCTCTTGTGAATCTGTTTGTAGAAAAATCTCAGCCTGGACTGGATGCAAAACGGTCACTCTTAGATGAGAAAAGAAGTCCTATAATGGCCTAGTTAAAGTCATTCAAATGTTGTGGCGGGACCTGAAGTGAGCTGTCCATGCACAACAGCCCACAGATGTCACAGAGTTCTGCAAGGAGGAATGGGCCAAAAATGTGAGAGGCTGAGCAGCGATTAAAAACCATTCAGCTCAAGGGGATGCCAGTAGTTCATGAATGTAAAGATTCACATAGTTTGACTCAGACAGATTTTGAATTTTGCAACATCTGGGGATAAATAAATGTTAAAAGAGTCTTATTATGACTTAGATTGTGATCATATAACAGTTTAGGTTTCAAATATATGAAATAAGTGAAAATCTTAAAGGGTTACAGACTTTTTCTGTGAACTGTAAGAGAGAAGCAAAAAATAACACATTCCTAAGAATTGTACTTTAGAACAGACACACGTCTACCTCTCACCTTGTGCATGATTATTTTGCGCTGTGCTGGCTCTGCCATGTCAATCATCTTCTGTACTACATAGTTGGCATACTGGTCTTTCATCATGGTGTATAAGGCACTGTGGGGACCATCGTTCTGGCAGCAAACCTCATCAATCAGCAAAGCTCTCTCTGCCCGGGAGGAGTGCGTCACACACTTCTCCACCACATTGCTGCAAAACAAATGACAGGTCTTTGAAACCAGAGACAGCACTACTTCCTTCAAAACACTCTGGCTACTATGGCTTTTTGCTTTTGATCTTGTATGTACGGTACGATTACCAGACTCACTTCATTTCATGTCATCCCTTTTCACTTTACAGTAAACTTTCAATACCTTTTCAAGTGATGTCTGACATGTTTCTCCTTTTGCCCTGTGCTATGTAGTTTTAGACTTGAGCAGCTGGATACAATCATAAAATAAAATAAATAAAATGCTCATCTGTAATGAAATCCAGACTCTAACCTTATCATGGTGACACAAAGTTAGGTAGCAACTGATTCATCTTGATTCAGTTGGTTTCTCATGCTGAATTTGGGATCTACATACTACTTATTAAAGCTTATCTTTAAAGTAGAAACAGAGAGGTAAAACAGGTCATTTTAATTTATTTAGTGAAATCAAAATGGCTTTTTAGCATATTTTTTACTGCACTCCCTTGTTTTTTGAAATCAGACACTTTTCTTAAGACATTATAGTGAACATGACTATATCTGCATCGCCTATTATATAAATACATTTTAACATTTTAACTAATGCATTCATAGTTTTAAAGAATAACTCTTTCTCTGAAAAAAAAAAAGTTTTCCCCAAAATTGCAAATGAAAATCAGGATTACAAAATTATGGAAATTAACTGCATTTTTTTTTACAAACAACAAAACATGCTAAATGGCTTACAGACTGGCAACTTAAAGCCTCAAGAGATCTGATCAACTCTTTTCCGATGACACAGACCTAACCATGAAGAAAAATCTTCCCACAAAAACAGGGGCTGTTTACGTACCTTGCAAACTTGTGTTGACTCAAGGCTAAAACCTTTCCTCTGATCTCTGCTACAATTTTACTTTTATCCTCAGGTCGCCCATGCTCCAGAACATGTTGGATGACATAATTACCATACTGATCCTGTTGGGACAGACAGAAACGCGAGGTTCTCTTTCAGAATATGAAGGTGTAAAAAGTCAATAAAAATGACTTCTTCCCCCTTAAAATAAGCATGCATGTCTATTGGTGCATTGATGCAGATGTATAGTATCAACCACAAACATTTGGATCAATATTATTCCTCTGAAAAACCGGGTGAATATTTGTTCACATCACATTTATCCAAAGGAAATAAACCTCTATAAACGAAATTCCTATGGATGCTGTTCACTTAGTAGCTCCTTGCTTTTTTAACATCCTAATTTATACCCTGGCTCAACTCAAAGCAAAATGGTATATACATTTAGTTTTATATACTTTGAACAAATAAGACACACTAACCTTTAGGGAAAATTAAACCACAGCTGATAAGCTGACATGAACCTCCTATGCTCTATTCATGTTCATGGCCTGCAGGGATGTTCAGTCCACAATCCAGATGCAGAAGAAAAAACCTGGACTCCAATGGCATCATTTGTTTTAACCAAGAGGCAAAGTAAAGACAATGCTGGCTGGATAAATTGTCCAGACAACATTCTCACTTGACTGGTGGCAAATTAAACAAGTCTGTGAAATGTCTGAGCAACAGTGATGATGCGTTTCCTCTGCAAGCACAGCATTAAGATCAGACAACAGATCCACACTATACTATTTCCATGTCTGACTGCAGCTGGTGCCAGTCAAGCCTGTGTAAACTACACATGACACAGGATCACAATGTAAATGCACATGGTTTACATGCAATGCTGCCAGCAACTTAACAGCCTACTGACACAACGGTTCAATGACTCAGACAACAAATTCTAAAAGTTTGATTTTTCAGAGATCACTAATATTTGATACATAAGGTTTGTGGTTGGGGAAAATGAACAACAAACAAGAAAAAAAATTCTCCCTTTTGCCAAGATTTTTTAAGGGTTACAGAACTCATGAAAGAAGAGGAGCATTTTGTGCCACAACAACATTAAGATTAAAGAGCTACGAGAAGAGGGTTCATTTCAATCTACAGGACTGATCTAAAATTAGACCTCAATGGCATGATTTAGAATTAAGGAAAGAGACAAATAAAAACCACAGAGCATAAGGAAAGCATCTTTACATTGTTTTGCTATTCAAAATATGCAACTCTTAATACAATGACAAAGAATATCTTTCAACTGCAGTAGACCAAAACATAGTCTATATAAAATTTGACTTATTTTACAATAAGTTCAAAATTAGACAAAAGTCCAAGAGAATCAGAGTATTACACATCGTGAATCAAAACAGAGGTTCCACAACAGAAAAGCATTTCATGTGTGCCTCATTAACAATGAAGTGTGGAAGGCTGTACTCCCCCAGTCCTTCACATAGTTCACTGAAGTCTAACTGACGTGCTGTTATATACTGCCCAGAACGCTGCATGCAAACTACATCCAAGCCCTTTTGTAATCAGTTTCTGAAATGAACCCTTCTATGTATTTTCACAGACTGTAGCTTTGTCAATTCAGTCTGAATGCAATTAAGTATTTTACTTCAAAGTGTTACTGGCAACATCTTCCCTAGTAGGAGGGATCTGCTGTTTTGAAATTAAAAACATGTTCAATCTAATTCAAAAGCAGTTCTATGATGTATGACCGAGCACTGTGTAATTCTGTGATATCCCTTAATAGAAAATATGTGCCAAAATCACTTTGAAGTAGAAGTAGTTTTTCATTAAAGGGCTTTGTTTCTAACGGTATGTTGTTGTTTCAGATTTTTAATGCTCTGTATATTAAACAAGATATTTCTGAAGCACATTAAGATTAATCAAGAGAAAAACTGAGGATTAGAAATCCTTCACGTGTTTAGAGAATGTAATTGCTCTGACCTTGAACAGGGCATCACTTGACACTGTATAAAAAGTTTTGGTTGTCATCTCCAATGAAACTCCTTGATATTTCTAGATAAAATAAGGGGTGTTTTATAAGAAGGATTGTTTCACTTGTTCAAAGAAATGATAGAATTGTATCATGGCGGTTTTTTAATATATATTATAGGGATTCAATTTTAATTCTTCCACAAACAACGTAATGTCCATTGTTATGTAATGAAGAAACATGCAAACAAAATAAAAACATGCAAGGACTCCATTACAACAACCTGACCCTGACTGACCACTCACACCCTCACCCACGTTTCTAAACAGAGATGCTTCTCTTTAAAGACAATAGAGGTGGAGCTGCCTGAAAATCTTCTGGACACATTCATGACAATCAACAGGACATGCACTTTACTAATGACTGATCTAATGCTTACAAGACTGCCACTGGAATTTCGGTGGCAGAGAGAGAACAAAAGAACAAAGCAAAACATGCTTAAAAAAAACACGAAAAAAGGTGAACTAAGAAAGCTTGATACAGAAATATAAAACCGCTGAAAACGCATTCCCTAAAAAAGTACATTCTGCAAAAAAAGAATGGCAGTGGATTATGACATTTTTCTTCACGCACGCCAACCACCCTGCCCCCCTGCCGCCGCCCGCCCAGGAAAGACCGCTGACCTGTACAAGCTGCTCCGTGTGCTGGTGCAGCTCCTCCAGAATGGGCAGGGTCTGCTCTTGAGTGCAGTGCTCCAGGATCCTCTGGATGACCCGGCAGCCGTACGGGTGAGTGGAGAGCACAAACACCTGCGGGGGCAAGACCGACCTGGCTTTAAAAGCAGACTAGACACTGAGTGACGGCATCGAAAAACAAAAGGGATGAAGCCCAGCTGACTGCTGAGGCTGGTGATGCTCAATAGCAATAAAAACCTACTGCAACAAAGCAGCTGTTCTGACCATTTTATGGCGTCTGCTGCTTATGTTTTCTATTTTTTTAAATTAACTTTGGCTCTGGATAGGATTTTGAAAAAAAGTACTAAAAGTTCTAAGCGCAGTCTTCACAAAGTGTGAAAAAGCACTAAAACCACTAAGATGCTTAAAACAAATAAAGATTTTGGATGGGTATTTGAACACGTCAATAATTACCTGTCCCTTGAATGCGTCTATGATGAACTGCAGTGCCTGTGGCTGAACACATTCTATGCACTTCTGTACTACATGGTTCCCATTTTGATCTTTCACACACTTTAGAACATGTCCATCCAGCTCTCTGACCATCTCATTCTGGAGAGAAATGCAGAGATTTAATTTTCTAAAGCATGCTTAACAAGACACAATTGAGTTTCAGCAGCTTTTAGGACACACTTAAAAGATTCAGACAGTTGCTATGAATGTCTCAGATATACAGCCCTTCAGTTTTCAGTTTATATTAATTTTTATTTTAAAAAGTCCCATATTTCTAGAATGGATTAATAAATACTTTTTACATTTAAGGAATACAACCAGAATCTAAACAAATACATTGCCCATACATTATACATTTTGGACCAAAATATTCAACATTTCACTTAATTAACAATGTAATTTTCTCACTCTATTTTAGTCTAAAATGTCTTGATAATCCTTTTTCCAATATAGAGTACTATAAAAAAAACGATTGTCTCAATGAAAAAGCCCGACAACACAGTCAACGCAATTCAATGCCTCCACTCTTGCAGCAGAGACGGTGAACAGCACAGACAGTAGTGCAATTGAACATACTTTCACGCCAGCCCCCACAGTTCATCGCCACTTTGCCTCAGCTACAATGATACACAATAACCATGTAGACCACAGGCTTTCCCGACTTCAATCCACTACTACAGCACAGCGACTGCAAGGCCAAATCTGATAGAGGGACAGGCGTATTTTACATTTTAATAACCGCAAAGTGGTGGCAGGGAATCCCAAGCCTGTCATGCTGGGAAATCTCTGACTGCTGCGGTACCTTCACGTTTGCCGGCTCACTCAGCGATTTTGCCTTCAGCTCCAGCTTCCACCTTCAAGGTCTGCTGTACGCATGCCGAGATTCATGAACTTACTGTATTCCTTCAACTTAACGGGTACCTTACTGACTGGTTCTGTACCTAGTAAATGTGTGGTAAGTGAAGGAAGGTCCCAGGATTACATCCCTGGGCAGATAAGTTATTTCTTTATAAGAATTTCTAAAGATAAACATTTACAATTCAATCTTCCATGATTTACCAGTGTAGCTTGTTTTCTGTATTTAGCGTAAAATATATATGTATTCTTTTTTGACTTTACAAACTGTTTTACAAATGTATATAAATTAAAAATTCATATAAAGGGCTGATGTTTCATTTAAACAATATGAAAAGTATGTGAAATGTTTAAATGAATTTAAACTGGAAGTTATGGTTCATTCAGAAACTTTAGATTTGTGGCTGAATGTTTTAAAAAACTGCTCCATGCTTTAGTTAGAAAAATTTAAATTTCTATATTTCATACAGTGACATTTCTTTGGTCATTAGTGCGAGATCGACTGCAGTTTGTTTTGACATGTAACGACAGCACGACAATGATCCTGAACACACTTCAAAAAGCACCCAGGAATGGTTCAAGACAAAAAGCTGGACTGTTCTGATGTGGCCAGCAATGAATCCAGATCTAAACCCCATTGAAAAACTGTGAGAGATCTGAAAACAGCAGTTGGGAGAAGGCACCCTTCAAATCTGGGATAACTGGAGCAGTTTGCACCAGAAGAGTGGGCAAAACTGCCAGTACAGACGTGCAGAAAGCTCATCGATGGCTATAGGAAGCGCTTGATTGCAGTTATTTTGACCAAAGGCTGTGCTACCAAATATTAAATCTGGGGTGTCAATAATTTTGTCAATGCCATTTCTTTTCATTTTCTAATTTAAAAGGATATATTAAGTTCTGAAACAAAAACAAAGGTTCTGTAATATGAACAGTGAAATAAAGAATTGTGGAGACCACATACCAATTTAAAGTTATTTTTAGAGAAAATTGTGAGTTATTTGCAAACAGTGCAAGGGTGCCAATATTTTTAGCCACGACTGTACACCATGAAAACTGAAGAATCGAATCAGTGCACTGATTTTTACGCATGTTTTCCAAGGTGAATAATAAAAATCGATAAACTCCCATGAAAACCCATTAAAGATTCAACCTCCATCCATACCTCTCACATGCATTTTTTCACTTAAATATTGAGGTTAAAGAATAAAACATTTTCAACTATAATCCAGTTAAGTGTGGCATACAAATTGTGTTATTTTATAATAATATACAATATACTCTACTATTTAAGCTTCTCAACAATTAAAAACCAATGTGGAGCGATTAAAGAATAGTCTTTAGTGTAGACTGATGTTACAAAGTAACTCTATTGTTGCAGAAATACAAAAAAAAATATCTAACTTACAATTACCTGCTGGTCTGAGGAGATGGACTCCAGGGCTTTCTGAATCACACGGCAGCCGTACATTTGCAGCGCGAGAGGGAGAACGTGACCTCGGATTCTAGTTGCCAGGGCGAGCTTCTGATCCAGACTTCCAAACTGTGGCGGAAAACCAAATAAAAAACCTGCGCTGGAAGTAATTCCATAAACAATATGGTCTTTAAAGAATTATGTCTATACATGTAACTTCAGGTGCACTGTTAATATTCTGTAAAATCAGACACACAAAATGGTATTTTGTGTACACACTGGACACCACCCTTCACTTTGGCATTTCTCAATCTCTTCCATCCCTCAGCACACTCACATAAGTATAAACGTTTTGTGGCACACCACTCACCTCTGCACACATCACTTGCCCATGTATGTTACTGTTAAACAAAACTTAATTCATGGTTGAATTCTCACCACAAACAATTCACACGTGAATTCCTCTATAGTGCCCATTGTCTTGTGTCTATATACCGAACAAAACTACACAAAACTAATACATTCAAACATTTCTTTTCTCAAATACGACTTTTCCAAGATGTTGTTTACGTCTGTTAATGCCCGAAGGCACACCAGTCAAGAATCTGTACTTCATTTTAATATGATATGGAAGAGAAGGTGCATATTGACTAATGTGACTGGCAGTACTATTCAGTTCGGAAAATTACCTCAAAGAATTTCTGTATAACATAATTTCCAAACACATCCGTCATCAACTGGTAAGCCGCTTGAAGAATTTCACTGAAAACCATCTGTCGCTCTGCAGGAGTGGCTCGCTCCAGTTTCTGCTGGATAAACCTGTCCAAAATCACAGATTAAGACAGACAGACTGTGCTTTTCCATCCATTGCTAATGAACACTTAACTTTGTTTACTAGCTAAATTATAGCTAAAACTATAATACCTAAGAGGATTAAAAGGTGTGACAAGTAAAAAAATAATCTTTAATTAAAGAGCTGATTTATGAATCCTCGCAGACTTTCAAAATCAACAGAAATCTCAACTTCTGTAATTAACTTTGGTCTTTAATCATTAAATTAATAATTTGTCTTCGGAAATGGGAAATAGCATCTCTTCATGCGCCCCTATACAGCATTGCTTATTCACTGTTAAATACAGCCTAAAAGGTTGAGCGTATAATCAGATTCATACTGGAGTGAAAAAATGCTTCACTCTGGAAAATCATTGTGTGAACTTACTATCCAGTTTCATCAGATAATGATTTGGCATTCACTTCTTACCACATTAATGTACAGTGTTGGTTTCTGTGAAAATAGTCAGATTTTCCAGTTTTTGTAACCTAACCATGGTACAAGGTTTTCCATTGGGGTTATTTCCCCAAAAGAAAAGGTTTGTGTTTTTTTATTCATTCCACTTCATTTGGTTTTTTTATCATTGGGTAATATAATTTAATATGAGGGATCTTCAGATTAATTTCACTGACCATTCAACTAAACGTTAATTTAAAGGTCTAGGCGGCATTCAGTTTATTCAAATTGCAAAAAAAGTTATTTCTTTTGCAGGTTTTCTCAATTTAAAAAGCTGCTCAGGAAACTCCAGGGCGGTTTTCACAGATAGAACTGGCTGAAAAATATGGGTTTAAATGTAACATTCTAGTTAAATTTAATCTTTATTTAGTACAAAGGAGGCTAATTACTGATTGTTTTAACTAGAGGCTTTTTGTTTTTAAAACCTTTACTTACTGTAGGTTTTGAGCCATATAGTTTGAAGGCCTGTTGGTACTGTCTGTTATTAAAATTAAAAATAAATAATAAGATACAGTGAGGGGTGTTTAAGGAGGCCAGAAGACATCAAAGCCAAATCTTAACAACTTCAAAAATAATGTACACACCAAAAAATACAACATAAAATTTAATTGCCATGGCACTCACCTTCATTTAACTCACATTAATTTGGCTTTTATTTTTCACATGAAAATCTTTATACAGCATTTAAACATTTTACTGAGAGCAGTACCCTGCTGAAGGGCACAACAGCAGTACCCCACCTGGGATTTGAACCCACAACCTTCTATTTCTGAGCCCAGAGCCCTAACCACTGTGCTTCACATTATGAAGGGGCTGAAAAACGCTGCCGGCTGAAGGGTCACCTTGAACCGTGCTGGTCTTGGGAGAACTCCACTATGTGGCCCACCAGGTCTCTCAGTTGAAGGTTGGGGAAGCGATTGTTCCTGAAGTCTTCCAGCAGCCGGCTGCGCCCGGATGGCATGATGTCAGACCTGCTGTAGCGAAGCCGAGATGGAGGGAAGAGCTGACTGCTGGAGCTGAACAGGCTGGAGGTGCTGGTGGCACTGCGGTACTTCGCTTCCGCCCCTGGGGCAGCAGAAATGTAGCGGCCACTTCCATTTGTTAGCCCTCCTTCACGGTGTGGGGAAAAAACAGTAATGAGATGGATTAAGCAAAGATCAAATCCTATAGTACTGTGCCTTTTAATGCATACCATACAAAAGGCATTTTCTAACTATCATGCATACAGTCATTAAGCCTTTCGCAGATGCAATGTTTTGTGGTAAGCTTTTTAATGATACACAAAACAATGATAAGGAAGGCAAATTACTGGTACAAATTGTCTAGATTCACACAGTCTAAAGTTGAATTGTCTAGAGTACAAACCCCACTGTAAACGCAGAATTAAAAGATCTACAGATGATTTTAATATTCTTATCATGGGGAAAGCCACTAATCCCCAGCCCGTTTCGAGCACCAAACATACCTAGATGCAAACTTGACGATGACCCGTGAGAAGAGAGGGAGGGAGGCGGCGTGAGGGAGTGCCCTGGAGTTTGACTGGGCAGGGGCATGCTGATCGGACTGGGAGAGGACGAGAAGCCCAGGCTGTTGTAAAAGGGCTGCCCGATGGGGGCCAGGCTGTTACCAGATCTCTTGTACAAGTCGGAACTGGCCGAGAGGGAATCCCTCCGGGAGGCACTATTGCTCGCAGAGCTGGCAACTGAAGAGGATAAACAAAAGTTGCTATGAGGGCATTTCAACTGAACTGGCACACTTGATGAACAGCCTCACTGAAAGAGCTGGGACAGGGTCTGCAGCCCCTATGTACTTACTGGATAAAGCACCAGTACATCGCTGCAAAGAAAAACACGTCACCGTTTAAATTATTCCGGATTACCCATGCCAACTTCAGATGTTTCAAAATGAAGCGGATTCAAGATTCAGAAGAAAACTACAAAAGTTGCTTTGCCGTTTGCTATTTGGTGGCAAAGTTTGCAACAATTTAAGCTCGCGTTTTATATCAAACCTCTCTTTGCAGTAGCTGTTGCCTGTGCAAATGCAGACAGGTTAATGACAACGGCAAAAGCACCTTGACTGCAGTAAAATGAAAGTTAATTTAATGACATGACTATCATAATGTCTTGATTCATATTCGTCCACAACCTAAACCAAAACCAGGATTGAAACAAATTCCACCTAGCTGATGGCTGATTCCCCCTGAACAGAAGCCAAGAATCGTCTTGCAGAAGATAAACCATTATCATGTCAACAGGGTGTGTAATAAGCCACTTGTGGGTGGGTGGAAGTTTTCATTTAATCAGGCCCTTAGCCCACTTCTGTGTGTAGGAGCAGACAGCTGCAAATCTGTTCTGCTCATCGAATATCATGTTTATTTGCAGGTATTCAACTCAGCGGCCTGATAAGCTCAGTCCTTTCTGAGACTACATATCCACACTGGAAACAGTTAAATAAAAAAAAAGAACGGGGGCTACTGTGCCAGAAGCAGGCCGAACCTGCGGATCCAAAGCCTCCCAATGCGGATCCGATGGCGGCCCCCAGGGAGCTGTTGCTTCCGAAGCCCAGGGAGGTGCTGCCGGGCTGGCCGGGGCCGTGGGAGAACAGCGAGCTGCTCTGGGAGCTAGTAGACATGGAGCTGCTGCCGTAGAAGGAGCTGGACTGCAGGTTGCTGTTGGGCGGCGGCGCAGGCTGCTGCTGCTGCGTCTGCGGCTGAGAGCTCATGGGGCGGAAAAGGCCGGCGGCGGCTCCGGCCAGGCTGCTCCCCGTTCCCGTGGCGGAAGCTGCCGCAGCTGGGGCAACAAAACCGAGGCACAGAGACAACGCTGTTAGCAATAGCAACCGAGCTGAGCACGTTTCATAATCACTTTTCTCGACCACCTCCGGCTTTTGAAGTTATTTCCCCTGTTTAACGACAAGTGACCCTCCCAAACAGGGACAAAGCAAATAAACCTTGGAGGTTTTAAATTCAATACAGCTCTGAAAACCTGAACAACATCACGACAAGGTGCCACCTGCCTACTCTCATGCAGTTTAGGGTGTAGGAGGAACCAGTAGGAAGAGGAGGACTCTGGGGAAAAACAAAACACGAAATGGGACTAGCTGTGACACTGCTGTGCCCCACCTGCTTGCGCAGCAGCAGGGCTGATGATCACAGGCGCGGAAGCCACAAGCCTCATGGGTCCGCTCAGCCCTGTCCGAGCTCCAGGGCCAACCACCAAGGCACCAGTCTGATCGTAATAGGCAGCCGGGGCTAAAACCTGATAGCCTGCAAGGTTAAATGTAAAACTCCATGAGATTCACTTCTCCACTTCATATCAAACACCTGCTGACAGAACTGAACGCTGGGTAAGTGCGGTGCTGGTACACTGATGAGTCTTTTGAAGAGGAATTCTCTTTTTAAAAAAAGGTAGAGAAATTTCATGGAAAGTGTGCACGATATGTTTTGTGTCATGGCTAGAATATAAGATTCCCTGTAAGTAAATTCTGACCTATTTCTAAGGACTGGTGAACGTAAACTGTATCAGGAAGTCCTGGTCACAAAGGAACAAGTAAAAGTTAATTCCGCATTGAAAAGTAAAAAAGTGCAACACAATGTGTTTTTCGGCTGTTGAGCCTTCCTCAGGTGTGAGAAAGAGAAAGGTAATGAGAACAAAGCAGAGAAGAGTAGGTGAGAAGCATCCAGAGGAGAATCAGAGGGAGAAGTGTCATGTGATGTAAAAAAGCTGAAACCTACTGAAAAGCTGCTTGAATTGTTTTATTTGATTATATAGCTAGAAAGCACAGTGTTGCAAGAAACTCATGAAGAGCACGGCTATGTGCCCGGGAGAGCTCACCTGGCATCCCTGTGGCCAATCCCTGTCCAAAGGCCAGGGCTGGGTTCGCAGCCGCTGCAGCCGCCAGTGACTCTGCTTGCTGGCCCTGCTGGCCCTGCCCCGGAGTGAGAGGGCGCTGGTTACTTCCTGCTCTCATCACCTGCACAGGGAGCACAAGCCACCAGTGGGCAGAATTACAGGAAGCTTTATTTTATTATGCATCTGACATTCAGGACATTCACATGACACGCATCTGTGTGGCTCTTTCTAAATAGCAGGCACGCATGTCAAACTAAAACATTTCATTAAGGTTTTGTTAAAGAAAAAGCCTATCGCACAACAGACCACTGAAAACATGAAGTGAAAAGAATTAACTGTATGACAGTTACCAACTGAACAACTAATGTTAATTAACTGCAATGGAATCACTGTCATTAGGGCAGGCGATGTATACATTTTCTCATGAAACAGCCAGTATAGACTATGAAAAATACTGGTTATTTTTGAAAGAGAAGAAATGTACCACTCAACTCCAGATAACCGAGATCAGAGCCATTGTGCATTAGCACAGCAAAGATCTGCTGCTCCAAGGACCAGGAAAATATCGATTTCACTCCCAAGGTCCTTTCTTAACCAGGAGTTCTGAAGTGCAGAGCACAGCGCATCGCAGATATGCAGTGCATAGTCAAGCGCCTGGCTCTGCATAGCTGGAGGTGTACCTGTTGCTGTCCCTGTCCTTGGCTGGCAGCCTGTTGGGTGGCAGAGTTGCTGGCAGCTGCAGCTGCTGCTTGCTGCTGGAACAAGTTGGCTGGATACACCCCCCATGGAACGCCATAGTATTGGGGAGGCACAACAGCCGGGCCTGAGGACGGAAGAGAGGGTGCGACTCATGAGAGGAGATGGGCAGTAACTCCTTAAATGCCAAGGAGATCACCTGCCTACCTACAACTGCAATGACCTACTGTTCTTTGTTTGTAGGAATTATCCGTACATAAAGCAATCATGCGGACGCAACAGAGTAAATTATAACCAGATTTTCTCATTTTTACTGATTGCTAAAAATGAAAAGAACTAAGAACTAAAGAATTAAGAAAAGGTTCACATTATCTCCAAATCTAACTCAGATTTTTTAACTTTGAACAGCCCTCTGCCCCCTTGCAACAAGTAAAACAAGGGAAAAACGGGGATATTGAAAAATCTCCACAAGTATTAACAGAAAAATAAACCATTGAAGTAACAGAACTGTTATCCGATGAGAGAGACGCGGGCGCTGCGCCCCCTGCAGGCTGACCTCACGGCGGCGCGAGGAAGCGGAGTCGTACCTGCCAGGGTGGCAGCTGCCGCGAGGCCCGCTGCGGTGTAGGGGTCTGTGCCTGGAGGAGCCGCGCTGATTATATATGGGTTTGGCACAAAGGCAGCCGGAGCAAGGCCTGCTGAAAACACACCTGCTGTCAACAAGAAGCAAACATTTTACAACTATTTACAACCCCTGCAGGTAGCTCCACAGCACAAGACTGGTCAACAGTTTTTTTTCATCTGCTGTAGATCTGGAATTAATAAGTCGGGAAAAGTATGAAAGTATTAAAGTACTAAAACAGATTCCCGAAAGCTTGTAATGTGTGACTAAAATCTGTATCAACTTTCGGAAGATGAAACATTCTTACTTAAAAAGGGCAAAAGCACTTAAAGGGGGAATTAAACACTAAAGAACCAGAATATACCACATCTGTGTTTGCAAAGCCTTCACCAAATGAAACAATTTCTCATGTCATGCTTTTTTTAGATCAAATTCCATTAAAATTCATCCGAACTTTGTGTCAACCTTTCCTTTTAAAAAAGACAAAAGGAGAAATGGACCTAGCACTGCCTTACCTTTAATGGGAACATTTCTCAAATAAGACCAAAGAGGTGAAATGAGCCATTTCTCCTCACACACATTGTTACATCTCACCTATATGCTGCTGTTGAGCTGCAGCCAGTGCGTACTGCTGCTGCTGTGCTGCAGTCAGCTGCTGAACAGTCAGTGCATTGGGTCGCTGGAAAAGCTGGGAAAAAATATAGATGAATAAACATCCATGTTCATCAGAGGCTGACATCATACTGTTTTGGGTGCCTCAACAAATGTCAAAATGTTAAATAAGTGTACACATGGAGGGGCTAGGAACCAAGACTGGACAAGCAACATCACAGACATCTGCCAACAGTTAAATGCAAAAAGGATAGTATTAAAGCAATCATGGGGACTACCATAACGCTTAATCATCCCAGATCCAGTATACGTCAATTTGCAAATGCATCCAGTGCAGCACAATCCAGAAGAACTTTGTCTGCTGCATTTTATTAACTAGTGGCAAATTTTAGAGCTACTAAACTTTTAAAACATATATGTAACAAAGCTTCTGACAACTTCCTGCAAGCAGCTGAAGACCTGAATTATATTTTTTATGCAACAGCAGTGAACACCTCTAGAACTAGTTCTGATGTATACTGAAAAATATTATACAGTTTATTATATTGACATATATAATATAAAATATACAAAGGAACAATAATAGGTTTATTCCATGCTGAAAAGAGAAGAAAGAAAAAGTTTTGGCTGTGGAGCCTTCTTCGGGTGTCACACCCTACGCATGCTGACGCAGTTACCCACCTTAACTAATATAAATATATATTTAAATACATCATGAATTAATATATAATATTATTATAGATCATAGAAAATAATCTCTCTTTATATACATATTTTGGAATAATACGTCTCCTACATAAAACATTTAATTTATTGTTTTCCCATTTGGTTTAAATTTAAACTTCCTGCTTCTCTGTAAAAAAAACTTCTGCAGCAAATGCCAGCTGCTCAGCTGTCGCATTACACAAGAAACACGATGTACACAGGTTGTTAAAGACTATGTCATGATGTCCAGAGCTGTCTCACAAACCTGCTGCTGGGAGTTGTAGTCAAAAAGTCCCACTGGGGCTCCAGAGGAGTCCATTTGTACTTGGGTGCCTGCATAATCGAACTGTAGCGATTCAATGCCAACTTGCTCAATGCTGTCCATACTCTGTCCCTCCGAATTCTGGAATTCTTCCACGGCTGCCTTGTTGACCACGGGGTTTGGATGCTGTCCCATCCCTTCTGTGTTGTTCTGACTGGGACCCAGGCGTTCTGCAACTTCAGTTGGAGATGCCTGGCGGCTGCCAGGAGTCCGACTGGAAGAAAAATAATTTGCACAGCTCAAGTGACACACGTACACACGTCCATAAGTTAGCTGATTTCACTAAAGTATAAAGTACTTGAAGATCCTGTTTTCATCTGCAAAAACAACTAAACATTGTTTTAAGTACTACAGAACACCCACAGTCACGAACGTAATTCCATACTTAAATTCCTTGCAGTCGACATCCATTCCATTGGGCAGACCACGACCATTTGCTTTGGACGCATCGTCATCTTCTTGTTTCATCTCTCTGCTTTTGTCTTCCTCAAACGGAGATGACTTGCCTTTCGGGTCACTCTTCTCTGCCCCATCTGCATCCACATCGCCAGCACCCTGCCAGAGGAACGCAAACTACTGTCACAAAATGTACAAACACACTGATGAAAGCTTTAACAATTTACAAGGAAGACGAATGGACCACTGAAATGCAACACAACAAAATTACTGAAAGGAGGATTTCTGATACATTACATGGCTAATTATCTGTGCAGTCAGTTGAACTTTTCACATAAGGAACCAAAGAATGCCCGTTGAAAATGTATCCCATACTAACTGAAATACTGCTCTACGTCTGAGGAAAATCTTACCACATATCCTTTAACAAAAGAAACTCAACCAGAAAAAAGAATAGTCAATAATAATTTGACAAAACATCTTAGGCTTCGTTAAGATCATAACTGTCCCAAAAAGAAACATTTTTAAACACCCGTTTTCAACACCATTCTTATTAATAGATGCTTTTTAACAATGACAAAATGCTATTTTAACAACATGAGCCCATTTGACACCACAGGGAATCCAAAATACTAATGCAGAGGAAAAACTGGATTCTACCCATTAAAACTATTTTCTTCATGCTACAAATATGGCACAATTCTGATTATTTCTTTTAAGATGGGACAACCAGTTAAGATTATATACTGTGAGAACTGATGGATATCAGATATAATGTAAGCCACTGCGATACATTTGTAAAGGCAGGGGAGGCTCCAGACTAAGGAGACCAGATGTTAATTGCCCTCTCAGAAGCTGGGGGACACACATCCTTAGGTCTTCAGATAAATGCGGAGAGTTCCCACACTTTTCAACAGCTATAAATGATACATGTTACATTTTACTATTACCTTATTATCCTATGTGAAGAACCACAATTTATTCATTCTTCTTATTGAAACACATAGTTGAAAAGAACCGAAATGGTGCTTTTTACCACAAATCTGCACCAGTAAGCAATTTTAGCCAGATAAGCTACCATTTGTCTTTATATATGGATAAATGGATAACACCTGCAAAAATCGTGATGAATTTTGAATACATCCTGATGTTTCAGCATCACTATTTTAAGGATATCGGTGTTCTGCTGGCTAGCAAACAAGCTAACTTATTTTCCAGTGGTGAACAACAGAGCAAAATATTCCCGACGGGTAAAGGAAAAAAAAAAGTAAAAAGACAGACGAAGGTAACAGAAGACGACGTGATTGCTTGAGACTTACAAAAGCCCCCTTCCTGTAGCGGGAGTCCAGCTTGTCTCCAGGAGAAGAGCTGAGTACGTACTCCACCATGCTGACTCCTAGACCCCCACTTTCAGAGCGCGGAGACAGGACCGAGCTCACCTCACTGTTGCCATGGAAACCTTGTCCAGGCCGCCGCTGCACCATAATGGGCTGTGATACAGAATGATCTGTTTCCAGGAGAGACAGAAATCTGCACTTACATTCTGTTAACGCGTTTAGACATCACAGCAGCAAAAGAAATAGGAATAAATTATTTAAGATGCTCCATAATCGGCAATGAGTGCTGTATGAGCCGTGTGGAAGGTTATGTTCAATGAGGCTGCTCTTCTGAAAGCAGAAGGTCTTGAGTGAAGAAAAATTACTTTCATATTATCGCCTATGTGACAAACACATAAACGATTAAAGCACTTAAAACTAGAAAATGCTGTGCTACCTATGCAATTTAACATTTAATGGAAATCATTTTAATCAACAACAGAATGGATATGAACCCCTTTCAAAAGGCAACTAAGTCATGGAGCACTGAAATGAGATGGGCTACCAATGATGAAAACAGTAAAATAAGAATTAAACATTTTGCACAGCATTATGCTTACCTATACAGATTGTTTCCTCGTGTACAAAACACGCATGTGCATGTTAAGAACAAGAAGCTACAATACTGCTTATTATAAAGCATCTACAAAGAAAATAAAAAATATCAAGTTGCATTCCACCAATTTACTATACTTCAGCAATTTAATTTTAAACTTAAGCAGCTATGGTCGGACCTACGGCGCTTTTAAATATGAAAACTTTAATATTTTCAGATGTTCATCAGATCATGTCAAATATGATTTTGCCGCGGAGTGACAGAAACTATCTTCTAATGATTCTGACTGGAACCATTCTTTGGAAGTGTTATGATGGCTAAGGCTTTTATCCAAACACGAATATTTGTGCCCATTTATATCAAGCAGGGCCGATTTATTGGAGCATTTTTAGTAAAGTAACTTGCTCATGCGTACTAGTTTCTATAGCTGTGCCCTACCTGGGATTTGAACCCACAACCTCCCAGGCACAAGTCCAGAGACCTAACCACCACTCCACGCTGCTAGCAGATAAGGAACTGATTCCTGGAGGCTCTCAATAAGTGCATGTTTTTAGAAGAGTTGGAGCCTCTTCTATACCTGCTGCACAGGGCAGCACTTAAGAATCAACAGAGCAAACCTTGTGTTTTAAGTTAGTTATGGACACCTTTCAGAAAAGCCATACTAAAACACACTTACGTGATGGCCCCCATGCATTGTCCCTCCACTCATCTCCCAAGAAAATCCCTTTTTGTCCATCTTTAGTTGGCTCATCGGATTCCCAGAATTTTTTCGCCGGCAGCAGCTTCAGTGAAGATGAAAGTTTGGGGAAAGTGGAGGGGGGTCATGATCACACAGTTATCATCTCCAATTTAAAGAATGTTCAGAAAGTGATTTGATAAAATGTCACACACTCCAAATACACTTTTTTGTTCAATTCTGTGATCTCCAAAACAGTGATGCTTCAATGAGGCTCACGGATTGTTTACAATGCATGGAACTAGGAATTTTGGTAATTATTTCTGAAATTACTGTAATACAGATTTAAATTTGTATATTAGAACAAGCAAGCATGAATGAAACAAAAATGTCCCATTAGGTCTGTTTGAAAAGAAATGCTCAAAAGGTAAGCTAAGATCATTTCCATAGTTCTATGAAAGACCCGTGCATATTGGTTATGAGTGGAGATCATCCTAAAGGCAGTTTACATCTTAAATTTTCATTTTTTAATAAAAAAATCTCAATAAGATAAGAGATAAGATTGGATCATTTAATTAGCCATATATAATTTCTTGCATTAGGAATTCGTCTTTTCGCATACCCCAGCTTGCTCTCCATGAGACAGACACACAGGCAGGGAGAGAAGCGTGGGGTCAGAGCGCAGGGTCAGCCATTTTTACGGCGCCCCTGGAGCAGTTGGGGTTAAGGGCCTTGCTCAGGGGCCCAACGAAGTAGGATGCCTCTGCCGGCCGCGGGACTTGAACCAGCAACCTTCCGGCCACAGGTGCAGATCCTTAGCCACAGAGCCACCACTCTGCCCCAATAATTAATGACTGATAAAAATAAATGTTTAATCCATTAAATTTCCTAAAATATAATAAATGTCTCTTAATGCATATGAACCTTTAAAATTTATTTAAATTGGTTAAACTGTCCGTCAAACTCCATGCAAGAAGAAGTCATTTGTTCATTTTGAAATTAGGGCAGGAAATAAGGCATTTGAAGAGTTCTGTATATCATCTTCTGAGCCTGCTATTAGTCACACAGAAATTAGCCACAAGCTCTGAGTGTACTTGCTACAAATCAACATGACAATGACACAAAGTTCTACATAGAACATACAGCACAACATTGGTTTTCTTGATTTAGCCTAATCAATTTTTTTGTTTTCCTCTCATACCCAAAGTGTAATTAACGGACTATATAAAAACCATATTGCTGTTGTATGGCATAGCAACCAAATGGAACTCATATGTTCCGTTTCCCAATGTGGGACTCCTGTTTTTGTGCTCAGGGCCTTTATGAAGCAGAAACACAACCGTAAAAGCACCTTATTACTGAATGTATTGAAAATGTATTGGAACAACTCTGGAATGTGTGCAATGTGAGCGTAACGTGCACCAACATATTGCGTTACTTCTAAAGCACACCATGAAACGAGAGGAACCAAAATACAGATTTTAGATATTGGACAAAGATCACCTCCATTAAAAGAAAAAACTAAAATACCACTACTCATTGTACATCCTATCGGAGGGGTACCCATGCAAAGAAAATATTTAGTAGTCTATCTAATAGTCTCAGTATTTGTGAGAGTTTCTCAATTAACCTATTTTACTGTATCAAAAAAATGGAAGCCCCCCCCCAAAATTCCAGATTTAAAAACATTTACATACCTCACCCATTCCTCTAGATTCCAGTGCAAGAGCTTGAAAGTCATGATTCATCTCATCCACAGATCGAACCTGGAAAGAAACAGAATTTAGTCTTAAGAGTTAGGGAGAACACTACTAATTAGCTTCATGTTTGACAAAAACCAACCTGAAGAGTTACATTTTCAAAGACGCTGCATTTCAGCTCTACTTTTTAACCCGTCGCAGAAGTCCACAGTTTTTACTCAATAGCACTTAGATGCCAACAGCTAAAATGAGTCAACATGTGCTGTCCTTCAGAACAAACAAAATGTCCCTATTCTACAGATTTCCTCATATAAAAATGCTGTCTTTTTGTACCTATTATATGCAAGATTTAGATTTAAAGTTCTATTTTTCCTCACCACAAAGCCTGCAGGCATGTCTTTCTAGAAAAACCTATTTAAGAAACTGTCTACTCAGAGTAATTAAGAAACACCTTACCCAAAGGCATACTGACTACCCAATTACTGCCAATTGTCTTTGATAATAACTTACAAGTTTTCTTTTTTTAATGTTAAAAGCCTTTTCCAAGAATTAATATGACATTAAACACCACTCATGAAAACAATATATCCTTTAAATGTTTGTGACCTCCAATAAACACAATAAACCCTGCTCGGAATAAACGGAAAGATAAAGGACAAGGAATACAATCAGTTTGGCAATTACAAGTTCAAAAAATCTGCAATGTCCCTTGGATTCCAACAGACTATGCCGATCAAATTGTTTGCCTAAGACAAGCAAAACAAGATTTAGCATGGAAGAAATGATAAAAAACTGATACATTGCATGTTTTTTTAATTAACAAAGCCAATATGCAAATTGTTTCTTTAGGCATATATGATTCCTAGAATTACAATAAAATTAAAATCTAACACAAAAAACAGAAATAGCAATTAGAAATGCACAGGGCATTGCATAATTTAGGAACTGGGTGGCTAGAGCACCTTCAGATTTCCTTTACTTTCCAGTTTTACTTTAAAGGTGCTTTTTAAAGAAAATAACTAAAATGAATCGCAACTTGGGCCACTTTGTAGCCCTTTTTAGTGCTTATGAAAAGATTTTTTAGCAACATGATATAAAACAAACATTCTTAAATGTCACTTTCATTCTAAAATTTTAATGGAAATGCACATCCAACAGTACCCAGCAGTTAAAAGGAAACTGCAACACTTTTTTTATATTTCAGGGTTAGAAAGAATCAGCACTGATGAGTGCATTCAAAACCAGAATGAAAGTAAAATGTACACAGTAACATGTAAGACAACCAATTTACATCACAAAATAGACTAAATTTCCAGGTACGTGCAGCGCCATCTTCTGTGATTCAGAATGAGGCAACAAATATTGTGGTGAAGTGAAGCAGCCTTATTACATTGTGAACAAGCAGGCTTCTCTTATACATCTCTTTTAATCCAACAGAAAATTACTATCGACTTTGAGAAGGTTTTTACCAACAAATGCAACTTGTTACAACTCTGCATGCAGATCACGTTGCAACATTTCTGCAGTGAAATCTCTGCTGCACAACCTGTAGTTATTCGCTCAAACATCACAATACATTCTTCATTACAGTCACTAGTGAGCAGAAAGGCTGTTTCATATCACAATTCATGCAAACTCTCACTCTTTCCCATGGGGATACTAGGGGTTTATGACATGTAGACTATCCAATACTTTCACAAAGTTCACGATTTTACATTTAATTCAGAATTTGTAAAATTTTACAATACTGTCATTTATTTCATTACTGAGACTCAATAATCAGTCTAGGAAATTGAGACTGCAGTTCTTCATCTTCACCAAACTTTCCTCTAATGTTAGCTTTTGCAAACCAGTAGTAAATAACCAGGTTTTATGCAAAAACGCTCAGAATACATTGTGCAGAAAAGTGGTCTTAGTAAGATACAGTATAATAGCTGGGTTTCTTCTTTGCTTAAAACAGATCACTGACCAACAACTGCTCTACGGTGCTCTAGACAAGAACCCTTGGAAAGGCCTTCAAGTCTTTCTGAGAGTTCACTACCACTAAAGTAAAAAAAAACATTAAGAAAGGGTACAATATACCCTGCAATACTAATTTCTTTGTGGAGCATTTAAAACAGTGGCACTAAATCTAACAACACTAGGATGGGAAAGCCCAAACTGCTGAACCAATCCACAGCAGACCGAAATGTGTGCAGCATCCATCAAGTGTCTCTAGTGAGGTGGGTAATGAAAGAATTAAATGCCTAGCACAACTCCCATTCCACAAAGAACTTAACTTCATAGAGAATGTAAAAATGGGTGATAAACTGAACAGCCTTATGTGAAGAGCAGGATGCACAAGAAGCCTCCAAAACGATCACAATAAAGCTAGTATGGAACAGAAGATACTAGACTCCAACCCTAAATAAGGTGGCTAAAGAGATCTCAACACCCAATCAAAAACCCACAACGGATATTGTACTGTACATGAAGCTTTACTGCAGAGATCTTGCTGCTAATGCAATAAAATATGAAACAAGGCTCTCCAAGCTCCTAACTACCAGCTAACATGCGAGGCCCTTTATACTCAAACATTCTGTTCATTACACCCATGTGAGAATGTGTTCTCTTAATCTTTCACCGATTAACTAATTAACTAATAAACACCCAATGTGTCTATTTATAATGACAGAGGTCTT
The DNA here is from genome assembly GCF_059453375.1 of Lepisosteus platostomus. Lineage (NCBI taxonomy): Eukaryota > Metazoa > Chordata > Actinopteri > Semionotiformes > Lepisosteidae > Lepisosteus > Lepisosteus platostomus. The sequence goes on from NC_142613.1 coordinate 55,172,072, forward strand.
TAATAGCTTACACTGATCTCTGCTATTGCATTCCAGAACGCAAATTGGCTCATACGCGATTGGTAAATAGGAGACAGATGACTGTGTAATGTGAAACTCGTGTCAGCTTATAAGCGATTTAATCCCCGACATGTTTACGTTTTGCATGGTGGAGTAATACAACTGAACGCGGCGGTCCGCGGAGGAATACACATGATGTTCAGTTGTCCTACGTGCTTTGTTTTGGAAGTGCTAATTGGGGGGGTGCTCCTCAATTCTCATGTTATTTTCACTAAATCTTCTGCATTTCTGTAAATATGAGTGCACAAGGTGATAAGAATTTGTCTAAGCGGAGATGCTGATACTAAAATTTCAGGTGGTGAACTGTTTTTCAAGGTTAAGTTCTAAATTCACTGTAGTATTTATTATTGTAGAGCCCTTGCCTGGTGTCTTGGCAGAAGCACACCTGGATAATTATGATAATTATATAACTATGTGCCGCGGTGCAGGCTGGAAACCACTGTCAGGGTACTGTCGGGAGGTGGTCTTAGGGTCTGACCGTTAGCTAACCTTCGCTATGTAAACAGTGTTTTTTTAAGAAATTGTACTTGGTTGTTGCGGTTTACCACCATTTTCTTCCCAAGACCCGTATCCACCCTAAGGTTGTGCAGTGTTCTCTTTGCTGCCCTTGTGTGTTTAAGTTTTGTTTAAGGGGTTTATGGTCTCTTTTGCCTGGTAACAGGCTGATGGAGACCTGTAATAAAGAGTGTGTGTGTAGACATCTAAATGTCTCGCTGCCCATGTAAACTCTTCCATAAATGCTACACTATAAATTTGACGTGTTTAAACATTTTTATTAGGATAACTAATAAACTTGGTAAAGCTTCGGTAAGGTTTTGGGTGGTATGCCCCTAACCCTATTTTTCCCATAAGCCCTGTTATTTTTAATGCATGATTTTGCATAACGTTTAGCTCTGCTCATTCAAGCCTGAAGGACTGCATTGAAAGTGAGCCTCTTTGATAAGCAGCATATCTTGAGTCTGTAAAACAACTTTGTATGGTACTTTTAATCATAAGATGCCCAGGTATCCATCCACTGGCATCGTATCTGGAGGATGATCTTAACTAATGACATCACAACTAATCACCAAATGTGATTTTCAGATTAAAAGGATACTGTATCAGCCATTTTGTATTTCAGATCAAAAGATAAAAGAGGCAAAAGTGCAGAATGTCAGACTTTATTTCTAGATACTTTTGTGTTGGGACAGATTACCAATTAACTAATTAATAAATTACTATTTTTTCAAGCCCAACATGCAAAGAATTCTACCTAGTCTGTGACCCATCAGCATCACCAGACTTTGCAATGCCGTATCTGCAACCACTTTTGGCTGTTGCTTGTTTGGTTTGCTGATTTTATCTTCTTCTTCAACAAGTAAAACTCAGGCTCATTAAAATTAAAATCCGGAGACAATCTTGGCCGGATCAAAAGTTTCCACTTGTATTCCTGATGAACTCCTTGGTTAAAAGCAGTCTGTTTTGGTTAACTGTCCTGCTGCAGGGGGAATTGTCATCCAATGAGTTTGGAATCTTTTTTTTTGGACCTGAACAGAAAAAAAGGTTCTGCACACTCCAGAATACATTCTGCTGCTACTATCATCTGTTACAGCATCAATAAACACCAGTGAACACTACCTCCACCATGTTTCATGAATGAGGAGGAGTGCTTAGGATCATCTGCATTTCCTCTTATTCCACACTTCTGACTTTCTGTCACCTTGACAAAGGCTTTGTCTCGTCTGTCCATCAAACTTTGTTCCAAAACTGTGGCTCATCTTTGAGCGTTTTTGCAAATTCTAATTTGGCCTTTCTGTTTTTAATGATGACAGGTTTGCAACTTTCAAAGTAGCTTTTATAAATCTCCTGTTAAAAATCTTCTGTGCACACAGTGTAGTGAGATAATCTTCAGAGTGCCGGGATGAAATTGTCTGCAATCTCTCTAATAATTTCTGTCATCAACTGCTATCTTCTTTGAATGACCTGGTCTTTACCGATTGGTTACTCCTCAGGTTATTTCTTTTTTTATCAAGACTTTTCATACTGTGGATTTTGTGATGTCTAATCTAATCTCTTACAGGTTTTATTTGTAATCCTTTTCACTTTCCTCTTCAAAATTGCTTGCTTTTCCATCACAGACAACTCTGTAGTCTTAATTTTCATTTACACCTTTGAACACAAGAGGCAGATCCAAAAATTAAAATCCATAGGTTGGGACCAAGGCTAAACATTCACAGCTTTTTTGTATTTTCTACATGGAATATCTGAGCAATTGGTATCACCTGTCATTTGTCCCAATACATATGTACGCAAAATAAGAAACAAAAGCTGATATTCTATACCTTTGTCTCAATCTTCTCAATCTGAAATACAAATTTCATTAGTACACAGCAAAAATGTTAAATTTCACTTCACTGTCCCAATTTTTACACTTTTCACTGTACATTCTGTTCATTTTAATTTATCACAGGGGTTAGTGACTAAATCAGACACATGATTACAAGTCATTTAGCCATACACACCATTGTTAAGCAATATACTAGTGTCTATAAACTGCATTAATTAAATGATTAATCAAGACAATTGTTTAATAAGTGACTTTAGGAGAGTTAATACTGACATCTTGATACTGGAGGACACAGGTTAGAAAATTAGTCAAGAAAAACTCCAGGCCCTGAGCATGATGTCTGAAAAGTCTGCAAGTAATTTTGGACTACCACTTACAATAAAGTCAGCTGTTCAATAGCACCTGGCTGTTCAGAGGCCATGGTGTTAACATAGAAACTGCGTTACCACCAATACCATCTTTCTTATTTAAATGCTCCTTTCAATGATAAAGAAGCGGATTTGCTCTCTCAGAACAGCCGTATCCTACACATTGCCTCCCAACCCTGAGTAACAACAGGGTCTAGATAATTTCTGTCCCAGTGTGTACTGCACATTTATGAGTAACAACGTGCTGGTTAACAAAGTACTGTAATACTCTAATTTACCAATTCTGTACCTTTAATGAGGTCCTCATAATTCATAAGCAATGAATAATGGTGTCAAAAATAGCTAAAAAAATGACATACTATTCTGTATCAGAAAGTTTTTCTAACACCGTATAATATCCATTTCTTGTAGGTAAATTCAATTCATAAGATGTTATTCATTCCCACAGGGGCAATTTAAGCAGTCATCGGTGCAACATGCAACAAAACGCAAAAACAAAGAGTGATCCACAGTAGAACAGCCTCTTCGTTTTATTCAGAATATTCTTGAGCTCTGTGGCGACCCAAGGCTTACTGTTCAGATTAACAGTGAAGCTCTTAGAGTGAATTTAATTATGCAAAAAGTAATGCATGAAGAAATCATGTAAATTTGTTCATTGAGATCTGAGCATGGTGCAATAAGAGTATCCCAGTTGGTGCACCTTTCAAGGTGTCCATACTAGACTTTGACCATACGTTAACTTTCACAACTGCCTCTGCGCACTTGACTACTGGCTCATACACAGAGGCAAGCAGGATTGGCAGCACCAAGACCTAGCATAGAGAATGACATCTATGCTCCAGAGAAAGAGCCATAGCATCTGTCATGGATTTGTTCCATTTGTTGAATATAACACTTGACATACTGGTAAAGCACTTTCCAGAGAGCAATGATTAAAATCACCTGAAATAAACATAGGGGGCATCAGCAGAAACAAAATCCAATTTATGAACAACACTGACAGTGTATTCAGCTGCCTTATTTGCACAGGCATGAAGATGGTTATACACCAACATAAAAAAGTTGCGGGAATTCACTTGGTGAATAGTATGGGTGGAGAGATACAGTCAAGCACTCTATATATGACACACGAGCTGTTCTCGAACTACTACAGTTTAACACCTTCTCTGATTAACACAGAGGCAGACCCCCCCTCTCTCCTTACCAGTACTGTTTTTATATTGCTCAAGGCGGACTGGAGTTCCAAAACCATCAATAAACAAGTTCTGGTCAGAAATTTCGTTGCTTAGCCATGTCTCTTTAAAAGCCATGTTAGATGCATCCCTGTACTCTTGTAGATAACTGAAATTCCCTTGCAGTTCGTCCAGTTTGTTCTGCAATGAGCGCACATAAAATCAGTAATGGTAGCGGCCTTCTTCTCATGGATTGCTTCATTTTTTGTCTTAGTCCACCCTTCTTTCCCCTTTTCATTTTATTTCTTTATTTGGTGTATCAATACTTTTTTTCTGTGTCACATTTCCGGGTCTACCATGCCTGCTGCGCTGTATTGAAGACACCGAATGAATTCCCTGTTCATTGTAGGTGAGTGCTGACTGTGTATTCCCATGTTATCCAGTGAGCGAATGAAAAACATACAGTGCTTTCACAAAGGAAAAAAAAGGCTTCGAAACATTTGATTTCCAGGGCATGTAGACAACATAACAAATGCAAAAATGAAGGGCCCGGAATGAACAATAATAAAGAGGAAAGAGAAAAAAAATGAAACAAAGTAAAACAATCTGCACTCGCAACCCAACTGGTCACCACACGACCAGCGTCCCAGAAGTAATAACTGGTTCAGGGACACCTATACATCACACTGTAGGTTACTTCTCTACATCTTACATGGAAACTGAAATGAAAATTACAGACTAAGCAACAAAATGAGCAACAGATTACAAAATATAAGCTATGTTGATAAAACCAAAAAGGTAACATCTGACTCATCATGAAAGGCAACCAAAGGCAGTATTACTTAAATTACAACTGTAGGCAAGAATACGAAATTGACAAATAATATGCAGAACGTGCAAATGCAACCTCTAAATTAATAGCAGATGAATAGACTGCTGTGGCAGTAACTGAAAGCTGTAGTTCACTTTACTTCACTGTAAAAATGCAGTGGAATATAAATATTAAACAATTTTGCAAGTGCAGGAGCTGCACAACTCCATGTGATTTTGCTGCTTTCTTTCCATGATAAGCTCCAAAAAATGATCTGAAGTTTTTTCTGTTGAGTGTCAGGCATTATGACAAGAAACATACCAAATACTGTAGCAAAGCTATTTACCAAAAAATCAAGGTGAAAGAGCTAATAAATTATCTTTCTCATGATAAACTCAAATTCTCAGTCATGTTGATTTTACCTACATTATGATCGGAAATCAAGACTACTCCCAGATTTAACTCCTTTTCTAATACATTACATTTACATTGATAAGTTTATCATATCTGGCACATCAATCATGTGATTATGGAATGAAACCTCTCTCACTGACATGCCTACACAGTTACTACAAGCAGCTGAGAATATGGCATTTTCTCTGCTAGTTAAAGGAAGTCACAGTCGTCAAATCTGTTTTTCTGAACCACCTTTCGGTGTATGCAAGTGAGAAAAAGGGGGGTTTCAGTGGTATGGACTTCTGTCACATTAATTCAATAACCACACCAGTAAACCCCTTTTTAAAAACAGGAGAAAGGTACAACAGCCATTACTATCACAGGAAAACAGGCAGTAAGTATGATGAATAATCCCTATGTGTGTTAAAAGACACCTTGAAAGAACACCAGTCAACGCCTGCGGTTTTACAGTCAAAGGAGCAACCTGAAGAAGGTTCCACAGCTAAAACGCTGTCTCTTTTCTTTTCCTTTCAGCATGAAATAAACGTTTACCTGTTCCCTTCCATCAAGGATAAATGCTTATTTTCACTATTCTTACAAGAGGCCTTGAGTTGGGGATGATATAAGACAGCAGGGATAAAAGAAAAATGAAGTAACACAAGAGTAACATAGAAGGCTCCAAGATCAAGTAGTTTAATATCACTGGTAGCTGATGATAAAGCTCGAAACAGTTGCGTTTGAGATTAAAGGTTAAAGAAAACTCAATACAAGCATAAAAAGTCACTTAGAGATTGAGCAGTGTCTGGTGTGTGTCAAGAGCTCTGATGCATCAGCATGCGAGTCTAGCCAGCCAGACTCGCCTGAATAATAAAGAAAGGAACAACAGCTGTTCCTAGGAAACATGGAAAATATTAAAGATTAACAAATATTACAGTTTATTAAATGTTACAGTTGTGGGTGAAATTGAAAATAGGCCAATTTCTAATTTTGAACTATTGAAAAGACGATGAGAAAGAAGTATAGTAATAAACAGCTGTGCTGTGCATCTGTCAACCAAATCCAGCACAAACATGGGAGCGGACAACAAGTTGATAATTTAAGGTTAAAGGAAAAGTAGAAAATTAGAAATCCTTAAGAACTAGTCAAATGAAAAAGTAAAAGGTGTTCAGAACTCTTGTGAGGTGTGCTGGAGTCATGGGACACCACAACGTAGCACCAAGTGGCTAGTATTTTTAAAAACAGAAGGATATCGTAGGCTGCTAAACTTGAGTTAAGACATTAGAAAAAGCACTACATAAGTGTAAGGAATTATTATTAATAATAATATTAAATTAAACAGTCATGTAACGTCACTTAATAAGGTGTTGGACAACACAGTCTACCAGCATCTGGAATTGTGCAGGAGGGATGCAGCATTAACTCACACCCGGTTGACAGAAACAGAAAATGCTGTCCCAGGTGTCATTTCAGAACCTCACATCTCAATTCTGTTTGATTGCTAGATACCTAGAAGGCCACAACATATGGATAATATCAGTGTCATGCTCATCAAACCACTGGGTGACTGGGTAAGTAGTGCTTAGCATTGACCTTGCCTTCTAAAGGAATCAATGCACTCAAACCATGCCAGGAAAATGTCCTGCAACAAAAGAGAAACACCAGAACCCTTAACTGTTGGAGCCAGGGTCTCTGTGTTATAGACTTCTTTACACATGTATTTTTGTTCGTTGATCACAAGTTGAAGGATAACTCATCTAACCAGTTGATATTTCTCCACTGTTTGGTAGCCCACTGCCTGTGCTCTTTGCTCAAGTTTCAATGCCAGGTGTGATGAGTGGTTTGTGCACTCCATCCCAACAAAAATACTGTTCTGTGGAGTTTTGGGAGGACTATTTTTGACAAACCTGCTTGTGCCACAGATTGAAATTTGTTTTGCTTTGTACTTGGAACACTGCATGGATATCGCAATCCTAGAGTGTATTTCTACCAATTGTTGCCCTTTTCTAACGATGTATTTAACTTGAAGTTCCACCTTACATCACCTTAGACATGTGGCTCTTGAACATCAGCATGCCGAGCTGTCTTAGTCACTGAATCTCCTGACAAATATGCCCAAACAATCACCCCTCTTTTAAAGACACTGGGGCCTCCTCATGCAGCTATGCAAGTCATAGTTATAGGCAACCAGGCCTGTCCAGCATTTCTATACCTGACCCCAAGCATGCCAGGATGTTATTTTCTCTATTAATGCTTGTGTGGAAGACCTTGCTTTTTAAATACTTGGTGTCCCTCATTTACCCATGTGTTTCCATATTTTGTCCACTCTCTGCAGCGATCACAAAGCACTCAAAATTCCAAAAGGGACACTAGTGTGCATATACTGACGGCCGATACTGATTTGGAGCACTCCATGAATATATGACTGGGAGGAAAGTGAGGAAACTGAAAAATGTAAACAGGAAACCCCTTAAACATGAAGGGGACCCATCAAGGTTGACAGACTTTGTGGACACATGAAACAGAAAACAGAGGGTTTAACATGCGTTCATGTAACTGTCCACTGATATGACAAGAAACAAAAACCATGTAACCATGGCCAAAAAGCTGACCCTGAAAGGCCACTTTAGGAATAACTTTGTGAGCCTCAGTTTAAACCAACAAACTGGTTGACTTCACTGAATTACAAAAAAGGCTGTGGAATCAGAATGTCATTCAACTCTTACACTCACTCTAACGCAAGAGACAGCAATCTTTCAGAAGGGGTGTGCCAAGAGTTAGCTCACGCACTTGTTTTTACAGATTTGCATGCCACTGATATATTTTAAAGTCAATAAAAGCCCAAATTACATTTTGAAAAATAAAATTTTAATATTAAAATATCATATCTAAAATTAAGAATGTGCACGTCTTAACACTAAGTGTGATCTTTGCCCTTGCTTTCCCTTCCTGAATTCTTCAATCTCAGTCTCATAGCAGTTTGAAATCAAGCAAAAGGAAAATTCACTATCTTCATCACTGCAGTCATTGCATTTTTAAGTTATAATTCAAAATATTGGCACAAAGTTTTTCCTGACAAACAATGCAATTAAAACTTCCAGTGGGGTGGCCAATGTGATCCAAAATGATCTCTACGAATTCCTTTTGTTTTCTGACCATAGCAAGGGCACTGTCAGTCATCACAGAATTTTTTTTCTTAATGATACATAAATGATTAATAAACATCTTAGCTATATCTTCGCCTGTAGTTGTGTCATGCATGGGTTTAAGGCATCACACCACTCCTCGAATTCCATCAGAGTCTCTGCATCTCGCAAGAATTGCTAATTGCAGTACACTGGTTATATCCACGCACTAAAAGCAGAAACAGCATGGTCTTTATGTAAAACAAATCCATTCATCTCTCCAAAAGGGCTGAAATGAGTGAACATCTAACTTTGCTTTCTTAGCAACCACTATTTTGTCTAAAAAGTTTGACTTTACACTTGAAAAATGTTACCAGTGGCATGGGATTGTGAGCTTTCCTATAAAAACAGGCTAGTGCTGCTACAAAACAATGCAGTAAATAATCATTTTTTTTTACATCAAAGACCGTTCAGTGGGTAGCATGTAGATAATTTCAGAACAGTTCAAGCATTGTTTTTTTTATCATCTTAAACTTAAATTTCTTCCTGGCTCATTAAACTTCTATTGCACATGCTGTTAAAAATCCTTTTGCATGCCAATAAAGGGATGTGTGTGCTGCAGGGTTCCGACACCTGCTGTAACGTATTGATAAATGAGGAAACTGTGGCACTAATTGGGCGGGGGATTATGGTCATGCATTGCGAAGAATATTAATCCTGGATATTCCTGGAACCTTGTTTGAGTAGCCTGGGATGTTTATGGATGTGAATGTGAAGCACTGTGTGCAACACCTGGCTAGTGAAGGGATAATACGGAAATACATTTCTACTTTCACAGTAGCAAAAACACTGTGGGGAAACAGTTCTAAACAGACTAAGGAACTAGTTTTCTGGGAAGGGCTCCCTGTGCCAAATTACTGGATTTAAGCAAATGTTTTATGTACCCTTTTATTTGTAGAGGTGCAGGGTGATTGAGTGAAGGAATCATCGTTTTAATATTTTAAAAATCAGCGACACATCCTTTAAAGTCATTGGGATAAGACCCTTTGAATTCATTACCATACAAGTAATGCAGCCACCCTAATGGGGTCCTTCGGGAACTGCAGAAACCAGTGAAATAGTAAAACCTAGAGATAAGTTAATGCCTAAGAGCAGACACTTAAAACAAGCAAGACATGGCAGATGGAAAGCATGAGAACAGTCACAAATCAACCATAACTACCCAAGCCAAACTATGGTGCAAAGTAGTATTGAAAGATGTTCACAAATTATTTCTGCTATTCATTTTTACAACCGTCATAACCAAAAAAGATAACTATGTACCTGGCAGTGAATGGCAACAGGGACTTGCTACCAAGCCATGTTGTTGAAGCTGATAACCTGGTTTCTTTCAAGAAATGACTGGAGGAGATACCTGGATCAATTAACTGCTAACTAACAAACAGGCTAGATGGGCCAGATTGCTTCCTCTTATCGGTTACCTCTCTCATAAGAGGTATCAAAAACACTCTTCTGTTGTCATTTTGGAGGGGAGTAATCACTTAAAAGTACATCTTTGCACAAAGTAACAACCTAGCTGTACCTGGCAAAAATGGGCAATCATACAGCCTTGGGATCATCAGTGGATTCAGGCAACTGTATAGCAAAATACACTGTTGTCATCAACTATTCATCTGCTCACAGCGTCATTCAACACTGGCATGCTCAGAATGTTCCTTGCAGCAGCCTCCTGCAGAATGGCTTTTTTTCTGCTGAAGTTGACCTCCACCAGCAATGTTATTTAAAAAAATTCATTCTGATAATTCTGCTGAAACAAAAACAAATATTTGCATTTCTTCTACCCTCCAAAACGCAAAGTAACAGTAAACATTCATCTTTAACTGACAACATTCAATGGAGTCATGCACAATATCCTTGTAGCTCAATTCTGGAGAGTGATATGCAATTACCATTACATTGATGGGTTCTTACTTTTAGTTTTACAAAGTACAGCCCATCATGAACCAGCCCTGTGACCACAGGTGGGCCAATCACAGTTGTTACTCACACTGGTTGGGAATTACCACTCTTAAACTCTTTTCAGTTATCCAGTGAGTTACCTCACTAACTTTTACAGATGCACTACAGAAAGCACACTGACAGGTTGCATCACAGTGTGGTATGGCAACTGCAGTATTGCTGACCGCAAAGCCCTACGGCGGGTGGTAAAAACTGCCCAGTCCATCACTGGGGTTGCTCTCCCATCCACCCAGGACATTTATGACAGACAGTGCTTGAGGAAAGCGCTAAGCATCATCAAAGACCCCACACACCCCAGCTACAGACTGTATGACCATCTACCATCTGGAAAACGGTACCGGAGCATTCAGCCTCTCTGACCTACGATCTGAACCCTCACAGTGCCTTCTCTCTTTACCAAAACTCAAATACACATAGAAATCTACCTCTACCTCACGTCAAGAAGCTCACTCCCCATAATTTTATATCCTTTATTACATTCTGTTGATGTATGATTTTGCACATCTGATTTTGTTTAGCAAACTGCCTGTTGTTGTTTTGCACATTGCCTGTTGTCTCTCTCTTTCTTTTCTTATACAATTGTATTGTTGGGGTTTTTTTGGTACTGCTTACCATCTGAGAGCTAGCTAAATACCATTTCATTATACCATATACCTGTATATAAGTATAATGACAATAAACTTGAACTTGAGAGCAACAACAGACCCTGATATGGATCCTACTGAGATTCACTGATTGTGGCCATGACCCCCTGTTGTCTTTATCGCCAACACCCATCTCGAGCCAGGACAATATATCATGGTCCTGACACAAGGAAGTGAGGCCTGCATTAATTAAACCTGAACTGTGGTTCTCAGAGTAGCTCATCAACTTAAATCCTACCCATCAGCAAGGACCATGCCCTTGCATTAAAACTAGGATACTGTGCAAGCAGTATGAACAGTGGTGGCCCTTTTGATCAGGGAACCCAATGGTGGGGTATTGAAAGAGTTCTCACATTCTTATTACTGTATCCCCAATAAGCTCCATGTAGTGATCTGGCTGGAGAACAGGGGTTTTAATCATCAGAACCAGTGGGAAAAGTTTCAGTATATTGGATAGGTAGAAAAGGATATATCATTCAGACGGAGAAAAGAAACCAAGCAGCTACAATACAGTGCTGCACAAAGTTCACCCATTACATTTTTTGCCCCTGTAGTACAGACAAAATCCTAGATTTAACAACAGTGCAGGAATTTGAATACATGTTTATAGTCCCCAGTGCCAGCAAGCCACACCCTTCAGTCTTCCAAGTCTCCATTGCACACCAGCTTCCACATATATCTGGACAAAACACAACCTCGATCCAAAGAAGGATGACTGGACATGACACATTTCTTCTCCCACTACTGTCATTGAGGCTTTGATTGCTGGAGTCCACTCTGCATAATATGGAGGATGCAGAAAACCTATTGACTTCTTAGGAATTCTTCCATGCTTCACCTTGTGGATGCTGACCCTATATTTTTACACTGTCCTGGTAACAGACAGTATTATATAGGTGAAAGAAAGCTAGCAGTCTATGCTTTTTGCTGTGTTGCCTTGCACCCTCTGGAATTCCAGTTATCTGTTTATACTTAAAACGTAGGCAAAAGTGTGGTGTTAATTTAAAGACTGCACCTTCTGCTAGTAATGGGAGCTTAAGACAAAAGGTTGAAGACACCAATCATTATTTTCCAAAAATGGGGAAAGTCCGGTCATATTAAGTGACTTGAACGGCATATAAATTTCACATTTTGATCTTCTCCAGCAAAGATCCTTGGAGAATAGGATTAGAAACAGTACAGGTTGAGCCCACGTTGTGAATGTCAGTATATCTTTTTTTTGACTGTCCAGGCACACCTGAGAATTGTATAACAGGTTGTTTTTTGGGATGAAACATGCAACACAAAAATGCAACAAATATGATTATATGTAACATGGCAGTAAATTCAATGAGTTATCAAATATACATGCTGCTCTGGCAGTGCTCTCGGTAATACAGGATTGTACACCTCCATGCACTTTCGTTTAAGCACTTGTTCAGTGGTTTTCATAGACTTTATGCAATATCTGTGGACTTCAGATTGATTACCTTAGTACAGTGGTTCTCAAACTGTGGTACGTGGAGCGCCGCCAGGCACTACGCCATATGACCCTGGAACTTTGTTGTGTGCACTGAAAAATCTGGACGAGTTTTCACATTTTCTATTTCAATATGTGTCGAATACGCAGCCTAAGTACTACGATACAGCGCGCGCCAATACTTGAGTGGACACGAGCTACTATGTAATTCTATACCATTGAATAGGAATGCGTGCTACGAACGTAAGTGACCAATTGTATTTAAAAAAGGTATCTCCAGCAAACAGGGAGGTAGGAGAATGTGCGTGATTTTGGAACAATGCCAATGTTGTAAGCATAGGAATGCATAGAAATGCGTGCTACGAACGCTGCCAATCTTGTTAGCACAGGAAAGCGTGATAGATAAAAATATTTAAGAACTGTTCTAGGTTAATTTGAGAAAAATACACCAAGCCTCTCTGTGTTTCACTCCCATGCACATGAAATAAAAACTTCTTTTAACTTCTGAGACGGACTCATGAAACGGAAAAGGGGGAAAATGAAAGCTAGCGGATTGCTAAAGCAGGTAAGCCCCACACTATTTTTGAAGAACCTTATTTACCGTTGGCAAAAGAGCTGACATATATTGTCTGGAGAAAAGGCTGCTAAACAGCTCGACCTGCTGCCCACTCCGAAAGACACAGTCACTCGTAGAATTACTGATATGGCAGATGATATCAAAAGTATGCTGGTAGAGCGCGTTAAGATGAGCAGATGCTTTTCACTGCAATTAGATGAGTCTGTAGATGTCGTCAATTTGGCCAATTTGCTCGTTTACATTCGATACCAGTTTGAGGGTACGTCCCATGAGGACTTTCTGTTCCGTAAGCCGCTACCAACAGGAACTACAGGAGAGCACATATTTCAGCTTCTGAATGAATTTAAGAGAATGGCATCGACTGGATAAAATGCGTCGGAGTTTGTACAGATGGTGCTAGAGCGATGACAAGCCGGTGTAGGTGCACAATTAGAGAGGTTGCTGCAGAACTGAATGGACGCATTGCAACATTCACCGCGAGACCTTTGCCATCAAGAAAATGCCTGACGATTTAAAATCTGTTAGACTCTGTAGTGAATTGTATCAAGGCTTGACCAATGAATTCACATCTGCTTTGCTCGACTAAACAGGCCCACCCCTTTCACTGATATTGTGCTTTTTTATTATTTTTAATTGTTGTTGTTTCTGGTTTTTTTTCTGTAAAGCACTTTGAGAAGCCACCTTTAAAGGTGCTATATCAAATAAAGTTTATTGTAATAATATTTATTATATGTGTGAGTGTGTGCGCGCTCATGTTGGTCAATGAGATTTTCTGGGGTTCCTATGAGAAGATGACTTGTAGGTGGTACTTGGATGCTTTGGTTTGATCAGGGGTGGTACTTGGTCCAAAAAGTTTGAGAACCACTGCCTTAGTATATAATAGCTAGAAAGTACTGGCATACTTTTAAAAAAATCATTTTTGTTCACAAACAATTTTTATATACTTTTTTACTTTAAATCTAAGAATGCATTTTTGAATGTAATAGTACTGTCCTCTTTTTTTTTTGGCCAGATGTGTGAAGCATTATAATTATTTTATATCAAAATAACTTCTCATAGAGAAATCTCATCAAATGAATTAAAAACTAGCAATAAAATTAATACAATTCCATTTTACAAACCATTCCTCTTACTACAAAAATGCCACTAAAACTTTAAATGGCAATTTTATAACACTGTCAAAAATGTATTTGCAAGGATGAGGTAAAAACTACAGAAAATACACTGCATTTTAGAAGAAGTGGGGCTGGACAACTAATGATGCATTAAGATCCACAGATCAGAAGAGTCGTTTGGCCCACTGTGCTCATTTGGTTCTGTTTCACTAGTACCAATCTAGTTTCACAGTGATCAAACCCCCAGTAGGAAACCCCTTGAAACCCACCTTGAAGATGGACAATTTACAGCACCCGAATAAAAATAAAACTGCTAGCCCTTGGGAAGTGGAAAGACACCAAAAGACCTGGCGGAAAACCCATGTGATTATACAGAGAACATGCAAACGCCAAACAGACAGCCCCCACAAACAGCCAGAAGGCCACACCAGCAGTTAATTTAATCTAACATCACAGGGCCTTGTCTGCTAGTGCCATTATAAAAAAAAAACGTCTTACATAAAGAGAAACACGTTGCTTTGCAGCTACCTGGTCACGCCAACATTAAACAGTTGTACTGCTCTTGACTCGTGCCAAAAAGTTATTTACTACACGATTTTACTGCTGAAGATGAATACGTCATGGCAGCAAACAGATCATATCTAATACAGTTCATTTTATTCATTGCAATATTATTTACATTTTTAAAGAGTACACTTTGCAATGTTAGGCTTGGGTTGAAACAATCCTCACCAGAAGAAGCAGCTCTCTCATAACTGATGGACTGTGCAATGCAAAATTATGAATGTCTCCATGACATCCAATTATTCATCTACTGCCTATGTTTTAGCCAGTTTGCCCAATTTGGGGTCACCTGTCCCAGCAAGCAAAGGGCACAAGGCATCATACGCCCTGGAGAGGACACCAGTCCAGACACACTTACACCAGGGCCAATTTTTACAAATATTAACCTACCAGAATTTCTTTGTACTGTGGGAGGAAACCCAAATGAACACAGGGAGAACATACAAACTCCACACAGATACCACCCCAGGAACTGAACCCAGGGCCCGCCCACTGTGAGGCAGCAATACTAACCACAGCGCCACCATGCTGCCCAGCATGAAATTCATCACTAGAGTAAGCAGGCTCTTACTACAGCTTATAAAACCTCCTTTAAGTAAAGCCTCTACCATTATAACAATATTCACAAAATGGTTCAGTTTAAACTCGATATAGCAGCAGTGATATTAAAGAGAAGAGTGGAGTAGCTACACCTGTCCGACAGAGGGCAGACATAAAACATTTTTATTACTTTTACAACATTACTGTGATACGTTATCTCATATAACCTCATAGGGATAGACTGTGCAGCACAATGTTTTATCCATTAAGAATGTTAGAGCAGGCACTTCATGGTTTTAGCTACAGTATTTTATTTTGTTCCAATAAATGGGTCATAGGATGCACCTAATAAAAAATACCTAAATTACAATGCTATTTCACTTTCTTCTCTGAATTTGTGTGGTTTGGATAAAAAACATTTTTTATGTGATTATGAATCGACACCCATATTCAGATTACAAAGCAAGGTTTATTCTCTAAGTTGCTTAAATTCTAATACAGAAAAGACATGAACAAAGAGAGGAAAACGGTGTGTTCTTTGCTTATGTTTGTAAGAACTGAAGTCTTTCATTTGCTACCACATTAAAGCAAAAGACCAAACAGTTTGCTGGAAACATTTTTAGCTATCTCATGTGCTCTACTTTTCACACACTTTGACGGAAGACTTGCACCCATAAGTGGAGCTGCATATGGCATATTATTTGCCCTGAACAAAGTGAAACGTGGTCTGGAAGGACAGCACATCAGCAGAATCACTGAAATCTGCTTTTGTCACTATTCTACTGACTTCCTTGTGCAGTTTTTTTCTACCCCAGGAAAATGTTTTAAAAAACAGTAAAAAGCCAAATTTAGATTTTTCATTTCAAAAAGACATTTAAGGAGTTATTTAAAACGTACATCAGACTCGCCTGCCCCCCATATGCCAAGCCACAAGCAGATGCCCTGGTTACAGTGAAGGGGGGGGGGGCAAACCCCTCCCCCAAATCCAACCTACCTGGTCTATGTGAATACTGTCCCCCGTGGGCCAGCGGTGCTTGCTGGTGTAACCCCCGAGCTGCTCTCCTGGTTGCCGCTGGAAGAAGTAACCCACTGTGGCATCGTCCTGGGAGCGCCCACTTAAAGGAGGCTGCACCCCCGGGGCGCCTACGACAGCGGCCGGCGGAAGAGAGTGCGGGGTGGAGCCGCCGCCCAGAACCTGCAGAGGGGGTGCACCCCCGGGACCCGGCCCACCCCCAGCACCAGGTAAGGATCCTGGCACAGGGACCCCAACCCCAACTGCACCGGCCTCCTGAGCACCATTCGCATGCATCATTCCTCCCCGAGTGTCCTGCCAGGCCACTTCATTCATGCCTAGGAGGACGCATGGAATGCTCATTCCACGGAGAAACCTGCGGATAAAAGCAGACAGAGATTGAGGATCTTCTCCTTTGCCCTCAGTGAGAGGACTAAATGTCGCCATGTGACACTCAGCAAGCTGTAACACCTGTGTCAGGCTGTAGGCAACACTGATGATCTTTAGCCCTTGGTACTCTAACTTGTATCGGTCTACACACAATCGCCTCATTCAAAACTAAAAGATTTCACATCTTAATTCTCACCAGAATACCTTAAGATGATGAAATACAGGGTTCTGCATCATACTTTTTTAAATCAGAGGAAAGGGCTACTTACTGAACTTTGTGTTTTCATTTAAAGTGTTCAGGGTACTAAACCTTCCTACATATTCTAGATACAAGTTTTAAACATTCTCAAATGTACCGACAAAGTCAGCCCAGAGGACTTCTTCAAAAATTAACAGTGGAACAAAAACCAGAGGAATTACATGGAAGTATGTGTGAAAACTGAGAACAAGGAGGCCTTTCTGTACACAAAAGGCAGTAGGAGTATGGACCAAGCTACCCAATCATGCTGTTGAAGCTGATACTTTGGCTTCCTTCAAGAAAAAGGTGGATGAGATCCTTCTAACAATTAACTACCAAACAGGCTAGATGTGCTAAATGGCCTCCTCTCTTTTTTCACCTTTCTTATTTTCTCATTTGATTGTGTTTATTGGAAAAAAAATAGTCCTGAACTATTATACAATCTATTATTTAATAAAGATTATGACACACAAATGTGGATTTTTTTTTTATTTCAAACTTATATTTGAGTGGACTCATATTATTGTATTCCACTGTTCTGAACCATTTGTAGGATGGCTCTATGCTGGCACATGTCGTTTCTTAGCAGCAGCAATGAAACCGGCCATTCCTGAATCATCCTTATGTTCAGCCACTCCAGAGGTAGCCAGGAACTGGCAGAATAACCCTCTATAGTAAATGCAAGCGTGGCATAGATCCCTTTTCTACCTTTTAGGCCAGTCCTCTTCTGCACCACATTTGTCGTGGTATTTCTTTCAACCTTCCAGTCACTCTCGAAACACATATGACCTCGTGTGTTTAAAGTCACGAGTGGGAAAAACAGCCCAAATTCAGCAGACTGCTCTCACTAATATGTAAAGATGTGCTTTGAAATGCTGACTGGTAAATTGCCATGACTGCAAGGGGTGACAGGATCATGAGCTAGATGGATATTTCACTCCTTGCAACACTGCTGGTGCTGTGATCCATGTAGTATTCCTGCTACATAAAGACTTTCATGCTCTTGGTTCAGACTGTGGTTTATTTCCCGCTTTTACTTTAAACCCATCACTATAATTTCTGAATTTCTGTTTTAAAATGTCTGATGCCAACAAGTATCACTTAAAAATGACACCACATATTAAAATCTGTTAAATACCAGATGCTGTTTTTGATAAGGCACTGTTTTCAATTCCTGGTTCTGAATCATCAACAAAAAAAGCTGACATAACCATTTGAACAAATCACATCTCTGCCAAGTTTCCTTTGAGCAGTTCTGGCGGTGTACGGGATATTACAGGTCCTATGTACATTATTACATAGGTCTACAATGCAACAATACATTTAAATATCAAAGTTTGCAGGAGAATGGAACAAGATGCTCAGGAATGTTGTTTAAGCCAAACACCTGGCATCTTCCAATAAATAGTGGAGACAAACTTGGATCAATTAGTTACTAATCACTTCTCATCTGTAACAACTCCTGTGCTCAAAGGGATTTTGTACTGGCCCCAAAAGAACCAATATGCCTCAAATACCACTGCAGCAATGTATATTAATTAAAGATGTGCAATTACTGGTCAGTAACTGTAAACTGTTGCAGCCACCTTCAATACAAATGAAGCAAAAAGTTACTTTCTGTGTGACCAGATTACCAGAAGAATGTAATACAAATGTGCATTGATGCAATCCTACTATTAACAACCACTAATCACAAATACTGCAAATTACTTTTTTTCAGGGAAACTTGTTGAGACTGTTGCACTAAATCTACTGCCAATCTACACAATATTCTATTGGCAATTTGTTTTGTCAGTGAACAGGTGGATAGGTTTGTACAACTGAAGGGCTCACATGAAAACTTCCAAGCAATTTTTAAGAAAAGGAATGCTTTTATTTTAAAAACAAATCAGGTTCAAGCAGTTTTCAACCTCTGTTTTTCCATCTTCTTAAGTTCCTTAAGAATGCATTCTTAAGGAATTCCAGCATTCCAGTGCATGCTTTTCACTTATCGATAAGCAAAAGCAAGTTTTAAATTGAATTCTAATACCATTAAGTACGCTTTTCGCAATCAAAATTACTCAATGCTTAAAAGAAGTCTTTACATAATCCCCAAATTACAACTACTGCTGAAGTCAAGTATCAAATGACTGTATTGTTCATGTTAAAACAGACACGCTTAACTTGTCAGCTCATAGTGTTTTTGATTCCATGTTTTGTTTGCTTGCAGGTTGAGGGAGCTACTTACCTACATGTTCACACTGGTAATGTGATACAAAAAGGCGGCCTGGGGCTAGTTTGTATGTTCGACATATATATTAGGCCAACCCTGGGCCACATCAAAAAGCTTTTCTGTCAGTGTTCAAACTTGAGAGGCTGTGGCCCCAATGTGGCTCTGGAGCAAACTAAAAATACAAGTGCAAGAGGGGTCTTTCACAAAGGGGACGGGTGTGGAAATAAACACCCGCATGACACAGTTACACATCACACGCAGCTGAGAAACCTCTCACAATGTTTTAACGTATGCATATAAATGTCTAATACAGGCAAATGTCGTGTTAAGTGTATCTGCCAAGAAAATGTCCTCAAAATTTAAATCTAAACACCAATATATAATAACAAGGGTCTCTATCCACAAATTCCCAAAGATTTCAGGAAATTCCACTTAAGTGACATTACATTTAATGCAAAATAATACAGGGACATTCATCCAGAAATCTTATAATTAGAAAGCCTACCGTACCTTGTATTTTTTTATTACAGATTACAGGCAATAATTTGCACGATCAGTCATTATAGCGATTCCTTCATCAAAATAATACCAAAAGCAAAGTGTTCACAAGCTGAGGAAATATATTTTTATACAAGCCAGTGTAAGTGATGTCATATTTTTCCCGATGTAACTTGACCTTAAGGCTGCTTGGAAGTACAAATAATTCCCATGTCTACAATACACTACAAGCTGTGTACAATGTTGTCTGATAGGCTCAAAGTACTTTCTAAAATTCAGGTATTCTGTGTCATTTTCTAATACCAACCACTCTAGTACTATCATTTGAATAACTTGTTTTTCCAGTCTAAATTCCATAAATTCTGACAAATAAAAATTCATGCCAGCAGTTTAGTGAGACACTTTCCGATGTATGGGGGTGTTTTTTGTTTTTAGGGGGATACATTCTATAATAGCATGTAGTTTATGGGAACACTTAAACTGAATAACACATAAATGCATCCTAAATGGAAATTTGGAGACGTGGTGTATCCAGTTTAATAAATATAACCATGAGCTTCACAAGAGAAATGTTGCCTTCTACTAGTAAAAAGTTGTTTCACAGTCCCCTGCAAAACATATTCATAGAGAAGGGAGATCTGAGTTCTACGATCATAAAACTATGAAATTGTGACTCTAACAAAATAGAAAATCATACCTGACAAGAAAAAAATAGAAAATTGCAATCTTCCAAACTCTTGTTTTATTTTGATAAAAATATAGGCCTACAGTTACTTTACCCTCAAGTAAAAAAATCTAATTTATTATATGCTGTGCACATAGATAGGAGAAAGAGTTAAGGTGCTGTGCACACCATCTTCAGAGTAACACAGCTCAAGAATACAGCGGATTGGGCAATTTAAACACACCTTCTCTAGTTTAAATGTTTAACCATTCAAAGATCAAGAACAAAGTAACAGAGAAATCAGAAATTAACATAAATTAGCAAAAAGCATGGCTGGTAAACAAATATTAAAGTTTTATGATGGATTTCTCAACAGTTTTTCAATGTGGTGTGTATATATACATGCATCAACAGGAGGACTATTTGTTCATTTTAATGAAAAAGCTATATAATCTCCCAAAGAACATAATCATATGTGGCAAAACATCCACTTTGAAACATGAACATTTGTTTTATCATAAGATGGTTTATGGATAATATATTGTAAAAGAATTATGTTTATTTACTATTTGCATTTCCAGGCACCTTGGGCTTTGTGTTTCTAAACAAAAAAAAAGATAGTTATTTTTTAAGTTTTTCCAAACTTCTTTAAAGAGTAAGCAGCACTCTCTTCTCTCTCGAGATGCTTAAGAGTCCCTTCAGTATAAACACCACACAAAAACTACAAGGACTTTCACTATCTGTTGGGCATAACCTCTGTCATCCTAGAGCTGTCAGCCTGTTGTATATAACTCAATCAATAAAAACTAAACTAACCTGAACCGATTCCTTAAATTTATGATCTGACATGCTCTTGCCTTTGGTAGAATATTTAATGCACTTGGACTATGTGTACTGTAACTGAATCCACTGCATGTGAATCACAACACTGTTGCAATGCACTTCAGTTAAAAATGGCATGCAGTGTCACATAACTAGACTTCCAAGTTAATTTAGATATTTCAGTTTTGCTGTTTAACAACGTGACTTCCACATTTACACACTTGATACATCACTGCAAAATGTCTAAAAACACTGCTCCGTGATTACCAAATAATATATCCTTCAATGACATCCATCAGGCACTCGAATGTGCCCTGCCTTGTGTAATACACGGAGAAAAACTGAATACCATCACATAAAGCGAGATGCTTTTTTCATAAAATAGCACTGACTATTCTTTTTTTTTAACTGCCCATCCCCCCACTCCTTCTACAACAGTGCCTCAAAACCATGACCTTTTCAGCCTACTGAGTAGACGGGCTGTATTTGCCACAGTTCCATCACTGTGAGGTTGGTCATAAAAAAAGTAACATCTTTGAAACAGTAAAATACATATTTTATACATGGCAGGTTAGCAAGTTTGCACTGTAAACAGCAACAACTTTTCAGACAAATGTGAAAGAACAGTCTTTAACACCCTTGCTGCATATGGTTTAGGCCAATAATAACATGTAGCCTACAAAGACATTTATATGCACACGGATTTATATTAGCAATGAATACAATCTAGAACAGCCAACATCATTAGCTTTATGTTTCAAAATCTGATCTGTGTTCCTACTGGTAGTATTGTCCTACATGTATCAGTGGTATTATTAACCGGTCGCCTGCTGTATTAACAGAACCACCACTGTCTGCGAGAAGCTTTTGAGAAGACAAAGCATAAACAAGGAATGAGGCCTAGTTACCGTAAAGACAGGCTAAGTGTTAGACAGCCAGGATCATTTAACTACATCGAGAAAAAAGAAAGCAAGAGCTATTAAAATTAACTCTTCGCACACACGTCTGTATTATCACACGGGTCTTTACACCTATGGGGAAGCACAAAATATAAAAATCTTTATGCATAGGGATATTTTTAGGTGCACGGAAAGAAAATGACCCAGTTGTTGGTAAACAAGTGAACTTCTTGGAAATAGAGACCGGGAAAGAAGCCAAGCAGAACCGAACCTCTCCTGTACCAGGACAGTTTTACTACAGCTCACGACGGTGAAGTGAGTTCAAATTGTTTTCAAACAATAAATAACACAGGATGGCACATAAAAGGAAATCCATCACTACCAAAGTAGACAAAAAGAAAACTCTCGAGGTGTCAGTACTATGACTTCAAAAACATTATTTTATGTTTACTTAAAAGTGGAGATCCAAAAAATAATATCCTCGTAAACATAAACACGCGCTGGTAAACGTCTAACGAAAGCATAAAGCATAATAAAAAGCATCAAGAGCAGTATTTACAAACAGCTGAGGCCTCTTACCTTCAATATTATTTAAAAGGAAAGCAGGACAAAAGCACCCAAAAAGCATTTACAGAATAATACAGCTGCCCACCGTCCCCAGTATGTCGCTTAAGAAAGCTATAAACCAAAACAGAAGCTTCCAGCTTCTTTTAAAACAATCCGCGGAAAAGCTCGAACAGAAACACAAACTCGGCGAAAAGACCTGCGCCAGCCATTGCTGCTGGGTTACTACACTAACATGGCCCCCCTCCTTGCTCTAAACAGAGAGCCTTACCCGCTAAACAAAAGGAAATATCATAATAATAATAAAACATGTTCTAAACACTCGGTCCCTGGCAATAATCCCGGAATGGAGTCCCTCAAGGTGTGCATTTGATCCAAACCTGGGGATGGACGGGATACTCACAGGCCGTGCTGCTGGATGGCGATGGATTATTATTATATACACACTTTGTTTTGTTTTTTGGTAGATGTCGGTGTTTTAATGGTTTTGGTTTGTACGTGGTACGTTCAGTGGAAGTGTCGCCCTCTCCCCCCTCCCCTCTCGAACTGAGCTTGGGCTAGAGGAGCACCGACAACATGGCGACAGAGGCAGAGGGAGGAGCTGCAGCGGCTCCGCCACAGACCTGCGCGATAGGAGCCGCTACAGCACGGCGGCACAAGCCGGGGGGGTTACCGAGTTTCGGGTTTGTTTCGTTTTTGGCATTATTTAGAGATTTGCGCCCCACGTAGGAGAACATTCGTTTAGGTAAATTCTCATCACCCTTGCTGTCTCTAGAGAAACTGCGCCTTATCGCTAGTTAACAGCATCAAGGAAGCAGGCATTTGGCAATATAAATAGAATTCAGGAAATCACGTGGTTGTCTGTCTTGTCGCACTTATTTGAGGTCAGCAAAATCCAGGTTTATTAACGGTTTACGTAGAGATTGGGAGGAAATCATTTTTCTAACGTAATTTGAAACAGTGTAAATTGCTTAATTGATGAAAAACGGTATTTTGTAAGGTTTAAGTATTTTTTTAAGTTTATGTAGTATTATTTAAACTGGTTTATATAGACATATTTACATTTTTTTTAATATTTACAAATTTGTTTGACTTCAGGAGATGCTGTTAATGAGACAGTTTAAACCCTGCTCCTGATGTTAACCTTTTGTCATCCCATTTTTTCTGTGTTTAGTGATATTTAGTCCCGCAGCGTGGAGTACTGATTGGGCATCTGAACTTCTGTTCTAGTAAAACTGTAAATGTAAATTATTCAGATGTAAGCTTGTGTGTTAAAACAATTGACAGTATATTTAAGTTTGTTAAATTAACTTCGAGAGAAAAGATTATGTTCTTATGTAGTAAGGTAATGCTAGAAGAAGAGCTGAAAGTTAAACCCTTCGTATCATATTTGTATTTTTAGATAACTTTTTATATTACTGATGTGTGTACCTCTCTGACAAGATGTTTACTTATTTTAATTACTGGGCAAAACTAGTGTGTCTGACCTTCGCCTTTATCTCTTTACAATGTGTGTATAATTAAATCCACGTTGTGTATCTGGAGAAAGAAATGCAAGTTTGTTATACAAAATATCATTTAAGACCTTCATAACGAATGTTGTTATATGCAACATGGAATTTAACACTGACCACATAAACACTGTGTAAAGAGTTCCCTCCGCACGCAGTGATGTCTGTGTGTCAGGGGAGGGGAGCAGCGCTGCTGCGTTGCTCTGGTATCACAGCCCTGGGTGTGTGGCTGCTGAGGAGACTTGTGCTGTTGAGGGGTCAGGGGTTGGATGGAAATTTCTGGACTCAGTCCAGTGAGGGCAAAGGGGCTCCACTCCTGCTGGTGTGAAAGCCCCTCTCCTTGAAGCCTCTCAGCTCCCCAATAGAGAATAAAAAGGGGAACCCCGCCTGGGTTTAGGGATTCAGAGGGAATCTAGGTGAGCGAAATACGTGCCCTGTATTACAGTTCTTTTTTTTTCTTCTGTTGCAAGCTCCAGTAGAGCACATCGTCTTTCACTTTGTTCTCAGAAATAAAGTGTGCTTTCTTTGGATCATGAGTGACAGTGCTTGTCATCCATGCTTTATATTTGTTACACCCAAAGAAGGCTCCACAGCCGAAATGTTATGTTTCTTTTCTTCTCTTTTCAGCATGGAATAAACCTTCACTTGTTCCTTTGCAGCCTAAGCATGCTGACGCAGCTACCTACTTGAACTATTTTTTTACATTTTTTTTACAAATGCAACAAAACACTTAAATGTTAATGCACACATGTAACAAACATTTTTTTGGCCAGACAAAAAAAAAGACTGGTCTAAATCAAATAGCTACATCTGGCACACACTCAACACAGCACATCATCCAGTCAGTAACATACCTACTGGTGGTCTCAGCATTACGTTATGCTGCAGCTTGTCATTCCTCATTTCTGACTGAGGAATCTTAAAGAGACGTGTATTTATTCTTAAATTATGTTAACCACTATTAATGCACACATAGAAAGGTCACTCAACTAAATGTTAAACGAATTGTTGAAGTAATTTTGTACAAGTACAGTAAATACGTTTCACCACTTTATCTCTTTACTTGTTTGTTTTTTGGTCTTTGTGTTTACTTACAGAGCAGGTTTTGTATATAATAAATGTTCATTGCTACTTCAAAGTGCCATGATTGCAAACTTGAAACCAACAGAATGTGAAAAGTGTTCAAGGGTCTGAATATTTTTTAAGGCTCTATACATTGTTGAAGAGAGTTCCCTGGCTCCTTTAAATAAATGTCTAAATGAAATCCTCATAGCAGTTACCTACTAAAAACCAGATGAGCTAGATGGACCAAAATGCTTCCTCCTGTTCTTAGCAGGCGTTACAAATACAGGTTAAGTAGGTGGTTGTTGAAGAAGTCACAGAAGCTGTTCAGAGATGGAGTTGGGTTTGCTAGCAGCTGGTTCTATCAGAGTGGGGCAGAATAACACAATAATTGAATACTGAAGGGAGAGTTAAAACAAATGATAACATCAGCTGGGCAGCAGAGGTGGAAAAGAAAAGGCAGACAAGGGTATCAGTAGACACAGAGAATTATATGTGCAAGGGAGGCTTGTAATGCAAGCAGATGTAGGTTGGAACAGGGACGTTGAACTGAATTATAGCATAAACAGATAAGAGTGTGACATAAGTATGTATGCTATGTCTAGCCCATGAATGTAGTCAATTATTAAGTGGCAGATTTTGGAAGGTTCTTCACTAACCACAATCATCTTGCAATTTTGTGTGTACTTCTTTGTTATTCCATTAGCAAGCAGAAGGACTGATGCAGGAATAAATCAAAACACCTCAACCTCTGTTCAGTGTAACTTAATTCTGGGTTATTAGTTCACTTTAAAAAAAATCCTTTACCACAAAATTACTGTTGAAAATAATCCCTTCTGCAAGGTCACCTCTGGAACAGCAGGAATACATTATCATCATCTTTATTTTTAGTACCATATTTTTAGTTCACTTTGCACAAGTGGAGTTCAACCCATTTTCTAACCCTGGGAATGTAATTATTAACTGAATAAATTGCTGTAAGTGTGACTTTGTCCCATCATGACAGAGCAACATTGCTCTCTAATTCATTTTCTTCAAAACGGAGATCTCTCTCAGCTGGATTGAAACGGTCAAGATTTTGAAAAATGAGCAGGAAAAATTCTGTTATATCTTACACATCTTCAGGGATCAATGACAAGGTGCAGACGTTCAGCCTGAAACGGGAAGTGGGTTTGGTCAGCGCCGTGTCCCTGATAGCGGGCACGATGATCGGATCAGGAATTTTCATGTCCCCCCAGTGGGTGCTGTACAATATCGGAAGTCCAGGAGGAAGCTTGGTGATCTGGGCAGCGTGTGGTGTCCTGGCTATGCTGGGGTCTCTCTGCTATGCAGAGCTGGGGACTGTCATTCGGGAATCAGGAGGGGAGTACATCTATATTCTCCGGACGTCAGGGCCTCTGCCAGCCTTCCTTCTCGCCTTCACCTCCATGTTTGTAGTGAGGCCAGCCAGCATTACAGGAATATCCCTGAGCTTTGCAGAGTACGCTGTGGCCCCCTTTTATCAGGGCTGCTACCCACCTCAGCTGGTGGTCAAGAGTGTGGCTGCTGCCTGTATACTGACACTAGCAATTGTGAACTGCCTCAATGTTCGGTTCTCAATGTCCATCCAAGTCATCTTTACAGTGGCCAAGGTGCTGGCCCTGTTGGTGATCGTGATCGGAGGAGTGCTGCTGCTCTTTAGAGGACACACAGACAGCTTCCACAAGGCATTTGAAGGCACAATAGTTGGCATAAACAACATAGGAGTGGCCTTTTATCAAGGTCTGTGGTCCTATGATGGGTGGAACAATCTGAATTATGCAACTGAGGAACTAAAACGCCCCGAGGTAAGCACATTTACACTTCATGTTTGTAAAAAAAATGAGATTCTGCTTAAAATCACATAACTCTGTTGACTTATGTGTATGTGAATATAATGTTCTTTTGGTATCATTAGTATTTTGTGAGAGTACTTATTACCATCACTCAATTCTCCAAAGTTAAAGCCTTTTTTAAACGTATAATTTATACGTTTGGGAAGGTGCTTCATTTATAAAGTAACTTTCCAAACCCAAAGACACTGTACATAGTGATAAGGAAAAAAACAAGATAAGATAAGAAAAGTTCAATAAAAAAATTAACAAAAACATACAGGTTCATACAGCTGGAATGTAGATAAATCAGACATAGGCCCTAATAAAGAGATGAGTCTTGGGTTTAAATTTGAAGAAAGTCAGAGAATTTGTCTCTCCTAGAGTCTGAGGAAGGGCATTCCATAACTATGGCGCTGCAACAGATTAGGCACGTTTTTTTGAAAGTCTGAGATTTATTCCTAGATACACTGAGCAAAGCACCAGGCTCAACTGACCAGAGCCTTCAAAAGGGATTGGAAACATAAAGTAGTTCAGAGATGTGTAATGGGGCTGGCCAGACTCTTTTAAAGCATTAAAAGTCAGTATCAGGATCTTGCAGTATATTGAATCTGTGCCTTACTAGGCAACCGATGTAGAGACTTAAGTGAAGGAGTGATATGCTGCCAAGGTCTGGTGTGAGTTAGAAGTCTCGCTGCAGAGTTTTGGATATATTGCAACTTACTGTTTGGGAGCCCATAGAGCAAAGAGTTGCAGAAATCAAGTCTTGATAAGTGCATTAATTGGGCACTCAGCATCCTAATGCAGGCAATATTTCTAATGTGGAATTTCAAATTTCAAATTTTTCACGTGGGGATAAAAAGACAGAAGAAGATCAAGTATTACTCCCCGATCCCTGACCATGGCTGACACCTAAATGGGGAAGACATCCACCATTACTGTGAAGCTCTCCAGCTCCGGAGAGCTCCAGATTCTCCACTTTTTGGTAAAATGGCACTTTATACTTATAGGTCATTCTTCTGTGTTAGCTGATAAAACATTTCTGTAAACTTCAGAATTCAGTGAATTTTCTACAAATCTGAATGTTTACTGTCTGGTTGTTGAAACAAGCCTTTGATTGCTTTAAAGATGAATGACCATCCTGTAGGTAAGGTGCAAATCAACCTATGTCCCATAAAATCTGCTGCATTCTGGAATTTGCTATAGCAGGCTTCTTAATTATTAAATTAGTACTTCGCAGGATCAATATATCAATTAAGGCTTTATATGGCTTCGTGGGGGTGGGCCACAGGCAGTCTTCCCATGTTTGTAATTAGACTGCTTGTCTGTGCTGCTAATTTGGATGGTGCGGAACCTACATAGACTTGGGTATTAGTTTTGGAACTGTGGCCTTAGTGAGGTGTCTAGCAAATATGCCCATCTGCAAAATTGGAAGAATCGGATATTACAGTGCAGACTAGCTGGTTCACAAATGCCCTCCGTTCTAGATCTCTTATACAGTAGATCTGTTTCCTGGGAGTCCCACTCTCTTCTGGTGTTCGATCTAGCTGAGGTCCTTATTAGCTAATTATTAATTATTTATTAATAATTTTATTAATTACAACTATACTAAAGACAATATTTTTTTTAACTTTATTTGCCCTGTCCTGGATGACCATTGCCTCGGAAACACACTTTCTTGACCTACTCCTCAATACCTAATAAATCCCAAAGTTTTGATTTTTTAATGATTTTTTCACATTTATTTAAGAAAAATAACGATTTTGTGGAATTGTGGTGTACAATGCCCAGGCAGGTAGGATCCATAACATGTGATTGTTTTAAATGCAATGTAAATGAGTAGGATTGAAAGACTGGAAACTGTCCTTTCCCAACTTTTGAAATTTGTAAATGAGGAATAAAAGCAATAATAAAATAGAGATTAATATTGATACCTCATTCGACCTAAGGATAGGCGGCTGTGGAACTCCATGTGGATACCTGGGGGATACAGGCATGTGTTTGGGAAGAACTGGAGCTTAAAACATTGGAGATGAGTCTTTCCTGCTACCCAGTCCCCTCTGGGCTTGCAATTGAAGCCCACACAGTGAAGTGGCTGTACCAGGTGATGCTGGAATGCTCAGTGCCCAAACTCTTGAGGCAGAAGCCATGAGGATCCTGTGCTAGGAGATCATATATGAGTCCTTGGTGGCCAGAAAGCCAGGTACTGTAGGTAGATAGAGGGACAAGCCACTTGAGAGGCATGTGGAGCTTGCAGTCATCAGGGGGTGGGTCCTTGAGGACTGCGTAGGAGGGGATGGGTGTTTCTGTGTCTCCAAGGTGAGAGTTCTCCAGGTTTCAGATAACCTCATGCACATGAGATCCTAAAGGGGGATTCTCAAATCCCAGTCTTTGGAGTTGTCCTCTAAGTCTTGCGTCAAGTTTTGTTGGAAGTTTTCCCATGGTTGGGAAGCTGAAAGAGAAACCTAAGCAAAGGTACAGTAGAAGCTTTAGTAGTGAAAACCATGGATCTACCAACACAGGTGAAGAAGAAGAAGAGAGCCAGCTTTCAGCCGACAGTTTGCTGCATGTCTAGTAGATGGTAAGAAAAGGGCTAGAAGCTTCTGACCAAATCTCTAAGATCTCGGGGAGAAAAAACGTCTTCCAAATATCTGCCATGCAACTCTAGGATTGTCCATCCTTGTGTTATATATTTTATTCTAGGAACTACAGTGTCTGGTCCAACTATGTTTTCTTGTTGTTACACATTGTCATTAACAAGCATATGGCTTGATATGAAAACTTCAGCCCACACACTACTTGTAGATTTCAGGATGAACTGTGAACCACAAACCAGAGGGCACAGGTGGGAACGTGGTAATGCATTTAAAACCAAGGACAAGGGGACACGTCTTTACACAAAGGGTTCTGTAAAGACAACAGAACAAGGAGCGTGAAACACACTACCCAGCCATGTTGTTGAAGACAATACTGGTTGAAATTAATCAAATAGCCTGGTCAGTACCTGGATGGGAGACCTCCTGGGAAAAACTAAGGTTGCTGCTGGAAGAGGTGTTAGTGGGGCCAGCAGGGGGCGCTCACCCTGCGGTCCATGTGGGTCCTAATGCCCCAGTATAATGACGGGGACACTATACTGTAAACAGGCGCCGTCCTTCGGATGAGACATAAAACCGAGGTCCTGACTCTCTGTGGTCATTAAAAATCCCAGGGCGTTTCTCGAAAAGAGTAGGGGTGTAACCCCAGCGTCCTGGCCAAATTTCCCATTGGCCCTTACCAATCATGGCCTCCTAATAATCCCCCTCTATGAATTGACTACATTACTCTGCTCTCCTCCCCACTGATAGCTGATGTGTGGTGAGCGTTCTGGCGCACTATGGCTCCCGTCGCATCATCCAGGTGGATGCTGCACATTGGTGGTGGTGGAGGGGAGTCCCCATTACCTGTAAAGCGCTTTGAGTGGAGTGTCCAGAAAAAGCGCTATATAAGTGTAAGCAATTATTATAATTATTATTAAATAAATAAGATGCACCAATTGGCAGAATCGTAACTGAAAGGTCCTCTCATATGTTACCTTTTTAAAGTTCTTAGAAACCAAGTACTTTGTGTTGGTTTTCTATTCAATAGATGAAAGACACCTCTGATGAACAAAAAGCCATCATTAGGTCCCTTGTCAGTAATTTGTAAGTGGTGAGTAGACAGGAGAGTGGATTCTGTGTCGTGACCTGCATTATCAAGCCCTTTTTTGATCTCCTTCCAGGTGAATCTGCCAAGAGCACTGATGATAGCTATCCCCATGGTAACAGCGCTCTACCTGCTGGTAAATGTCAGCTACCTGGCAGCCATGACTCCCAGAGAACTCATGTCTTCCAACGCTGTGGCTGTCACATGGGGGTAAGATAAAATGAAGTGTTTCAAAACCTTAAAAAACAACATGTCAATGTTCAGGACATTGTGATCATTCATATAAAACAGCTGCATTTAACTTGTGTATAACCAAATTTTCTTAGGTGCCCAAGTGCATAAATGCATTTGATTGAATTTTTTATTTTTATTTAATAGTGGGCAAAATGCTGGGGGTCCAGAGTAATTCAAGCCATAAAAGTACACATATTGAACTCTGTGATTGTGGGTTCAACACTGGGTTATGTTACTGTCAACTGTAACCAGGATTCCCCAAGTGGTGGCATGCATGGTTGAGTGCCACTGGGGATACAGTGACATTAGTCAGCTGGAGCTCTCTTGACTATCATCCACACAGAAACCCCTGCAGCCTCCCTGGCACTTGCAGGTGTTCGGTGCTGTATCTGAGAAACACACCTCTTCAATTGACACCTTGCCTCTAGGAAGGAGCTGTTTAGCCTGTAATAAAACACAAGTGACTTCAAAGTGGACTAGTCTTCCTGCACTTCCTTATTCTTCCCTGTGTGCAGTTGCAAGGTTCATAGCTGTGATCTGAGAGTTGAAAAACACACAATTATCAAAGAATACAAGATTATATCACATCACAAATATGTGCCTCATAATTTTCTGTAGCGATGCCTTGTACAGGACCCTATGCAGACGGTATAATCTGGAAGTTAGTGGAGACAACGAGGAACTGGTCAGGTTGACAAACAGGTGGGCGTTATGACTGTGCACTGGTGCTCGGGGGGGTGTGGCCATGACAAACAAGTCCAGAGGAGTCCAGGGGGTAATCCAGGGAGAACTCCAAAAGTCCAGAACCGGGTGATCCATCCAAGACAAAAACAAGACAAGGTTAAAAACCGGAACAGGGTCTGGTGCAGGGACGGGGAATAAAAACGGGTTAACGTGGCCAGGCGCTCCAAGCCCCGGACCCAGATGGTCAGGATGCTGTGGTGATGCCTATACTGTCGGGTCACTCCAGGACCCGCTGGTAGGCGAGCTTCCAGGTGTCCATCTCCCAATGCTGAGCCCAGAATAGTGAAAGCGTCTGACTTAAATAAGGAGGGGCAGCATAGGAGGCAGGTGCACATAATCAACTAAAATGTCAAAGAGCCGGAGCGGATTATGATCGTGACACGTTCTTTCTTTGCCTTGTACAACTTATTAAAGATATCTTTATAAAAATGAATTCATCCATTTTGGAGAAATTTGTGCATAAATTGCACTTTCTGCGATTGGTGAATCTCCATCAGGACACTGTCAGTACAAATGTAATGGGCATTTTCAAAGCTTGTCCCTTCAAAGCAAAATGTGGTCTGTTATATACAGTACTTCTTAATTCTATAAATTTATCCATTAACCAATTCTCAGAATAAAAGTTCTGTTATAAGGGAATTTGCTTGTATTGTTGACAAATGGGCTAACTGTTTTGAGATTATGCATAATTAGTGAGGAATATGTTTGTTCTTATTTCCATAGTTGATCTGCAAAACTTTTTGAATACATTTTGATTACATTAATGATACATAAAACATTTTAAATTTGTATTGGCCTAAATTCATGTTTAGACAACCTGAAAGCTACATAATCCCTCAAAGCAGAAGTCAACCAGAGTATACAAGCACATTAAAATAGGGGGGAATTGTACACTGTTGAATGTCAATTATATTTATTAGAATGATGACAGAAGTAACTATGTGTTTACTAACAGGACCAAAGTGCTTGGCAGCTGGGCTTGGCTGATGTCAGTGGCTGCTGCACTGTCTGCTTTCGGGTCTCTCAACGGGACTTTCTTCAGTGGAGGGCGAGTGTGCTTTGTGGCAGCAAGAGAAGGACATATGGTAAGGAAAGGAAATACCAAAAGAAGGTTGATGTTCGTCGTGTACGTTCTTAATGACAATATAATACTAAAAACACCATCAGATTCTCAGTGATCAATTAATATATTCTGAGACTTAAAAATTGCCTTTAAAAGGAAGGTATAACTTTGTAAAATTTAATAAATAAAATCATTACTGAACATTTGCCATAAAAGCTAAAGCAGTGTGTAGGTATGATGTGCTCGAGCTTGCTGTCACTCCATGGTAACTCAGCTGCTCTGCTTTGGTTTTGCTCAGCCAGACATCCTGGCGATGGCTCACGCCCGACGCCTGACTCCTTCCCCTGCTCTGATTTTCACCACAACATTATCTTTGTTGGTGCTGATACCCGGAGACTTTCAGACTATCGTTAACTTCTTCAGGTATGAACATCATCCTAGGAGACACAAATCAATTTTACACATTACATTTGCTGCAGCTCTCCCACCTTGTAGCCCAATCTCTTCAAACCTTAGCAGCTATTCCAGGTTGGGCAAGCTCAGTCCCGGTAGGGATACCTCTAAAAAAAACAAAACAGCCTGTTGCTGTATACCAGTAGGTGGTTTACTTCCTTCTGGACCAGAATTTCAAATCCATTGCTTCAGACAATGGCAATTTGCTTTAAGAAAGATATCCTTTGGATGAAATGTTAAGCCAAGGTCCTGACTACTTGGCCATTAAAGTCCACAAGGCACTGTTTATAAGATCAGGAGTCCTGGCTAAAATTGACTTTCGGTTGGAACAATCTGGCCTCTTTAAATTTCCCCCACAATACAACAAGTGATGCAATTTCTTACTTCTCTGTTCTGCTGTGTGGTGGGGCTGGTAGCTAAGGTGGGTGCTGCACTTTAGTGTTAAACTCCCCTTTACCCAACAAGATTACAGGGGGAGCTGGAGCCTATCACAGCAAGTAATGTGTGCAAGATAGGATATACCCTGGGTGTAAATGCTACTCTTGTCCAAGAGTTTTTCAGTGTTCAATAATGTTTTGCTGCAATCGTTTGAAACAGTTAATAACTGAATCATCTTAATCCATTATAAAACCATCTGGGTGATGTTTATTTTGAAATGTAACACACAAGCTTTTCTTTCAAGTCTTCCAGCCCCTGAGCTAGATCATTATTCCCTCCCTGTTGTAGCAGAATTAACCATGAGTAAGTCATAAACTACAACTCATATTTTGCAAAGGTCATGTGGCACGTTTGTTAAGAAGGTAATGAAGTGAGGTTTTGAAAGTTAAAAGCCTATACGTCTATGATCAGTAAAAAACTATCCATTTTGAATCAATAGTCATACAAATTAATTAAACCACTGAAACTAACTCACTGTTTTTTCAACTCTGAAGTAATCGGACAAAATAAATGAAATCTTTGCATGTTACAGATTCTTTTTTCTTTATTTTGTATGCCCTTTGCCACAACACTTTAGAGTCTGTTGCTTAATTACCCCACAGGCTCATGAAAGACCACATAAGCTTCAAAGGACCAATTGATGTCTTTCCATTCATTTACAGACACCCTTCATTTACTGAGGCTGTGGTTTATTGTGTAAATTGTATATAAACATTCCTTTACAAAATACATTGAAATTGGTGACTTCAATTAACTTTTCTTTCCTTTCAAGTTTGTTTTTTTGCTTTGGAAGTTAAGGTTATTTTTCTAGTTTTTCTGTTCTTTTATGCTGTGTTACTTTAGATATGACTGTGTAACTATGTTATCACATTTACCAAGTGTAGGCTGTTTCCTGTGATCTCAATTACAGCTTCACTGCATGGTTCTTCTATGGGATAACACTGTCTGGCCTTCTTTATCTAAAGATTAGGAAGCCACATCTTCACAGACCTTACAAGGTGAGACTCCATGGTATCTACCATGTAAAGGAACAGCTATGCCCATTTTTGCAAGAGACTTTTATATATGTGTTACTCTACTTACATATGAGGCAGTGTTTTGTAGAGGGTAAGTCCCTGGTCTCATCTGTGGTGTGTCGTTGTTTCATGTTCCTGCTGAAGGCACTGGTGTTGTATCTTAGTAAGGTACTTGACCTCGATTGCTCCAGTCCACCAAAGTATATAAACGGGAATCTGTATTGCTGGGGGTAACCCTGTGATGGACTAGCATCCCATCCAGGGAATGGAGTCACATGATCTCTCAATTACTTAATGGCATAGAAACCAGGATATGGCACAAATGCAGTAGAAAATGCCATTGATAGTTCCACTGTGATCAGCTTGCTACTATATGCTCAAATGTGACATTTAATATCTATTGAAAAAGTCAAGGTTAATTTCATGCTGAAAAGTAAAAAGAAGAAACACAACATTTTTGCTGTTGAGCAAATTGTATGTTGGCACATAAGAACATACAATTATTTGTACATTTTGCTGCAAAACTGACAAGACAGTACATAAGGTAAATATCTGATTGCCAGCAGCCATATCACCCTGCAACTCACAACTGGCAGCCCACTGAAGCTCAGCAGGTGTGAGCCTGGTCAGTACCTGGATGGGAGACCTCCTGGGAAAAACTAAGGTTGCTGCTGGAAGCGGTGTTAGTGGGGCCAGCAGGGGGGCAGTCATCCTGCGGTCTGTGTGGGTCCTAATGCCCCAGTATAGTGACGGGGACACTATACTGTAAACAGGTGCCGTCCTTCGGATGAGACGTAAAACCGAGGTCCTGACTCTCTGTGGTCATTAAAAATCCCAGGGCGTTTCTCAAAAAGAGTAGGAGTGTAACCCTGGCGTCCTGGCCAAATTACCCATTGACCCTTACCAATCATGGCCTCCTAATAATCCCCCTCTATGAATTGGCTTCATTACTCTGCTCTCCTCCCCACTGATAGCTGGTGTGTGGTTAGCGTTCTGGTGCACTATGGCTGCCGTCACATCATCCAGGTGGATGCTGCACATTGGTGGTGGTGGAGGGGAGTCCCCATTACCTGTAAAGCGCTTTGAGTGGAGTGTCCAGAAAAGCGCTATATAAGTGTAAGCAATTATTATTATTATTATTATCAACATACTGTAAAGCACACGGACTGAAATCCGTGTCAGGTCTTGTAGTAGACCATATGCAATGCGGTAAGAGCTGGAGAAAACAGGAGGCGTGGTAAAAGGGAACACAGGGGTTTAATAGTGCACAGAATAATAGTGACAGTCTGTGAGACAGTGAACGTGGAAGACAAAGAATGGCATCCAAATCCAAACAGGTCCTCAGGCAGGTCAGGGCACAGTCTGGGAGTCCATCAACAAGTAATTCATCCTGGGACACGACAAGGTTAAAATCCCCGGGAAGGGAGAAAACACGAACACGGGCAAAACATGGAGGTCCAAGGGTGACAGGGCAGGATCCTCCAGACCCAGGGCTGAGGAAGCGGGAGGTGTCGGGGATGAGGCCTATGCCCTCAGGAGACGGACATAGGGTTTCCTAGTGCTAGGCGGGCCTCGCGACATCCTTACCCTAATGATGAGCCCCGAGGACTGGAGGAGCTAGTCTTTAAATAATACACCTAAGGGGGTACACCTGGGTAGCTTAATCACAGAAACAATAACGGGAGTAGTGGAGCGCCCTCTAGGGAGGGATGTCGGGTGTAACACATACTTCAGCTGGAGCTGTATGTCTGATTCCATAATTATTTTTTCATGTATCATTTATTTCCTTCAGAGGTACAAAGCACTAGAGGGCAGCACATTTAAACTTATCCCATGTTTGAGTGGGGTTTTTGTCATTATCTACTACATATGATATACTAAATCTTGCCTCTCAACATACTCTTGGTAATAATGATTTGTTTCTATGTCTAGCTCATTACATTTTTTATATTAAAAAGACTGTTTCCCACCATCTCTGAAATGAATCTTAGAAAACCTGAACAAAGCATCAAACTTGTGTACATGGAAAAAAAAATGCCATTGAAAAAGAGCACATTGTTTTAGATCCAGCTAACTCTGACAAATAATTTATATAGTTATTACATTATATAGGTTTTCTGCCACTACACAAAAGCACGCAAAAAATTACAACTTGTTTAGGCACATACATATATCCTATATATCCACCCTTGATACACAACCCATATAAATACTGTAAATACACACATGTTATAGACCACATGTAATTAATATTGCTACACAATGCATGTAAATATTAACAACCTTGTTACATAGTGCATGCTTATAATATATACTTGTTACACAATGCATTTAAATATGAACAACCTTGTCATCCAATTTGTATAACTCATACATTCTTATGAATACCAATGCAATATGCGAATTGAATAAAAAAGTGCCTAACCTAGAGATGAGAGACATATTTGGGTTACTGGTCCTTCTCATTCTTTAATGCTCCTGTGTGGCAGGCTGAAATAAAGCAGATCATAAATGTAGTCATGTCTCTCATATTTTTGCATATTGAGGAATGGGCAGGGCAGTAAGAAAACACCGAGGATGAAAAGCTGTTGGTCATGTAGTTAGAAATGTAGCTAGAAGTTCCCCATGCATTGTTTAAAACAGTTGAGTGAATTGTTCTTTCAGCATGAATTTTAAATGAGAGGTGGCTAGCTACTGTGATAGTAAATAACATTCATGGTTGTTTTTTATTGATAACACTTGTGAGAACAATGGATTCTATTAACACTATGCACTTTTATTTATTACATGTACCAGTACAAATAGCTTTCAATATTCTGAGTTGATTATCTATAAAGTAACACTTGTCTCTAATGTGTTTTCTCATTGATTGCAGGTCCCATTTATCATTCCAATCATGGTGTTAATTGCTGCAGTCCTACTGGTCTTGGCCCCAATTGTTGACAACCCTCAGATTGAATACCTGTATGTCACCCTTTTCATTATCAGTGGCATTTTCATCTACATTCCTTTTATACACTTCAAGCTTTGCCCAGGGGTTTTTAATAAAGCAACAGTGTTTTTACAGCTTTTCCTTGAAGTTTCTCCGGCTGACAAAAATGTATAATAGATAAAGATGGGGGTTAGACATCACACCTTATTTTGTGTGCTTGTGTGCTTTTTTGTAACTTTTTTATGGATTAAGTCTTGCTGCAAATGTTACAGGGTGGGGTCCAATGGACCGTGAGCTTCTAAGACAGGTGAGTCTTCATCTACAGGGTGAAAAAATCTCTTAGTTAAATTAGTGTCTCTGTGCCTGACGGTTTTAACAAGTTTTAAAGACAAAACTCTGTATACACTCACAGAATTGTGTTCTGTTACTGATTAATCTGAATTCTTGATTACTTGCTTGGTACAATGAATACCCAGAAAATGAATCAATTACCCAGGCAGAGTGGTGTTGTGACAGTTCATGCTGCTACAGTACCTCACAGCCCTTGAGCTCAATACTTGTCTCAGGCACCCATCTGGGTGGGGTTTGCATGTTTTCTCTATTTTTATGTTGGTCTGTGTCACACAGTACAATTTCCTCCCGTCTGCGGAGGTGCAGGTTATGTTTTATTGGTTATTGTCTGGCATGGAGTGAGCATATTTTAAAACTTTTTGTGAATGATTTTTACCATGAATTGGTACTGATTGCTACTGAAAGAATCGTCTGTTATTTTTTACATAGGGGTAGTCTTTGTATTGCTAGATCCATCCATTCTTTCACAATTAGCCATGTTGCTTGTGTGATGCACACAAATGTGTTATGGTTTTATGGTACACCCTGGGGAGGGGGTGGCATAACATAGATCTTTAAAATAGGCAGGACACTGCAAAACAGACACACATGCAGGCATAAGCTAAAAACTTTTCTGTTTCATTTATAGAGTTTGTGGAAAACCATAAAATAAAACTTAAGCTCCTCTATGAGCTCTGCTTACACTTTTTCTTTTATCCTGCATGGCCTGAGTTTTTGTCCTAAAAAAGGTGTAAGAAAGGTAAGAAGTGCTCGTGTACACTAGAAATGCTTTAATTGCTAGAAAAATAACTCATTGTAATGTCATTGTTGTAAAACAATATTTACGTGCAGAGAAACTTAAAAAGTCCAGACTGTTCTCTCTACACGTACTGTATTTTGAATGTACCCATGTTGAGTAGTCTGATGTTATACGGTTGTCTAATGATTGTTTTACATAAGGTATGCATATACAATAGTTTTACTTCATTCATAAAATTATCAGTTTTATTTATATTGAATGATGATGAGTGAGATACTGTACATTCATATAATAATGATGCATCTACAATTACCTGAGATCAATGAATAAATATGTGTTGAACAAAAGCTTTTTTTCATTTACACATAGGAAAAGTCTGCCAACTGTGAACCTTGAATGTGGCCAAGATTATTTATTTAATGGCATACAATTCACATTTGACTTTGGAGTGTATGCAGTGTCCACTCACTTTGCGATCTAATGTCATTGCTACCTGGAGATCTTCACTTCTTACTTTTTGTAGGTGGCAACACCCAGTAATCAAAGTTAAATATACTTTTTTCTATTGAAGGAAAATCCTCTCTAGTCAGTAGCCAGGACCTTAGCTGGTTACAGACCCCAAAAGCCCCTCAAAAGCTATATAAGTTCCAGAACGTCTAGGTTCCAAGTTCCACAGTGTAATCACCGTTGGTCACTCCCTTCTCCCTGTGGTGCAGCACATCACCGAGGCTCAGCTCTCTTACAAAAGAGAAGAGGCTGATGACAATTGGAAGCCTCCACTTCTGATTTTTTAATTGGCACCTGACCAATTGTCTTCCTCCAATAGGTCAGATGATGACAGGTCATTCCCTACTGCTTCCTAAGGAATGGATCCTCTTGTCTGAATCCTCTTAAAGTGTTTATACACGTCTACTATTTGTAAATGAATTTTGAATACAGTATAATCCATATTGCAGATTAGATAATCTACAGTAGATATTATAATATATTGCAATAAACTGTACATTATTAGAATTGAGATATTGATATGTTGTGCTTTCGGTTACTTTCAGAAGATTGTTTCTGCAATACTAAAATTTGGTGGCTGCTACAAAGAGAAATTAAACCCTCGTATGTCTGAAAGCATCTTCTGAATCCATGATGGAAAGGATATTATTCTTTCACTGCCCTTGTTAACTAGGGTTAATTTGTATGGTTTTTGCTATATATTTGTGCTGAGCTGCACCCGTATGCACTGTGTAGGTCCTATTCTGTCCTTCTACACTAGAGTCACAGCACCAGGGTACACCTTTGCAAACACAGAATGCAAATAATTGCCGCTGTACCTAGGAATGGGCCCAAAGTGAATATTCACTGCTACAGCTGACTCAGTACCTATTAGGCCTGGTTATATTGGCACCTTCTGAAGTACACAGTACCACTTCTTATTTTTAGGTAATTTTCACTATTTTTAGTATTAGAGATGTTTGAAAGTCAGCCAGCCTCTTGGGATTTGCCAGCAACTTTTTGAAATTCCTCCCCTCTTTTTTCCAATGCATAGCTCTTTAAAGACTCTTATGGAACAACACTCTTAGATGGTTAACACACTCCCATGCTCTGCTGCTCTCTTCTTTTCACTTATTTACATAGTACAGTATGTGCTCAATCTTTATAATGTGATACTAGGTGGTTTCCATATTACTACCTTAGTTAAACTGTAGGCTTTGAAAGAATGATTTATTGTTTGGTTTCTTAAGAAATCATTAAATTAGTGTCAAGATTTGAAACAGTCATTTTGAAATGTGAATTATTAGACAAGGCACTAAGGAAACAAAAGTGAACTCATCCTTATGGTTTGTATGTACCACTGTCAAACTACTAGAGTGTCTAGCATTTAAAGACGTTCCTCAGGAGTTGTGCAATGACGTTTGCCTGAGTTGGAATCATATTCATTCTTCTGTAGAGCTTGCATCTACCGTAAACCTAGAAAAATAAATCAATGTCTTTCATGGGAAGTATCATTTAAAGTTTCCACTTACTATAAACTAATCCAGACAATGTTAACTCAAACATTGAATATTATGCACTGCAAAGATCTATTACGAGTTACTCAACATCCAACAGTCTATTTTAATTTATGTTTTTGAAACAGTTCTTAGCTGCTGGGAATACACATCTAACACCTGGGCTGCAAAGCCATTGGGAGAATGTATAACCTCAGAATAACTTTAACGTGTAAGGATTCCATTACAAGTTTGCTTAAAGGGGGCAAATAAAACTTTTACAATAAGCAGGAAAATAATTTTACTTTAATAGTTGAATTTTATATTCTTCTGTGATTCAAAAATAATTATTGACAATAATACTGTATAATATGTCTTACAAAATATTATGTCTTTTCTTTACCACACCTACCCACCTTCAAATGCATTTTACATACTACGGTATATACGTTTAAACCACATAATTTACAGCTGAATACAAGCTACTGAAATAAATATGTAACAAACACAAAATAGCAAAAGAAAGGGAAAGAATAATGAGTAACAGATCTCGGAAACACTGTATCAGAAGCCAAACATTGAATTATTTCTTCATATAACATTCTTTTGATCTTCAAACAATTTTATATTGTCTCTTATACACAGCCCCATAGTTTGCTCACCTGCATTTACAACAGGCAGAAGTTTAGCTTTTGGTCACACAAGTCACTGGTCTTCTCACTAACTCTGCCCTCTCTGTCTTTATTAGTTACCAGTCGCTGCACATACTGTATAATACTTATTAGACTTTCTAGATGTTCTCATGAGCTCTTCAATTTCCATCTTCAGTAATTATTCAGTAATTCAAACTACTTAAATCTGTATTGCCCACTTGCAATTTCCACTTTACTAATCACTATTCACATTAACGCCACCAGGCAGTGGGCTATTTAACTAGACTAACTCTGTGTCGTACCATCACAAAATTCATGAAAATTACTTCAACTCAACTCTTTGTTTTTACTCTTCATCTCCAATGACACTACAGTGGAACACTGTAGATTTATATTGTAGCGCTCTCGGGTTCACGTGGGTATGCGCCCTCCCCACTGCCACCTCAGGTCGGCCCCCCTCCACTGGGGACTCGAACCCAGGCCTCAGGCGTCACTCAACAGGGAAATCTCCCGTCACCCCAATGGCTGCAGTCCCTGCTATTCACAGGGAAGGGCGGTGACGTAACTGCGCTGATAAGCCGGCTCGAACAACCTGCAATGGTGACTGTATGTGTTACACTCTCCCCCGCTTAATTCGCTGTCCTCGGCAAAGAGCTATTTCATCCCACTCTGACACCAATGTAGCGCTCTCGGGTTCACGTGGGTATGCGCCCTCGCCTCTGCCACCTCAGGTTGGCCCCCCCATCAATGGGGACTCGAATCCGGGCCTCCAGCATCACTCAACAGGGACCCAGCCAGTTGAGCTAAAGGGAAATCTCCCCTCAGCCCAACAGCTGCGGTCCCTGCTATTCACAGAGAAGGGCGGTGACGTCACCGTGCTGGTAAGCCGACTCGAACAACCTGCAATGGTGGCCGTATGCATTACAATATTTTGGCCAACAGCCATATTGGGGGCGGAGCGGTGGCTCTGTGGCTAGAAGGTTGCCGGTTCAAATCCTGACTGTAGTGTTTACACAAAACCAATGCATAAACCAAATGTAACTGTTGTTTTTCTGGGTCACCTTGATTTGGCATAAACTTTTGAATATTCTTGATCACTGCTTCATAAAATGCTAGCTTTCGTACTACAGTTTTCATCTGTTGTACAGAGGGAGGCAGGGTGTGTGCATGAAAGTCAGGTCCAGTTATCACTTAAAATATATATATATATTTTAACAATAATTACTATCACCAGCTAGACAGTATAGAGAGATGGGGGGGGGGAGTTGAGGGAGGAGGTGTAGGCAGACAAGAGGCTGGAGATGTGGACACAGCAAAATCTTATCTGGTTTATTTTGTAAACTACTCCAGTAACTGCATTAATCTTAGTCATACATTAGTCCTGTTAACTTCCAGCTTACTATTCTGCTTTTAAAATGTAACAAACATCACAACAACTAGATGTAGAACAAATAGTTCTAACCACCAACTATTTAATGTAGCCTTATTCTTAGTCATTAGTTAACTATGAAACACTC
Source organism: Lepisosteus platostomus (assembly GCF_059453375.1). NCBI lineage: Eukaryota > Metazoa > Chordata > Actinopteri > Semionotiformes > Lepisosteidae > Lepisosteus > Lepisosteus platostomus. The sequence continues at coordinate 55,214,770 of NC_142613.1, forward strand.
TCTAGTCTCCAGAATAAATAATGAAAACACTGTTCTGCATGATTCCCTGAGAAAACAAGAATAGTTAATGGTAATAATAACTTAACAGCAAGCTTCTTGTGAAATGCAGTGAACAAGTCAAATGTAATCATTAACTGATCCAATTGTTATAAGTGTGTCACTCCAGACCTCATATACATTGGTGTTACATTAGTTTACTTTGCAAACAAGATTCCTATTCCTTTAAATTGTGAAGATTAAACAAAGATATGGATACCAACAGAAATAAGCAAGATATGGAAGGTTCTACATCAACCTACACATCTTCAGGGATCAATGACAAGGTGCAGACGTTCAGCCTGAAACGGGAGGTGGGTTTGGTCAGTGCCGTGTCCCTGATAGCGGGCACGATGATCGGATCCGGAATTTTCATGTCCCCCCAGTGGGTGCTGTACAATATCGGAAGTCCAGGAGGAAGCTTGGTGATCTGGGCAGCGTGTGGTGTCCTGGCTATGCTGGGGTCTCTCTGCTATGCAGAGCTGGGGACTGTCATTCGGGAATCAGGAGGGGAGTACATCTATATTCTCCGGACGTCAGGGCCTCTGCCAGCCTTCCTTCTCGCCTTCATCGCCACGTTTGCATTGAGGCCAGCCAGCATTACAGGAATATCCCTGAGCTTTGCAGAGTATGCTGTGGCCCCCTTTTATCAGGGCTGCTACCCACCTCAGCTGGTGGTCAAGAGTGTGGCTGCTGCCTGTATACTGACACTAGCAATTGTGAACTGCCTCAATGTTCGGTTCTCAATGTCCGTCCAAGTCATCTTTACAGTGGCCAAGGTGCTGGCCCTGTTGGTGATCGTGATCGGAGGAGTGCTGCTGCTCTTTAGAGGACACACAGACAGCTTCCACAAGGCATTTGAAGGCACAATAGTTGGCATGAACCCCATAGGAAAGGCTTTTTATCAAGGTCTGTGGTCCTATGATGGGTGGAACAATCTGAATTATGTAATCGAGGAGCTGAAACGCCCTGAGGTGAGCACATTTATGCTTTATGTTAGCAAAAGAAAGCATTATCCATCTGAAATCTGTGCAAAGAAATGTGAATATAACTACTGAGATGTGTGCATTTGCCCTTTTGTGTCAGAATGCATGTATTCATGAAAATGTAATCTATGACAGGTACGAGCAACTCCAGTCCTGAAAGGTCAGATTGTCCTCCATATTTTAATTCCATCACTGACCCTTTGTTACCTAAGTAAATTAAGTATTTGCACAATAAGTGATTTTTATAAGTTGCTAATTGAATTATACCTGCTGGCTTTGGCCGTCATGGACTAAGGTTGCAAATCTGCGCCATAATTTATTGTCACTTAATTCAGCAGTGTGAAGTTAGAAACAATTGCTAGCAACCGAAAGAAACTGTTAGGATAGTGCCTGATTATTTAGTGGTACTGTTGAACTCTTTAAAACTTTAGGAATCAAATCAAATGTAGGATAAAGGAATTCTGCATTTTATTTTATGTATGTATTGGAGGTCTCAAAATTGTGTGTTTGAAGGCATCAGTTGCTATTCTTCATGCGGAACATGTGAGAGATGAGAAGAGATGGTAAAAGTTAGTCTCAACATACTCTTAATGTAAGCAGTTTGAAAGCCCTGCTCAACTGGCTGTGCTAATATCTTAGAACACATCCTCAAGACTCTTCCATTTTTCTAGGATTTAAAATATTTCAAGGCATTCTGGCCGCACCATCCAACCAAACTATCTACACTGTTTTGATACAGACTGGGGTCATCTTTATTATTCATAAGGAAAAGATGAGGTTGAATCATCAGAAAATTCTATTAGGAATAGGTCTGGACCAGTGGCAACGCAATCATTTGTATGGCCTAGAGAATGAAGAGCAGAGGTGAACTCTCATATTTCTGGGACGCTCCAGAGTTAGCTATTACCTCAGAAGAAAGTGGATTATTTACTTTAACCCACTGCTGCCTACACACAAAGAATGAATTGTACCAAAACAATTGCCATCAGCCATATCACCCTGCAACTCACAACTGGCAGCCCACTGAAGCTAAGCAGGTGTGAGCCTGGTCAGTACCTGGATGGGAGACCTCCTGGGAAAAACTAAGGTTGCTGCTGGAGGAGGTGTTAGTGGGGCCAGCAGGGGGCGCTCACCCTGTGGTCCATGTGGGTCCTAATGTCCCAGTATAGTGACAGGGACACTATACTGTAAACAGGTGCCGTCCTTCGGATGAGACGTAAAACCGAGGTCCTGACTCTCTGTGGTCATTAAAAATCCCAGAGCACTTCTAGAAAAGAGTAGGGGTGTAACCCCGCCGTCCTGGCCAAATTTCCCATTAGCCGTTACTAATCATGGCCTCCTAATAATCCCCATCGATGAATTGCTTTCATTACTCTGCTCTCCTCCCCACTGATAGCTGATGTGTGGTGAGCGTTCTGGCGCACTATGGCTGCCGTCGCATCATCCAGGTGGATGCTGCTCATTGGTGGTGGTGGAGGGGAGTCCCCATTACCTGTAAAGTGCTTTGAGTGGAGTGTCCAGAAAAGTGCTATATAAGTGTAAGCAATTATATAAGTGTAAGCAATTATTATTATTATAAAACATGGGTTGATCATACTGTATGATCATGTAGTATGTTTAAATATCTTATTTTCGTAGAAGCTGATGTTGATTTTGTCTTTTTATTTTAACCTGAATGTTAAAGTGCTCTTGGCCACACCCTCTTGACTCAATTAAATCACTAAAACTATTTTATTGTCCACTTAATTTTAACACTAAATCATTTCAATTATGGTCAGTTAAATTAATCAAAAATTCAGTAAATCAGAGGATATGTGAGGTGCTAGTACCATTCAATTCAAAATAAATATGTGCCGATAAAGTAAGACTATCTTTTAGTCTGCTACACGGGAATGGGTCAGGCAATCAACTTGGAAAACTGTGGTCCCAAAATTCTTCTGGTCAAAATATATTTTTCCACGTTCAGCTGTAAACATGACAGACAACAGCGGAACTAGTGAAATACACTACAAAACACCAGAATATTTTCTTTTTAAATTTCACACTGCTTGTATTTGAAAGCAGTTAGGAACACCTCCATCTTTGACAGTCCTGGTCATTCCTGAGACAACCGAAATTTTGAAATATTCTATTTAAAGCAATGGTTGTGTTTTTCACTGTCAAAACGTGTACAGCCAATATACAGTATGAGAAATCCTTTTTCAGGAGCTGTCGTTGCAGTTCCAGTTTCACTGTAATTTCTGGTTATACGGTACCCTAAGGGACTGTATACGTTTCACCAAACTAATGGATACAGTACTTACGGGGCTTCCCTTACATACAGTAAGACTTTTCAAAATAAAATTCATTTATATCACTCTTTTCAAAATGCACTTTTTGAGAATATGTCCTAGATAGTAATAGGATATGAATAGAATTGTATAATATTCTACTTTTTGAGAATATGAGGACAAACTTACCACAATATTTTACTAATACACAGATGCAGTCATATAATTTAAATGCATTCCTGCATAGGGTAAATCTGCGTCTTCTCAGAGCTGTGCTTCTATATTGCTAACTTTTATTTACAGAAAAAGATGCAAATGTCTAAAAATTAACCATTTATTAAATGACAGAATGCTGTGTCACTTCAAGCACTTTATAGGGACTCCTTTATTCACAAACTCCTTTCCATGGCAACCAGCTTAAACAACATTTGAACTTGCATTTGTATTAAAACTGCCAATAACCCTGGAACCCCAAATAATAACACCCACTGTAGGCTATCACTATTAATTCAAAATCCAATGAGTAGCTATTACTTGAACTCATGCATTCCTCAAAAAGATACTTTAGCAACAACTTACTACGCCTAACAACGTACCGTACAACTTATCACATGTTTATTATACTTACTGTATTGTTAAGTACTTATGAAGCTTTAGAATGTAGACAGAGAATTCCTGGATTTCACAAACTTTTACAAAAGTGTACTGTATAACCATCAGACTATTCAATTTATCCGTAAAGTCATGAATTTCTGAGAATGACATCTGTAAGGTTTAGTGTTCTGAACATGATGTCAACTTTTATAAGTATTTCTGTGCTTAGTAGAGAGATGTGGATGAAGACAATTATTGAGGTTAAAGTTAAGTAATCAAAGGGATGGGATAAATGTTTACTCAAAATCAAAATTAAATTGCAACTTAATATGAAGTTATCCTTATATGTATACAGCAGTTTAATAAACATTTAAAAACGTATACTTTTGTATAATCATTCCCAGCTTTACAGAGATAGAGATTATGTAAAAGATCTAAACTCTAAACACACATAAATTATAGACATTTACCAACACTCATGGAAAACAATCAAATGTTCACCTTTTTATAAAAAGTGTAGATGTGTAATTTCCCCTGTCAATTGTTTTCCTTTTCTGCTTTGTAAACAATTGTACTAAAAAGACCCAGCCAAAAACAATTCATATTTTAATATTTTTTAAACGAAGAAAGAAACCAGAAATATCCATTACTGGTTTACAGCCCATCACATCACAATCTATGACAAAATTAGCATTGCCATTAATTAGCATAAGGTCTTATTTAAATGAAAACCTCAACCCACTTGCTAATTGGCATAGTGCTTCATTAAAGATAATCACATTGGATAGATGAAAGACTCCTCTGGTGAACAAAAGCCATCATCAAGTCCCTAAGTAATTTGTAAGTAATGAGTGGACAGGAAATTGGATTCAGTGTGGTGACCTGCACTAACCATTCCTCTTTTGATCTCCTTCCAGGTGAATCTGCCACGAGCTATGATATTAGCCGTCCCCATGGTAACAGTGCTCTACCTGCTGGTAAATGTCAGCTACCTGGCTGCCATGACTCCCAGAGAACTCATGTCTTCCAACGCTGTGGCTGTCACATGGGGGTGAGATGAAATGAAGGGACTTAGAAACCTGTCGGTGATCAGACCAATGTGCTCACTCGAATAGCAAGGGTTTTGCAGAGACATCTGACTTCAAGTCATAGACCAATTTTTATTTTAACCCAAGTAATTCAAAATATTTATTTTCTTACATTCAATCATACATTAGAAATCCAAACAGACTGTACCATTTTCTTTTATCATTTTATGTCCCGTACTTTTGTACCCTAAAAAAATAGAGGTATAAAGCCATCAGTAAACGTCTGCTTTGGGCTGTCCTGTTTGACTAAAGTAACAAGACAAAAAACATACAATTATTACATCTTTATTCACCTTTTTGCCCAAAGAAATTTTTCCAAGTCTTTCCCTTAGTTCTTTGTGACATTCCTCTTTACATAATTCCCTATTTACACATATACTTGAACAGAGTAGAATGAGTCTTTGAGGCTGCCTCTCAGGCGACATCTAGTGGTAGCTTTGCTTTCGCAAGCTGATGAGGTTACATCAGCTTCTCAATGTTTTCTTGTTGCTTTCACATCTCTATTAGTGTATGTTACGACTGTATTGCTGTAATAAAACTTTGTTAGCTTGGGAAAACTGAATGTTCTGTGAATCCTTTTAATTTCCTGCTTACTGTATGTAATGCATGTTTAATATTTATATAATACCTCTCAACTCTGCTTTAAGAGAAGCATAGCAAGACTTATGCCTTAAAAATAAAAACGATCAAGACAGATGTCTGCATGGGACACAATTAAAGCACCAGCATGTTTACATGTATGAGAGAACTGCCATTGTATGAATGTCACTGAGTGTTTGATTAATTTAATAATGAGGACAGAAGTAACTATGTGTTCATTAACAGGACCAAAGTGCTCGGCAGCTGGGCTTGGCTGATGTCAGTGGCTGCTGCGCTGTCTGCTTTTGGATGTCTCAACGGGAGTCTCTTCAGTGGAGGCCGAGTGTGCTTTGTGACAGCAAGAGAAGGACATATGGTAAGGAAATTGTCAAATCAAGAGCTTCTGCACCTTCAAAACCCAACATACAGCCACGAAACACATACAGGATGACCCCTCAACTGGAGCCTTTTTTCCAGATCCATCAAGCATCTACCAGACAGCACAATCATACCGTCGAACATCTAATCACACAGCCTTGTAATCCACAGTTGTCCACAGCTCCCTTAACTGTCCACAGTCATCGTCCGGAACAGGTGCGCATACTGTACACCACCCCTCTGGCCATTACCAGATCCATTCATTTACAAATTGCCACAAATTGGTATTGATTCGTTTTTTTTTTCAAATATAAAACACTTTCTTGCTTGTACAAAAAGCTCAGAAAATGCAATGGGTATTATATCAAATTTACATACGAAAATCTTTCCATAATATTAATATATACTGAGAGGTATCAAAAACATAGCAAATGAGTATATGAACCAGCATCAAATTGTTGCATTTTAAGGTTGTCATAATGTATTATTTGTTAAAACTGTCAGTAGAGTTTTTTTTTTCCTGTAAGATAAGAATAGTTTAGTGAACACTTGCCTTAGGATAAAGCAATATGTATTAACAGATAGAGGACAACAAAATGGAAACACTAATGTAAAGTCACTTCATAGGGTATTGAGCCACCCCAAGTTGGCCAGTACAGCCTGTATGTGCTGTGGTATAAAGTCAACCAGTGTCTGGAATTCTTCATGAGAGATGCAGCACCAGTCTTCCTCAATGAAGTCAATCCACTCACACTTGGTTGATGCAGGTTAAAAACTCAGGTGTTGTTCCAGAATATCCCATTAATACTCAACTGGGTGTCGGATCTTGTAGTGGACCCTATGTGATGAGGTAAGAGCTGGAGAAAACAGGAGGCATGGTATATAGGAAAACACACAGGGGTTTAAAAGTGCACAAAATAATAGTGACAGTTCGTGAGACAGTGAACGGGGGAGACAAAGAATGGCATCCAAATTCAAACAGGTCCTCAGGCAGGTCCTAGGGTGACAGGGCAGGATCCTCCAGACCCCGGGCTCAGGAAGCGGGAGGTGTCGGGGATGAGGCCTTTGCCCTCAGGAGACGGACATAGGGTTTCCTGGTGCTAGGCGGGCCTCGCGACATCCTTACCCTAAAGTTGAGCCCCGAGGACTGGAGGAACTAGACTTTAATAGCAGTACACAAAACAGGGTACACCTGTGGAATATGGCAACAATCATGGGACTAATAACAGGAGTAGTGGAGTGCCCTCTAGGGGAGGAATGTCGGGCGTGACAGACCTGGTAACTGAGAAAGCCATGTCATACTGTATGGATAACATCAGTGTCATGCTTTTCAAACCACAGGGTGACTACACATGCTCTGTGGATGGGGGCATTGTCCATCTTTAGGAAAGAAATGCTGCAACATGGGAGATGTACCACTCAGTAACATTAAGTAGTGATTTGCACTGACTTTTCCTTATAAGGGAAAGAGGGAACACATACCATGCCAGATAAATATGCCCAACAACATTATGGAACTACCAGAACCCTTTACTGTTGGAACCTAACACTCGGGGTGTTGTGCACTCATGCGTTTGTTGAGAATATGGTGAAGGAAGACTGATCTGACCCTACCCCATTTCTCTACTGCTCAGTAGTCAATTGCCTTTGCTCTCAGCGCCACTGGATTCGCAATCATGCCAGGTGATATGTGAGGTTTATTCCCTGCAGCCTTACTATGATATCCCACTCACCCTGTGGAGTTCTTGGAGTTTCTGATTAAATTGGCACCCCAGATTGACATTTGCAGCCCATTTATCTGTATTTGAACACCTGTATTGCCTTGTTCATGAACATCATGGCCTTGGAGTGTGGACTTCCACCCACTGTTACCCTTTTCTGATGATCTCTTTCTCTTGGAGTTGGACATCTCCTTAGACACCGCTGCTTGTGAAATATCAGCAAGTCTTGGGTACTCCTATAATTATAGGTAACTGGACCTCTCCAGTGCTTTTCTACACAATCCTAAGCATGTTAGTACGTCATTTGCTTAATTAACGCATCTACTTGTGTGACAGCGCTTGATTTCAACATACTTGTTGTCACTCATTTACCCAGGTTTTTTCTGTCAACTACCTGTATGATCTGTACGAGCTTGCTGTTCCTCCATGGTAACTCAGCTGCTCTGTTTTGCTTTTGCTCAGCCGGACATCCTGGCGATGGCTCACGCCCGACGCCTGACTCCTTCCCCTGCTATCATTTTTAACACGGTGATAGCATTAGTGGTGCTGATACCTGGAGATTTTCAGAGCATCGTTAACTATACCAGGTACAAACACAGTTCTCCTGGGGTGCCCTCGACCTCATCCCAACAGATATGAGATCACACCAACATTGAGTGTTGTATACTCTCGAGGCATTTTGTTTATAAAACGTTTTCTTATGTTTTTTTTGCTCAATTTTACTCTTTGCGCTTCATGATTTTCCTGCATTATCTTTTGAATCATCACAAAAGTTTTTGTTGCTGATATATTTATTTGCACAGTTTTACAGGTAATTGTAACTAAGTGTAAATATGAAGAGGTACAAAAAAGGTTGTCAACGTGCCAAACATAATGCAGTGTAATACAAGGTACAAATTTAAAAAGAAAATTGTTCAGAATCATACATTCAAAGGTTACAGTAAACATAAAACTACAAGAAGATGCTTCTTTAGCAGATGTCAGGCACAGGAGATAAATTGTTAGGATCAAAGAACAGGCATTGGAACACTGGAAACACATATGCAATTTAAAAAGATTAGGCCTCTGAAGACACTAAAATGTGTTCTGAGATAAAGAGTAGTGGCTAGTATCACAGGATAGCTGGTAAGACAGAGAGAATATAGAAAATATAGTACATGATGGAAAATAAGGAGTGACTGGACTGGAAGTAGGAGACAACAGAGTGATGGAAAAAGCCAACAACTAGTAAAATGTAATAACAGGCAAACATAGTGGGACTCTTCATTTAGGAAGACGTTTACCAAATACATATAATTTAATATACACTTTTAGTTAAACTAGTGTTAATTAGCGGAGCCACGGTAGCTCAGACGACAAGAGAGGCTAGCTCCTGACTGGAAAGTACTGGGTTCAATCCCAGGTAGGGGCAAGCAATGTAGCTTGCTCTAATTTCTTCCAGATGGCTCCCAGGTCCACCAAGCCTGCTTTCCAAATGAGTAGCAGGGGTTAATCCCTCCAGGGCTAATAGGCTGGCTGGAGTGTAATGCCCACATCACCTCCACCTCCAGTGTTGGATGGCCAAAAATGGTGGCCCTTGCACCCCATTCCCCATGGGCCTTTATGGCCTGAAAAGGTGACCTACCGATTGTTAATTATCGGATCTTTTCTTAAATTTATACTGAACATTATTGAATTTATTCCAGCGAGAGTAAAGATTTTACTTCCATCCATCCATCAATTTTCAAAGGGCACAGGGTAGGATACACCCCGGACAGAACGCAAGTCCATCGTAGGGCAGATAGACACAAACACACTCACACCAGCACCAGTCTTCCTAGAAGCTGATCTACCTACATGTACTGTATGTCTTTGGAATTGTGGGAGGAAACTGGAGCACCCAGCAAAAACAGGGAGAACAAACTCCATGCAGAATTTACCCCTGGTCTGGGATTGAACTCAGGGCTCCATCTGTACAAGGCAGTAATGTTGACCACTGCGCCACTAGGCCACCCCAAGAGTCTATTTGAATTGTACAAATTTCATGGCATTCACAATATTTGAAAACATATTTGTGATAAGTGTGGTTTAATAAACAACATCTATTCAACCCAATTATTTTGTGAATGACAAGGAAACAAGGCAGTTCTTTCTGTATATAGATTTTAACTGGTACCTTAAAAGGAAAGTAATTATTTTACTTTCAGATGTTATTTTGAAGATTTTCTTTTTGGTTCTGATTAGCCACTTGATTGTATTCTATTGACATTAACTTTGCGTGAATTTGGTGTTGTATCTGAAAGGAGTGTGGAGCTGGGATTAGGGCTTTGGATTTACTGTAAGGTTGTTATTTTAAATCCTGGGCCCTGTTGTTGGAAACTTGAGCAACGTGCTTTACTCAGATTGTATCCTTAAAATACACAACTGAATAAAGAGATACAAAATGTGAATTGATTTGGATAAAAGCGGCAGACACGCATGCATATAAATGGTTAAAAATAAATCTGTAAATTACAGCTAATTTTTCACCGCTGTAATTACAGCTTCATGGGCTGGATCTTTAATGGGACAACACTGGCCGGACTTCTGTATTTAAAGATTAAAAAACAGAACATCCACAGTACTTACAAGGTGAGATAACAGAGGAAAGTTCCTATCATTTTTTCTTAACTGCATAATAATCATAAAATATTGCATTTGAAATACAGTATCTCTTGCATATTATTTGTTGTAAAGGAGCGAGTAGAAAATAAATCCAGGCAGAAAAGTAAAAAGAAAAGAAAAAACAGGTGTGTAGGAGAATGGAAAAGAGAGCAGAAAAATAAGGCAAAAGGGTAAAGAGATAAAAAGGCAGTGTGAGAAAGGGAAGGGGAAATGTGAACAGAGAGTCTAAAAAGAATGTAAATCTCCGAGGCAAATTCCAGTGGAAGTGCAGAATTCTCACATTCCCTTTCTTTCGCCCACTATCCATTTGCCACTTATTACTGCTCTCTAACACATGGAGGCAAGCCCTGCTTGTTCCCCTGCGGCTCTGATACTGACTCAGTTCCCCTCTTGAACCACAACTGTGGAAAATGTCATTAACAGTTTTTGCTTGAGGGAATAGCGTCATCGCTCTGAGATCACTTGTAATTTAGTAGAGAAAGTAGGTTATTCATTCCTATTATAATTTAATTGTAAATGTGGCATTTTATACATATTTATGAATTGTACCTAAGGGACATATCTGTTTTGATGCCTCAAAAGCCTTTATTTCTTTATTTTCCAGGAGTACTATTACAATACAATATTTTCACACATATCCAGTGTTTATTTGATTACCATAACATTCAATTAACATGGTAATAGTATCTTTTGTGTACTTTTGAACTTTCCAGGTTTTTGTACTTTTTATTACAAGGTACATTGTTTAAAGTTTACCTCTAAAATGAGTTCCCAAAAATGAACAGGACTCATCCTTTAAAAGAACTATGACCTACAGAGAGCTAACTGATAATGTGCAGTCCACAGGTTCAGTTAAGTGGCTCAATGAATAAGACACTAATCTGAACCTAAGAGAGGATGGCCACTCTTACTCTATCATGATGTTATGTTACTGGAGTGAATTAAAACTGATTCCAGATGGGCTTACATCCCACTGCACTGTTATTCAAGAATAAACAAGTAAGCACGTAGTAATATAAATTCTTAGTTTAAAGGCAAAATTCCTATTGTAAAGTGCTGAAATCAACAGAGAAGCAATACAGAATTCTTGCCTGTGGTGAAACTAACACAGATGTATGTTAGAAAAGAATTTCATAGTTCTAGTTCACGGCAACAGAATGCACATTCATTAAAGGTTCCATATTGTACTGTGACATAGAAAAAAGTGATATTCTATCACTAGTAAAATTTTTTAGTTGTTGAATTCAGAAAAGATAAAGTCATTTCCTTCTGGCATCAGACTGGCAAGACAAGAACATATACAAGTAAATGGTATAGCCATGAAAAAGACAGTACTGAGATGACAGGAGCATCAAAAGAGAAAACTATGATCAGAAATAACACCACACGTCCTCACGTCACGGCCAGGTCAATCCCATTTCTATCAATAAACCTCATTTACATCAATTGCGTAATTATAATAAATTCAATTAGTGGAGCACAAATGCAGAAAGCTAATTAGATAGATAAGACTTTATCTATTAATAATGAATGTAATTATGTGAAGGAATTCAGCTTTAGAACATTACATCACTATCTTAATATTACTGAAACAGTGGCACAGTATAGACACCTATTAGGTTTTGCGTGGACGTGCATTTAAAGTAGGTAAGTATTGATGTCTGATGCCTTGACTATGGAAAAAATTACCCCAAAGATAAGAAGTAGGTACAAAGCAAAACAGTATACGTTTTGAACCCTGAACAATACCGGAATTGTCTAATTGTCTCTCAGTACTCTGAAAGGATATACTGAGAGGATACAACACTTGCCTCTAATGTGTTTTCTAATTGTTTGCAGGTCCCATTTATCATTCCAGTCGTGATGTTAATTGCTGCAGTCCTTCTGGTCTTGGCCCCAATCGTTGACAATCCTCAGATTGAATACCTGTATGTCAGCCTTTTCATTATTGTTGGTATTCTCATCTATATTCCTTTTATACACTTCAAGCTTTTTCCAGGAGTTTTTAATAAAGCAACTGTGGTTTTACAGCTTTTCCTTGAAGTTGCCCCTGTTGACAAAAATATATAGTAGATGTTGCTGTACTACAGTTCATCAACAGGCCAGTCAGATATGTAACACCACTCCATGACCTCCTGAGATAATATATGGACAGTCTGCTCCTCACATTTCTGACAAACCTGTAGCAGGGATTCTAGTAAACCTGAGGAGTTAGGTGTCTCTTCATTTTACAGGTGTAGGGTCCTCCACCAAATTAGCTACTCTGGAACCAGGAACCAGGAAGTTCCCTGAAATAGGCCGTGGGGAGCATTGACCTGTTCATAGACTATAAAAATCATATTGATTAATCATTAGGAGACTGACAGTCTGACCCAACATCCTAGAGTTGAAACAGAGAAATGGATGTTAAGTCCAATATAGTACCTGCTTATGGTCTACGTATGGATAGCTGAAGCTGATGTTTCTCAGAAGTGTCCAGTTTCTGTGCTTATCAATGTCTAAACTCTGGGGTAAGGTTTAGGGCAAGGCAGGCGACCTTGTCTTGAGACAGAGAGACCGCCTCAGTCAGTTGTGCAGCTGGAGTCTGGTATAAATTCTGGGCATCAGGAAGTATTTTGTTGGGAAGTCATCCTGTAGTTGAAGGGGTTTGACCTATTGAACAGAAGCTGTTTTTGCAAGCATGTTACTGTGAGGAGCCATGAGGTGAACTGTGAACCATCATCACTATAACTCCTATAAAATAAGATGATTTGAGATGACACTGCAGCATGGCCAAACTGGATGATACTGAGCATCCAGGTGGATAGGGTACAATTTTAGCAATGGATGATGTGATGAGGTCAAAACGAGTGCTGTGTTAGTTGTTTACATTCCCTTCCGGGATGGTTACAAAGCCCTCCCCTGACCTTTTTTCAGCAAATCTTTTAAAAAGTCCAATCCACACAAGGCTCCTGGCCCTGATGCTATCCCTGGCCGTGTTCTGAAGGCATGTGCAGACCAGCTGGCAGATGTCTTCTCAGACATATTCAATCTTTCTCTAGCTCAGTCTATAGTTCCTTCCTGCTTTAAGAAAACCACCATCGTCTCTGTCCCTAAGAAACCCAGAGTCAGCTGCACTCACATCAGTTATCATGAAGTGCTTCGAGCAGTTGGTCAAAGCACACATCACCTCCTCACTGCCTGACACCCTAGACCCACTGCCATTATCACCAGAACAGGTCAACAGAGGATGTTATTGCCACTGCCATCCATACTGCCCTCTCACACCTGGATAAGAAAGGAACATATGTGAGAATGCTGTTTGTTGATTACAGCTCAGCATTTAATAGTGCCCTCAAAGCTTGTCATCAAGCTCCAGGATCTGGGACTGAACACCTCCCTATGTAATTAGATCCTGGACTTCTTGACAGAATGTCCGCAGGTGGTGAAGGTGGGCACCAACATAACCTCTACCCTGACTCTAAACACTGGAGCCCCCCAAGTCTGTGTGCTAAGCCATGTCCTCTACTCCTTATTTACCCATGATTGTGCCACCAGACATAACTCAAACTCCATCATTAAGTTTGTGGATGATACAAAAGTCATCGGCCTGATCACAGATGGTGAAGAGTCTACTTATAGGGAGGAGGTTGAAACCCTGGCAGCATGGTGCCAGGAGAACAACCTCTTGCTGAACATCAGTAAGACTAAGTAGATGATTGTGGATTACAGGAAACTCCAGGGAGGAGATCACACACCTATTTACATTAATGGGACTCCAGTGGAGAGGGTCAGCAGTTTTAAGTTCCTGGGAGGACTTAACCTGGACTCACCACACCAACATCGTGGTCAAAACAGCACGGCAGCACCCATTCTTTCTCCTAAGGCTAAAGAAGTTTGGCATGCCATTACATATCCAGGCCAGCTTCTACAGGTGCACTTTTGAGAGTATCCTGACTGGTTGCATCACTGCCTGGTATGGGAACTGCTCTGCCCGGGATTGCAAAGTACTGCAGAGGGTGGTGAAGTCAGCGCAGCTCATTTCCAGCTGTAAGCTACCAAACATCCAGGATATCCACTCAGCTAGATATCAAGAAGGCCAGGTCCATTCTCAAGTACCCCAGTCATCTCAGTCAAAAACTGTTTTCTCTCCTACCGTCCGTTAAACGGTACCGAAGCATTCGGTCAAAGTCCAACAGATTACGGAACAGCTTCTACTTCCAGGCAATAAGACTGCTAAATAGCCAAGCTGCAGTTTCTTCAGCAAATCACCTGTAATGGCTATATAGACATACAGTTTTCATTATATTTGGCATACTGTACTACTTGGACATAATGTATTGCATACACCCTGGACATTAGAGAGAGCATTTCCAATTAGATTCACACACTCCCCCAAATGGTGTAATGTAGTCACCACTGTGAGTAATGAAAGAAGTGATGTAAGGAGTGGACTGCCCCTATATTCCTATGGAGAGGGTTCCTGACTGGCATATTGACTGTCCTATTGATTGATGGCTAGTCTACTAAATGAAAAAGAGAAGAGCCTGGTCGCTATATATATTAATTAACAATATTTGGCAGGGAAGCATTTTTTCATATAGATCTGCCATACTGCCACACGGTGGTTTTTCGTATAGATCACTGATGTACTAGAACACTCATGTTCCAAAAGGAGTATTTGTGAAGGTTTTGGGATATATTTTACTATTGAAGTGGAAATCTAATAAGTAAATTGATTCTTAAAATGTAGAGAGTTTTGCAAAAAATATATTGGTGCTTTTAGATAATATATTTCAAGGATGTAATTGCTGTGCTACAGTACGTGCAGAATTTTAGAAAACAGTGCGTCAACAAAGTACACTGTTTAGGTTACTTTAGAAGACAATGTACCAAAACAATATATGCTGTCTGGGTCGTTAGAATTAGCCGAAAGTAACTGATTAGCTTTGAATAACAAATCTAGTGCTTCTTCTCTCGCTCTATGATGTAATCTGTTTTGTCTTAGGGAAAGGGGAAGTTTTAGAAGGGACAAAGCGCTGAGCTTTTTTACAGCGCAACGTCTTATAAAAACCCTGTACTGCTTGTAACAAATTGAGTCTCTGGTTGCACTTTGCGAAGTGGCAGCAGGGCTCCCAATATTGCAATATTGAAATAAAGACCTTACTCAGGTGAGAACTCTCTCTTGTGGCTTCCTTGATAGTTATATTTCCATGACAATTTGGGGGCTCGTCCGGGATCACAAACCTGAACGCGAACGGCTGCTGAAACTTCATCCGGACCCGGACAATTTTAGCAAAATTGGACGAACCTCGGAGGATAAATTGTTTATCCTTCCAGAGACGCGTCTGGAGAATTGACAGCTGTCTGACGTCAGTAAGTGATCCTTAAAAATTAATAGTTTGAGAAGCGAGCCACAGGGGTGTTCTCACGCGGGTTTGATGAGTCTGGGACTCATATAAAGAACTTATCTTAACACAGACGTGTGGTTTTTGCTCTGCGGAGTAGTTAATGTGATAAGGTTCTAAGTAAGGCACCGATCGGTAAAAATGGGAAATTAAAATTCAAAGACGAAAATGGGACCGAGCAGTCCAGCAAAAGTACATGTATGACAAATTCAGAGAAACAATTATAGCCTGGGTTAGAGTAAAAAAAATGTTTTATGTTCATGAACTGTAAAGCTAGGGTAATAGGTGTAAGGGAACTTGCACATAATTTATATATGATAATTAGGGGCCCATAACTATGAAGGATCTTTGTAAGTGAATCAGAATGAACAGAGGAAAGTTGAATTAGGAAAAAGAAGTTTCCTGAAGAAGGGGAAACTTAGAAGAGAAGGAGAAGAAAGGAAAGAAAGTGAATTGGAAAACTTATGTAATGGAAAGAGGAATCACAGAAATAATGGGAAGCTTAAAAAAAGACTAGTCTTGAAACTAAAGAACAGCAAGCTGCAGCTAAAGTCATGGCCATGCCTTCTAAAAAGGAAAAGTCTCCACCGAAATTAGAAAGCGGTCCGGAGCCAAAGCCTTTTCACTTGTTCGTGAAATGCCAATGTGCACTTTTCCAGGTCCAGAAGGAACTCCAGCATATGTACATTGACATTGGTCTCCTAGTGAATAATTTGCATTAGTTAAGTCTTTTCCTAAATTGCCTGATGACCGTAAAGAATTTAGAAGAAAGGCAAGCCTTGTTCTTGATTGTCTTAAGCCTAATTACAGTGACATAACCTTGTTGCTAGATCATATTGTTCCTAAAGGTCTACAACGTCCTCTAAAAAGGAGGAGGCAGATTGGCGGATACGTGACCCAAATGATGAAGAAGTATCTATCTAAATTAAACCACACGGACATGGAGAGGAAAAGTTAGGCGGCCGCTTCTAAAAAGAGGTAAGGACTCCTCTTTTCTAAAAAGTCTCTTGTCCTCTCCATGTTGCTGTGGTGGGTTCAGGGTTTTCCTGAAGCTGAAGCGAGTACAACAGAAAAATGAGTTAATGGTGTATGTGTTTTTAGATGCCTGTTTTGTGAAGGTGGGGTAGAAAAAGAGGGATTGCTGAAGGAATAGCGTCTCTTGCCCTGCCCGTGCGAAAAAATCCAGGTGTTGCATCCTGGTACACGACTGCAGTACGGCTGAAGGTAGTAACTAGAACTGTACTCGCAGAAGAGCCGAGGGTGGTAACTCGATTCAACTGTGTGTTTAAAGCCAGGATTTGGAACCTGGTCCGTGTTCCCGAATTGTGATAGTTCGTCAGTTTGTCTCGACTGGGGGATTCCGCGGGGCGCGTGGGAGACGTGAAAATGGTTTGGTGTGAAGAAAAAAAAGTTTGATTAATCCAAAGTGAAACTTAAAAGAAATATTGACTGTCAGACGGAATTTAGGCTGAACAGGAATGTAGAAAAGTGTATGAACATTTGGATAAAAATAAACAATAGTTAGAGGAATATTTGAGAATTCAACAGAATATCATAGATGAGACGCAAAAATCTCTGATGGAAAAGCTAAAAGCAATGGCTGAACGAAACGAAGTTATATATGCAGAAAAAGAAACAGCAAAAGAAGAAATAGAACGCCTTAAGAGAGAATCTGGGAGAAGGGTGGGAATTAGTGTGGAGATTTTTGAAAGAGCATTACCCACCGAAAACTGATTAGAGAAAAGTAACAGCATGTCAGCAGAAGGAAGTGAGGATGTTTCAGATTTTACAGAAAGGTTTATAGCTTTATGGATAGTATACTCGGGGTTGGCCGATGAAAAGGAAGTGAATGAAGATACTTCCACAGTAATAAAACAAATTTACTTGAGTGTGTTAAAACCTGATGTTGCCAAGAATGTACAACTATGCTTTCCTGATATTACGGACAGCGGAGACAGATTTGATTTAATAACTCGCGAAGCATGCATGCAGAAGTGCGAGAGCTGCAAATGGGAGGTAAAAAGACTCCCAAGGAGGAGAAAAGGGAGCCGCCAGTTTGTCGAAATTATTGTGCGACTTTAATGTTATACCGAGATATAAAACCCCAAAGACAAAAGTACTAATAAGCTGGTGTGCAGTTACTAAAAAAAAGGTGTTTTTTGGAGAAATTGTAAGAAAGAGGCTTGATTTCACAATTAAAGAACATGTCAGAAGCTGAAACGAGAGCCGTGTGTGAACAGTTTTAATCTAGTAAACCCCTCTGTAGCCTTCCTAAATTTATCTCAGGATTTAAATAAAAGTGAAATAATCTTACAGTGTGCAGTAACTGGGGGACACAGGAGCACAGCTGTCCTGTTTTTAGACTAAAACAGCATAAAGATGTGATATAACGTTTTCTAACGGGTAACAGGAGGCTACAGGAGAAGGGGTGCAAGGGTTGTGTTTAAAGCAAATATAAGCTGTCACAGTCTGCTTGGGAAAAGATGTACAGTTTCAACTACTGATGTGGGTGGGGGACACCCCAGACCTAATTTAGGCCCAGAATGCAGCATGTTATAAGGAATTACTGCATGAAATAGCATTTATGTAAACTAACTCAACAGAGTTATGTGATGTTGTGATTGTTTTACCTAATGAGGGAATCCATAAGGCCGGGCTACTCCAAGTATTGGATCATTTTCAAGAATAAAAAGGAGGGAATTGAAGTGGAAATCTAATAAGTAAATTGATTCTTAAAATGTAGAGAGCTTTGCAAAAAATATATTGGTGCTTTTAGATAATATATTTCAAGGATGTAATTGCTGTGCTACAGTACGTGCAGAATTTTAGAAAACAGTGCGTCAACAAAGTACACTGTTTAGGTTACTTTAGAAGACAATGTACCAAAACAATATATGCTGTCTGGGTCGTTAGAATTAGCCGAAAGTAACTGATTAGCTTTGAATAACAAATCTAGTGCTTCTTCTCTCGCTCTATGATGTAATCTGTTTTGTCTTAGGGAAAGGGGAAGTTTTAGAAGGGACAAAGCGCTGAGCTTTTTTACAGCACAACGTCTTATAAAAACCCTGTACTGCTTGTAACAAATTGAGTCTCTGGTTGCACTTTGCGAAGTGGCAGCAGGGCTCCCAATATTGCAATATTGAAATAAAGACCTTACTCAGGTGAGAACTCTCTCTTGTGGCTTCCTTGATAGTTATATTTCCATGACACTATCAAAATCATGTCACTGCTGTTTGGGGAAGGGCTTTAAGGGGTCTTCAAAAATGTAAAGGAGCTAAGTCTGCATCTGTTTTGATCTGAAAGGGTTTTCAGGTTAGTCTTGACTAACCAGTCTTGATTCAGAATATTATATTGAGAAAATAAATTTATAGGGGTTTGAAATTAATCTGAATTTCAGTCTTAATCAGGCACATTGAAGTAACCCCTCTGTGAATATCACTCTCTTGTTGTTTGTTGTTATTTTGTATATCTTTCATAACTCTGTATGGATATTGTGACAAAAGGTTTAAAATGTATGAATCATTTTTATTATAAAACTTTATTTTTAAATCTATTTTTCTATATTTGTATAATCTGTCCCATAATAATTCTGATTTTTAATTAAAAAAGTTATTTAATCCTATGTTCTTCTCTTTATTGACTCGTTACAAAGTTACAAAGCAGTATATACATGTTTCATCTTTATTCACTTACTATTCCTTATTGTCCTCCATAAGCCAGAAGTTAACTAATAAGTGGTCTCAACACACTCTCTGGCAGGTTGAGCAGGTGCTGTGCTACGCAGTCTGGTCATGCTGAGATCTCTTTGAGTCTCTTACTTTGCTTCAATGTACCGATCTCTTTGGACCTCTCTTTTCCACTTACTGTACATGGAAAGGACATGGAAAAACATGTAAACGACATGCATACTGTATACTACGTCTGCCTGATTCAGTCAAGAGGCATAATCTCCCACTCGATACCGTCAATGCATTTTTTCATGATTTCTTTCACCACTTCTTCATAACTTCTTCTGTCCTCCTCTGGTGTATTTGCATTGGCTAATTTGGGAGAAGAGACACTTCTAAAGGAGCCTAGAGTATTGCATCTGGATGACATGACCTACAAAATGGGACTGACGATGGATGAACATCACAATGTTTATGATGCCTGCTTGGAAGACAACATTGATATTTGTTTGTCAGTTTACCTAAGGGATACATAAAACATTCCATAACAGTGTTTAAAGAGGGATATGATCCTTGCACTTTTGAATATCTCCTATATGTTGTCTTTGTTTCAGCCCTGTACAGTAAAGTAGGAATGAGGACTGCATTGTAGACCATAAGTTTGGTTTCACACTGAGGGTATTTGAAGTTGTATTGATCTTTAAATACCCTCTTCCTCAGGGTGTGACATAATGCAGGGGTGTGTTCGGTGTGGAGACGGAGCCCTGGATTAAGGGCAGTGTTTTGCCTTAGCAACCACAGCAGCCCTGGCTAATTAAGGACGAGCCACAACTGTGGGAGCCCTTTAAAACCCACTGAACTCCTCCCCAGAGGGACGAAAATCTTCCAGCGACAGTCCAGGAAGGGAACTGTGACAAGAGCGTTTGAGGCTGCATTTTTCCTTCATTTTCTTTTCTTTTTCTTTTCCCCTGTCCCGCTGTCCCGCTGTGTACTGTATCACCCAATCTAGAGAGTGCACTACATTCTTCATGGATTCATCTTCTGAATGTTAATTGTAAGTTCTTATGTGTCTCAGGAAATACTGTATGTTGACAGCTGTTTGGAGATCCACACTAGTTTCTGCCCAGTTTCCATCCTCAGGTGAATGTGACAATCATTACACTTCATCTTCACATTACTGCTCTTAAAAGGCTTAGCATTTACAATTGTATGACCCCTGGGTGAGTCTAGAAATAAACTCCCCGGAAGCTCTCCAAACTCCAAACTCTGACTTTTGGGTTTTTCACAACAGTTCAGCAGTAATGTAATGCTGCAACTCTTACCTGACTGACAGCAGTGGTCAGAGGAAATGAGGTGAACCCTCGTGAAGATGAATTCAGGCAATAAGGCTGATGAGTGCAGGGAGGCAGGTGGGCAGACAGAGAGACATAATCCAAAGTCATAGTTGAAAGTGAAGCAAGGCTTGAAGCCAATAAGACTGGGCAAAAGAGCAAACAGCAAATCCATGTGTAGTTGTAGTAAACAAGTTAGGTTAATAGCTAGGAATAAGCACATGAATCTGAACCAAGGTCAAGACAGGGTGAGTCAAAACACCAGACAACACAGGCAAAGCAGAGGTGAACCAGAGACATACTCAGAAGCACAAGTGTAAAATGTAGCTGGGAGAAACAGGCAAAGCATGAGAGAAACTAAGCATTGAAACTAAAGTAAAAACTCAAACACTGAATGGGAATATGACATGGAGACTGGTCTTAAATATTCTGCTAAATGAGGTAAGTGACTATTTAGTTGCAATCCCTTGGAACTGATCTTCTTCCTAATTGTTTTCATGACAACTGGCTGATTGGCTTCAGTAGAAACTCAACCGGTTTTCCGAGGTGTTTACAGTGCTTTGACCAGCGCTCCTGTGGGAGCTGGTGTGACAAGTAACATACGGATTTATAAAGAGGGACAATGTTTTGCAACTCTTTGGCAAATTGCAGTGTTGGCGGTTTGCTGGGGCAACACAGATGCAGCTCTCCACATTGCTAAGGATGCCTCTCACTGTTTTAGAAAATACAAACTGAGACCAGGACCAGTGAGTATCCCTTAAAAAAGTTGACTAATTTTGCTATGGAGTATGAAGTTCTCTCAGGATGGGAAGATACAGTACCTGTGGCTGCAAAGGCAATGCATTAACTCATTTCTAAACGGTCTAAGACCATTACCAAGGCATGGTTTTGCATCCTGACCAGATGCAAAAGATATGTTGGTCTTCTGAAAGTAGGAAAATTCATCAGGAAATCTCCTTCACAAAAAGTATTGGCTCACTTAAAGCATGCTTCTTGTATGCTGTCAAAATTTCAGTCACTTATAAAGCCTTATAAGTTTGCAGGTTTAGCCAACTGCTTAATAGGGCTTTGTTGTGCTAAACTTCACTCTCCAGAAGATGGCAGCAAAACAAGGCCCTTCAGGATAATGATCATCGGATTTAATGGCCCAGGAATCTTCCTTATCTGCAATATTTGAAAATCACACACGAGTACACACTTAATAAGGCCCTATCTCCCTAGTGTGGTAAATGAGGAAAGACATGTGAGTTTATCCCTTGGGTTGGGAAACAACTGCTCTAGTGCATTTATCTTTTAAGATATAGCTGCAACATATAAAATCAATGTAAATGGAAGTGTAAATGTAATGGTTTTGCTTATTTGATTTTCTATTGGCACACTCTAAGGACATCAAAGTGCTGAGTTCGTACTCAGATTCGAAAAAAAATGTATATTTAATAAAATGTATGGATTTGAAGCCATCTAATAACGTGAGGACAAAAAAGCTAAGCCGATCACTCATGACCTTTAACAGAGAGACGCTCCCAAACCACGACACTGGCAGGGACAGGAGGGAGGAAGTTTCTGTTTTCCTGTAAACACCTTCACATGAAACCTGAGAGAAAAACACTAGTGACAGCCTTAAAGGCAGATGACTTTTTCAAAAATATTTTCCTTTTCATCTTTTCTTTTCCAAGGTTGATCCTTAGGGGTACAAGCCCTGCCTTACAGGCTAAACCTCAGAGTGCAACATGTGATTGTTGTTAACTCAGCTCTTCAGCAGCCCAAGAAAAAACAATGCAGCATTGTGAGTAGTCCAACATGTTGAACTTTGTATTGACCTTTCAACCTCATGGCCTTAAAAGTGGAAAAGGTGTGTTATTTCAACATGTTGCTCCTTGCTGTCTGAGGGCACAGCATCCTTTTCAAACTTCAGCAGAAGTCACGCAAGGGTTCGCTGAGTGAAAACTAAAATGAAATACTGTATAGACTAGAACTAGATTAAGATCCCTCCACTGTTTATGCTGTATTTTCAGTAGTGATGTCTGATTGTGAAACCCACACTTTAAGGAAATACATATTACTGAAATATAACACAGTTGATGCATGGAAGATTACACCATAATCAAAACTAATCAGAGTTAACACAAGTTTCTTTTCTGTTTTTATATTAAAAAATAATGTGGATATTAACTACTGAGAAATTCTAGAAATTCTAGAATTAGAAATACCAGTTGTTTTTAAACACTATATAAAAGAAGAAGGGTATTTTTGAAGCTTGATAATCCACAGCGTTAAAAGCACCCGGATTTCCCTGATTGAAAAAAGCTGTTTAAGTTTGGATTTTTTTTTCAGGCTGTCATTGAACCTTACGTTTATGCTCTTTAATCAGTAAAACTATTCTGTTTCACAGAACTTATTGGGATGTGTGGCTCATGTTTTTTTAATGAGCCTTCTGTCTTCTTTTAATTCTGATTATTCTCTTTATAAATAAATAAAAAACCCTTTGCCATGCGCGTTAAGACAGAAGAAGCTCTTTCAGGTATAATGGATGAGACATGAAGATTCATGAGGAATGTATGTATTAAGGAATTAATACTCTCCCCTCTATGCAAATCTAATTTCTCTGTTCTCATATTAAGTTTCCTTTCACAGTTTATGTGAGAACTAGGCTTTTTGACCGAGTAGTGAAATCATCTTGTTTACCCTGATCAATGCTCCCCAATGTGAAATGAGTTGTTGTCACAGAACAGCTTCCATTTATTTGGAATCCATGGTATGGACTGTTGTATGAAACTGGTGTTACAACAGGCAATTATGATGTCATATCTTCCATTCTTTATCTAGTGTTGCATCCGTAACAACTTTTTACGGCAGAGGGTATTTTTTAGAAACTAAATTCTTTCTCTCCACCTCTTACTCATTGTTTTGTTCAGTTAAGACATATGAAATCCCACTGAAACTGAATTTCTGACTAAACACTAACAGAAATTAATACAATATTTTAAAATAAAAATTATACAATGAAAGTAATAATGAAGGAATAAGAACACATTTATTGTGTTCCTTAACGTATGATATAAACCCATAGGTAGGACCAAATAAGAAAAAAAAACCCAATAAGTCACGTGGTCTATATAACACTACTCGAAACCAAACTGCAAAATATTTCTGTAATAATGTGTAGTAATGGGAAACAGCTTTTTGAACGTTTGAATTGAGCAAAGGAAAGGTTTCCACAGGGTGTCACTATTTCCTCATTTCAATTAAAAAATGAACTTGCGCTAGTGCTCAGCTGCAGTACAGTTTATCTTGGATGTCCAAATAACGCGCGATGATGTAGCATAAATAATATATGCTGATTTGTTTTTTTTGTTTGTTCACCGCCAATGAGATGAGTGAGACACGGAGATTAGGTTTTGTTCCCCAATTTCTACAGAGCCTGTCTAGAGCTGAACCACGGCACGAATCTCAGTACTGTGTTTAATGGTGAAGAGGGGGTTGTGACTGTTCTTAATTTTGACCTATTGCTGCTCACAGGCCGCAACTGTTGTTCAACGGGCAGGAGGGGAGGAGGAGTACAGGAGCTGAATATATCAAAGCCATTCCTTGATTTACTGTTATAAATTTTCATACATATATCTAAGTTGTGTTCACAGCTAGTGAAGCCACTTCCACGTCTTTTACAACGATTCGATTTTTTTCCATTTTCAAATTCAAGGAACAAAACGGTTCAAGTAAAACCGTTGCAAACAAAAAGAACAATTTAAGCAAATTTTACTTTTTATCTTTTAATGATCATCATTGAATTAAAAATATCTTAGACTATAAAGAGGCAAATAAATATAACGCAGTATCTTATCTAATTATGACTAGAACACGTTTTAAATCTTTTAACCAACATAGTTCAAACTTAGATTGAGTTTCCCATATTTTCTGTTGACTCTTTAAAACATTGCTAAAATAACATTCAAATCTTCTATCATCATACCAATACAATTCAATCAAACTTGCAAAAATTGAGAATCCTTTACCCCCACACATCTTACACGATATGTAAAGCGTCGTGAGGAAAAAAAAAACAATTAAGGCAAAGCGATAGGTGACGAATTCACATTTCATTCAAACAGATGCATCAATCTTATGCTTTCCACTGACCACCACATATCCCCCCAGTCTGCCGCTCACGCCTGCGCAGACCCCGACATTGAGCTCATCCCCCGAACAGCGCGTGAATCCTCGTGGTGAGTAATTCATTCCTCCTAGGTCGGGCTAGTGAGGAGGCAGAACCAATCACGTCGGCCATCTAAAATGGTGACCTCACCTATCTCTCTCCCATTGGTTTGCTATATTAAGAAAGCAGTCCTAGTCTTTAAAACCGGGGAAGTTGGTTTTTCAGCAGTGGCTGAAATAAGGCAGAAAGAGGTGGTGGTAGAAGATTGCAGCGCTAGCTCCAGAAGTACAGTTGCCTTTACGTGTTGCAATAAGCTGATTTTCCGTTTGCACTCCTCTGATTGCTTCGTGTTTCACTCCGCGTGTAACCCGACAGCGTTGAGGAGAAAGAATGGCCGCTATTCGGAAAAAGCTGGTCGTAGTCGGAGACGGAGCTTGTGGGAAGACCTGCTTGCTGATCGTTTTCAGCAAAGACGAGTTCCCCGAGGTGTACGTGCCTACGGTGTTTGAGAACTACGTGGCCGACATTGAAGTGGACAGCAAGCAAGTGGAGCTGGCTCTGTGGGACACTGCCGGGCAGGAGGACTACGACCGCCTCCGCCCTCTCTCCTACCCCGACACCGATGTCATCCTGATGTGCTTCTCCGTGGACAGCCCGGACTCCCTGGAAAACATCCCCGAAAAATGGGTGCCGGAAGTGAAGCACTTCTGCCCCAACGTGCCCATCATCCTGGTGGCCAACAAGAAGGACCTGCGGAACGACGAGAACGTCCGGAACGAGCTGTCCAGGATGAAGCAGGAACCGGTGAAAACGGAGGACGGCAGAGCCATGGCGGTGCGCATCGGGGCTTACGACTACCTGGAGTGCTCTGCCAAAACCAAGGAAGGGGTGCGGGAGGTGTTCGAGACCGCCACCCGGGCCGCACTGCAGAAGAGATCCAGACCATCCGGGGGCTGTTTGAATTGCTGCAAGCTTTTGTGAACTGTGAAGGACAGTCACTGCGTGACACGAACTGAAGGAAAAAAAAATCCCTTATTTTTTAAGCGGTAAAGGTTACGGGACAGGCACTCTCCAGTTAGTCTGGTGCCGAGATTTAACAAAAGAGGGGAAATAAACCTCAAGATGGGACTGAATGAGACTTGCCTTCTCTGCACTCGCGTGACCGAGGACTCCAGGGTGTCGTGCGGAGCTGGACCCCTCGGCAGAACTTGCATTAAAGACCAGACTATTGACGTTTACTGTGATGGTCAGTTTTTGACGGTGGGTTTTGGGGGCGCTGTGCTAAGGCCAAAGCAACGTAGGTCTTGAAATCGGGGTGAAATGATCGGGTTTCTTTAGTGGCGGTGTCTAATCTGTGGGGAATTCTGTTTTTTATTTTGTAAATCCGGCCACCGTCTGTTGCATTAAGATTGAGACTGAGGGGGCGAGGACCCCCCCCCCCCCCCCCCCCCGGGAAGCAAATTGCATTCTGAAACCACTTTATAAAGAAATTGGCATCTTAATAATCCCTAGTTAAAAAGGTGGAAAGTAGGCTTTTTGAGGTGATTTTTTTTCCACCCACGAAGTGATTGCATTGTACCGTAAGCGAGAGGAGATGCCTGTCTGAAGAGAAAGCGAGCGGGTGTTACCTCTGTTGAAATGGTGGAGAGGGAGGGGGACTGCGGGGTTTTGTCCTGCAGGCTGATGATATAAAAAAATAACACCCCGCCTTCGCAAACAAGGTGCCTGCTTTGTTTCAGTCATGATGAAGTGGCTGCTTTTGCTGTTTTTTTTTATACTGGATGTAAAGAAAGGAAGAAAAAAGGCGTCAGGTTTTGGAAAATGATAACCTTTTTTTATTTCTTGTTGCACAATAAGGTTTTCGATGCCACAGCAAGGCACTTAAACATCAGTATTGTAGCATTCTCCGAACTTCACACTCGTGTAACTTATTGTATGTTTGCTTCCCTGTTGCTCCGCTACTATAGTAATGCTACTAGCCTGATCCATTAAACCACAGTCGTTTGCGTATGAAAACCCGGCACCGTTTACTTTGGGATGATGTATATTTCATTGTTGCACTGTGGCCGATTTCAAGGGCTTGTGCTTCTGAGAAAATGTAAAAAAATATTCAGTGGCGGCACTGGTCTTTGTGTAAAATATTGTATTTCTTTCTCTGCTACAGAGGAAGCTAAAAAGTCTGTTTTGTTGTATGATAATATTTTTGTACGTCTTTAAAGCAGTGGTACAAAGGATGTTTGTCTTTGTTTAAAACTGACTGAAAAACTGAAGTTCCAAGACGTATGAGATGTTTACATGAATTCATAATGACATAAGCTGTGTATACAGTTTTTACGAAAGAAATATTAAAAGTTAAACGTTTAATTTAAAATTTCTTCCTTTTTGTTTTTAAACTTTATTTAATGACGCTTCACCTTTTATATCTCTGAATACAAATGTCAATCACAGTGAATGGAAACAGACTACTATTTAAAAAAACCCGATTTCCTTTAGTTTAATTCGGTATGGGCGTTAGTATTGTAACCCTCAAGAGAATCGCGCTCTCAATTCAGAAAGCCGAATCGATTACGATTTAAAGGGTCTTTGTCTCTCAGGGTGGGGTCACTTCTCACTCACGATTCGAGCTTCTTCTGGGTCTTAGTGCTGTAAATTCCATTGCATTTTGAAGTCGGGCATACGTCAAGTCAGTTCATGATTGTCAGCATTTTGTAATTCTATAACAAACAGCCGCACAAGATGAATAATTGGTACCGAGTACAGACGCTGCTTTTTTTTTAATGGTTTCAATCCCAGTATGGTATTTTTCTCCCCTTTGCTTTCCCCTTGGCTGTTGTGTGTCTGTGCTTTTCATGCCTTAAGGGAACAGTTTTTGTTAGCATTAAGGGAGAGCTCGCTAGATTGTAGTGTGGAGTCCATATTCATCTTCCCTTACTCAGACGTAAGATGCTATTTTACACCTAAAAAATCTGGTTTTGATTGCCTGACATGTCACCCGTTTTCAATTCTAAAATTTACAAAGCTTGTTGGCTATTTGCTTTTCATATGGCACATAAAAAGCCACTCCTTTATGAAGTTGTCTGGATTAGTAACCATCCATATTCAGTAGCTGCTAGATTTAATACTGGGTTCTGCGAGTTGGATCCTTACCAGGTTCAGTGTGAGTACAAGACTGATACACTTTGGGTGGGACACCAGTTCATTACAGTTAGTATTTGCTACTCATTAATATAAAATGGCTTTTATGCACAGGAGTGCAGGCATATTTAATGTATAATATACTGAATTCCATTGTACGGCAAGAGTGCTCAGTGGGAATTCTGTTGTTAAAGTGTCTGAATTAAATCCTATTTAAAAATATTTGCTGTTTTGAACAAGGCCAATCTAGTGTATGAGAAAAGAAATACACCCAATATTATATGAAAATGCTGTTTCTGACACTTCTGGAGTGCAAAATTCTCTTGGTTTTTTTTTCTCTAGGCCAATCAAGCTTGGTTGGAACAGCTGTGGGAATCATTCCAGTCTGAGTGGGCTTAGACAGGGGAGGAAATAAATCCTTTCCCATGAACTTTGTTCTGGCCGTTGTTACAGAGGGGAAACATTAGTAAGCAGGCAGACTAGGCCTTTGCGGTGTCTTCGCTGCTGGGAACCCAAGACCAGTGTGTTAATCTGCATTATATGGGTTAAAGACTATTGCCCATTGGCCTTTGTGTTGGAATGCAAAACACCTTAAGTGAATTTGCTCAAGTTCAGCTTTCAGTTAGTATAATAAATGTCTGAAGCTCACATTGTGGCTCACATTAATTATTCTTGTTAATTTTTCTCCTGGTTTGGTATGCTTTTCCTGGCAGTAATCTCCATAATCCTTTAACAAACATGCTGTAGCACTTGGATGTAGAGGCAGTGCCAATCAGAACATGGCGTTTGTGATTTTATAAATGTTTTGGAAACGGAAATCACCTGGTCATTGAAAGTCACTTCATGCCATTATAAAAGGACTCTTAATTTGGCTTTGTATCGCCAATTTAATATTTCCTCATTCTTTTCTGTAGTATTTCCTGATGTTAATATCTTGAAGACTAGGGTAGGGAAAAAATCCCAGAGGCCTTGTTTTTACAAAAAATCTTCCAAACAAATTTGAAATTTGTACTGATTTGTTTTTTTTTTATTTGGATTTGTCATCAGAAAATTTTCAAAGGTAAACAAGTCAAATGTTTTATGTGGTAATCTTGCATTAAACTAATGTGAATAGATCCAGTATCGTAATGGATTACTTTGAAAAGAGGCCAGGAAAGAAATATGTAAAACAAATAAAATATTGCTTCCAAAAATAAATATACTGCTTCCATTGTTTATTTTAAGACCTATTTACTTTTTGCTGGGTACCTGCAGTGTTTATGAATATTTATGACATCTCTTCTGCTAATTATGTAGTTCCAGACGCTTCATTCAAATGAATTTTTCTATATATGGTCTTTATCCTGTTCTGGATTGGTGGAATAAATCTGATTTTGCTGCTTAATGATTTGTGAACAAGCAAAGAAATGAGTGTAATTTTATGTGATAATCAATGTTTTGCTTCATCAGAAAAGGTTCTTGCCATAGCTTGTGCAGAAAATGAAATAGCTCTTGCTTAACTGCTGTTTTCTATCAAGAGATGCTTTAGCAACGCAGATCTCAGTCAATCACAAAGCATTGTCAGGCGATACTGGCAAATGCTTACAAGAACATCAGCACTGACATGCTTACAGTCTGGAGCCGGAGGAGGCCCATCATCTTGAAAGGGATTTGTTTACTAGTTACATCTTTTCCCTAATAACGTAACAGATTCATTTTTGCATAATGCTACACAGTCTGCAACCACAGCGTTCATTGATAGGAATATGAGTCTGTAATTGAAAGCGGGTACCTACTGTACAGCTCATGAGTCATATGATGTAAAATAGCCCATCTGCAGTCTGTCTAGGTGAGAAATGGTTCCCAGATGGAAAATGCAGAGACCTGTTCTTAGGTGAGCTGAGGACATGTAGTGAGGAGCTCTCAAGCGGTTTCTGTTCTTTGGTAGACTGAATTATGAGCTTTGAGGGGCTGTGTGCGCTAGCCTGGGTGAACACTGAACAGCTTCCAGTGAATAAGTTCACTGAGCGAGAAAACCAGGATTGTTTAGGTGCTCAAAGTACACACAGAGCTCCCTTGCTTGCAGTCTCCTGCGATGTAGTTTGAATGGGTCTGTATACATGATGTGGCAGTGAAGTCTGGAAAAAGAAAACTGCACAGCTTAATTATTCTCTGTGAAATGGAGAGCTCATATTCAAGAATGTGTAGCCAAGCTATTGTGTTGGTTGTCCTCTGATAACCTAATTCTGTTAGAGGAACATTCCAGTCTTTGTTTAGTCTCCTGGTTCTCAGGATTTGAAACAAAAGATTTTAATAACTCACAAAGTGGGACTCCTTTTGTAACTGTAATTGAGTTGTTGAAAATGCCATTTTTGAGCAAAATGGACGTTCATCATTAAATCGTTTTTTTTAGTTCATGGATTTTCAGTTAAAGTACAGGAAGCCTGATAGCTTGGGATAACATCAAGGATATGGGTTATGCTAGCTTTAGGAGTAGGTTCTCACACGCCCACAAATCTCAGAATTTCTGAGGGAAACTATTAAAACAGTTTTTACCTGTTTTTAGATTTCTTAAAATCTGTTCATCCATTTTATGTAACCGCTTTTCCAATTTGGGGTTGTGGAGCAGCCAGAGCCTGTCTATAGGTGTAAGGTTGCCTTCACCCTAGATGGGACCCCAGTCCATTGTAGGGCTGGCTGACACACCTAGGGCCAATTTTCCCAGAAAAAATTAAAAAAGATTAATGAAAAAATGTTGAAGAAATGTTTTTGGACTATGGGAGGAAACCCCCATGGATACTGTGAGAACATGCTGTACAAACTGAACGCAGGGTTTGAGCACTGCGAGCAATGATAACCACCATGTCACTGTGCTGCCTGCATCTTAAAATCTTAGGTTAAAATGTCTGCCTTTACCTTTTGAAGGGCATTGAAGGTGAATTCTGGTAATTGATGAGAACAGATCAGACTTGATTTTTAATTCATTGTGAAATGAAAATAGTCAATTAGGATTTCATATTGATGTGGATTCAGACATAAAACTGTGTGCTTCTTGAAGAAATTGGTTATATTTGCAGAAACTGCTTAGAATACACTTAATACTTTTGTTCAGTAGAATCTTATCGTGAACCAAATTAAAATCAGAACTTTGAGTGCTTCTCATCAGTTGTGGATGGTGATGTTAATGATTGAAATAAATGGATTTGATCTAAAAGGATGGTAATGGGAGTGTTGTAATAGGATTTTCACAGCCCCCATTCTGTGATACATTATTTCTCACCAAAAAACAGAACCTTGCTTGTTGCAGATGTCATTTGTCATTCTTTGATCATGATATAAGACACCCTAGCCATGTGGGTTGTGAGAAGAAAGGGGAGAAAATGCTGAGAAGTCAACCAAAGTGCAAAAAGCTAAGTGATAAAAGCTCAAATAAGTCAGCAGAGACAGTGCCTGTTTGTTAGCATAAGAACAATAATGGAAGAAGCACTTCCATCCATCTATTTTCTAAACTGCTTTATCAAGTCACAGGGGAGCCAGGGCCTATCCTGGCAAGCAATGGGTGCAAGGCAGGATACACCCTGGGCAGGATGCCAGTCCATCACAGGGCACACAGACACACTCACACCAGGGATAATTTTCCTAGAAGCCTGCTGGTATCTCTGGACTGTGGGAGGAAACCCATGCATATATGGAGAGAACATACAAACTCTATGGCACCCCAGGAATTGAACATAGGGCCCCAGTTCTGGAAGGCAGCAATGCCAACTCCTCATGTCGCATGAGGGATACACTTGTCATTTCTAATGCGAGTTATCATGGTCAAATAGGGGTCTGAAACTACCTGCTTCACAAAGTGAATTAATTACACTAGGTATGTTTGCAGTATTCTTGTGAAGAGTCCTTTTGCCACTTTTCAAGTCTTAGGTGCTGGAGGAGAGGCAAAGCATCTGTGAGTTCAGTAGTTCTAGGGCGTTAATGTTGAGAGTTTCACACTTTCACAATACATTTTTTCTAAATGTATGCTTTGTATTTCACACATGTTTCTGAGAGTTAATGCATCATGCTCCTCAGTTCATTTAGTTATTTCTTTGGGAAAAATAATCTAAACTAAGTTTTACTTTAAAATTTGGATTTGTGCTCATGAGATAAGTATAATACACATTTTATTTTTATGTATATCCATGCACACATTTGACTTTCCATCCATCCATTCTCTAACTGATCCATCCAATTCAGGGTCACATGGAAGCTGGAGCCTATCCCAGCAAGCGACGGGTGCAGGATGGGGTCCACTTTAGACAGGATGCCAGTCTATCACAGGGCAGACACAGATACAGACACAAATGCACTTACACCAGGATCAATGTCCCCAGAAGCCAATTAAACTAACAATATGTCCTTGGTCTGTGGGAGGAAACCAGAGCATCAGGTTGAAACCCATTTGGACATTGTGAGAACATACAAAATGCATGCAGAGTGCACCCCAGATCCAGAATTGAACCCAGCACCCCAGTGCTGCAAGACAGCAATGCTAGTTAATGTGCCAATATGCCATCTGTGTTTGATCATATCAGCACAAAAACATACTGTATGTTCAACCCACTTAATTCAAATGACTGAGTATTTCAAAACATTAACATAATGTAACAAGTAAATAATAAGTATTTGGTTGCCTGTCCTTTTGAAGCATTAACTGCAAAACGTTTGTGACCCATTGAGATCACCAAACTCTTTGTGTCATCAACTGAGATGCTTTTCCAAGCCTTTGCTGTAGCTAATTTTAGTATTTGTCTATTCTTGTGGTGTTCTGACTTTACTTTTTTTATCCACGATGTAAAGTAAGTGTTCAACGCACTCGAGAATAGGATCTGGACTTGGCCACTCTAAGACTTTCCACATTTATCTCCTGATGAACTCCTTGGTTGCACTGACTGTAGCATTTGCAATAGTGCAATACTGCACAGCTGCTTAGTGTAATGGTGTCTAATAAGTATGGAAGCATTTTCTTCTACAGCACAGAAGCAGACCTCATGTTTCTGTAAACATCAGAATCCATTCTGCTCCTGCAATTATTAGTTTCATCAGCAATAAAGACCAGTGAGCCATTCCAGAGGCAGCCATGCCTGTCCAGGCCATGACATAAAGCTCCTTCATGCTTGAGAATTTGCTTGGAAGTACAAAGATGAGAAAGTCCAAATTTGTGGAGTGAAGTTTTATCCAAAGATAAGACCCAAATAAACTTTTACCAAAGTGTTGGATAGGTTAAAGGGTGGAGAAAGGAAGGAACTACAGAACGCCGCCTCATCTGTGAAGCATGGTGGAAATATTGCATGCAATTTCAAATTAATACCATAATAGTGTGCAAGCCAACAGTATCCAGACATTTTATTAATGTTATGTTGTAACTGGCTGAAATAATGTACTTTCTATACTTACTAGAGGCATTTACTTGATGAATTGTAGATAACATAATCGGAAATGTTATAGACTCAAACAAAATACCAGAGAAGTGGAAAACTAATCACAACAATTATGTTCAACATGTAAATAGGAAGAGCGGTACTGTGACAGTGTGGTTATCATTGCTGTCTTGCAGCTCTGGGGCCCTGGAATCAATTCTTGACCTGTGTAGTGTTTGTATGTTCTCACCGTGTTAATGAGGGTTTCCTATGAGCACTCCAGTTTCCTCCCACAGTCCAAAGACATGCTGGTAGGTTACTTGGCTTCTAGGAAAATAGACCCTCGTGTGATGTGTATGTGTCTGTGTGTGCCTTATGATGGACTAGCATCTCATCCAGGGTGTAACTTGCCTAATGCCTGTTTCTCGCCGGGATAGGATCCAGCTCCAACAACCCTGTAAGGGATAAAGCAGTCAAACAATGGATTGATAGATGGATTTAAATAGAAGTTCAAAGACTTAAGGGAATTATGGTATGGAAATTCCGGTTTTATGAGTAATAGATAAGCTTGATTTTTCAATTCATATTGAATTACAAAAAGGCAATAGGGATTTTGGTTTGATGCCCAATGAAAGTCCCAATTGTCTTGCAGAAATAATTTAGGTGCGCAACAGTGCTGGGTATGTATACACAATGCTCATGTTCAGCAGAACCTTAAGATGAAGTAATAAGCTGAAAATGTGGAGAAAAGCTCAAGACCTAGTAATCAAAAAGCTGCTTTCTAATTAATTTTAAATTTTGTTTAAAGAATCTTTTTATCCCAGATTGGAGATGAACTGTAATTATAGAATGCTGAAGATGAAAATGACTGACTGGAATAAATATGCTAAACAAATAGATGCCTTATGTGTTTTGATTTACTTTTCTGATTTCATCTGCAATAAACAGTTGGGGAAATTAGCTTTTGTGGTAGAATTCTAAATCAGTTTCACATTAAAACTCTTCCTTTGATAAATTAACCATTTGAAAGATTTACTGTAGCTGAAGGGAATCAAGCCTTATTAAAGATACTTATGTAATTTGTTTAGGCTCCTAAATTGTCACAGGCATTATTTGGGGCCTTGTGTGGAGCAGTAGCTATGTCAATTAAAAACCAATGAAAGTATTATACAAAAAAGCATCCAACAAGTAAAATCATCTTCAGTAAACTGATAATTGTCACGAACTACACTCCCGCGTGCACCTCCCGTACACACCTGCGCCGCTGTTAGCAATTAGCTCTGCACTCCCTGTTTTCTCATATAAACCCGTTCTATCCGTTCACTCCTCACTTACTGTTGAGATAGCCCTAGCCTTTCTCTTGTGCGATTTCTTTCGTTACTGTTTACTGGATACCGACCCTGCATTGCCTCCGACTCCAACTCCGTCTCTACAACCCGTCTTTTGGATTTGGATACCTTGCTGCCTCGATCTCTGGGCTCCCGACCCTGCTCAGCCTCCGACCTCGCCTCCGTCTCTGCCTCACGTCTTCCGGATTTGGATACCTCGCTGCCTAGACCTCTGGGCTCGACTCCGCCTCTGCCTCACGTCTTTCGGATTAGGATACCTCGCTGTTTTTACCTGTTTTGAACTTTGTCCTTTGTCCCTTGGAAGTCTGACTCGATTCCTTTTAGCACCCCATAGGATCCTTTACCACTAGTCCGTGCTGATTAGTGTGACAATAATAACATGTACAGTACATTCTTACAGCCTTGATATAGTTTCAAATTTTGTTGTTAAACATAATCAAGTCAAAGTCTCCAAAATGTAGGGTATTATCACAGCATAAAAGAATAACCTTAAATTTAAATAGTTAAAGTAGGTAGCTGCGTCAGCATGGATAGGCTGCAAAGGAACAAGTAAAGGTTTATTCCATGGTGAAAAGAAATACAACATTTCGGCTGTGGAGCCTTTGGATGTGATATATGCTTAGCACTGCAGTTTGAGGTAGTGAATGTTAGCAAATGTTAATAAATTTCTTTAAGTCTAAACTAAAGAGATTAACCAAATGTTTCAATGTAATCTAGAAACAAACATTATGGGTAGAAGACTGGGATACACAGCTATATGAAAGAACAAAAAAGAGTTTTATGAATGACTTTTACAGTTTATTTGGAAAAACATCATGGCCTTTTTAAATAAAGTTAATGGGTTGTTGTTAGGCAAATGTTGAAAAAAATAGCAGTTCACCTACTTTTATGTTGCTGACTGCTGGTTGTCTGATGTATTATGTATCTTCCTATCTTATAGAAAAAGGTCCTTAAATGACTTCATACATAGCACAGCTTAGGCATTTTGACTGCCTCTAGAAATGTCTTGATATTGTCAGTTGAATATTCTCACACCTTTTGTGTGATGTTAAGCGTTCTAAAAATAAAACACAGAATCTCATTCCTGTGTATTTCACATTGTAGATTTTAAATTTTGAACATTACCTGCATGCATTTGAGTGTTTTTAAAAGTTTGGATGTAACTGAAATGAGTGAAGACCCTGGTTCAGTTTGCCAGAGGAAGCCGATAGTCTCATTTCACTGGAACAGTATTATTATTGGCCTACAGCACTGAGGTTTCACGATGGGAATGGACGAAGGTGAATGGCAGGGCTTTTGTCTGCTGGTGACAGTGGCTTCCTCTGGTGAGTGCTGTCATGCCTCTGCTAGAAGGCCGTTTCTGCCAAGGCCTCTGGGGAGCACAGCTCAATCTGCAGTGAGGCCATTCCATGCTGGGTGGTTAAAGCACTTCAATTGCTTTTGTGACTCCTTTTTTTTTCTTTCCCTAATGTGCTTTTGTGAAACAAAACTTACAGAGCCTCACTGAAACAATGAATCAGGTCACTTTTTGGAACCATCAACTCTTCCTCACATCTTAAGAGATTTTCCTCAAGAGATTTTCTTTCCCTCTTACAGACTAACATCTGTATGATTTGTGAATTTGTATTCCATTATTAGGATATAGAAAATATTTTTCCAGTCTAAATTGTTTGGGTTTTATATTCCATTGAAGTGGTGTATATACAAAGACGTGTATGAAATTACTGTAAAAACTAACCGAAACCATTTCTAGTATATGTTTAAAGTAGGAAAACAAGTGATATGTTTTCTTTGTACTTTTTGAGCCTTTCCAATGAAGGAAAGCTATTTTTTTGTTGAGTTATTCATCCACCCATCTGTCCATTCTCAGAAAACTGTTTATTCCTGTTGAGGGTCCTTGTACACCAGACATATCCTGGAAGCACTAGGCACAAGGCAGGACTGCACCCAGCCTAGGAAAGATACTAGTACATCACAGAGCACATACAGTATGCACACAACTATATAGAAACAGTTTACAACAGGGTACAATTTTGGTCCTGGAGGGCTGGTGTGTTATTCTATCCGGGCCTTTACAGACTAAACCTGCTTTACTGGACCTAACTGTCTTAACTGGGCCAATTTAACATCTTCTCTCCACTGTTCACAGTGGGAGACCTTGAAAATCTGCAGACTCTCCTGGACTTCAGGACTGGGAAATGATCCCTGCCTTATAAACGCCAACTAACCTAGCCAGCATGTCTTTGGGTGTTCACAGAAAGCACCTGGAGAAAACCCATATCAGCAGTTAATTAATTGCTTCTTTGTAGTTCTTCAATTGCATCAGTAGACAACATTACAATAGCCTAACAACTGCAATAACCTTTGATTTTACTTTGCTAATTGTGCGCTACAGCTTGGGGTAACACATTACTGTATATCTTGTCTCTGTTTGAGCACAGATGGAAGCAAAGACAGAATACAACAGGCATTAACATGGATTACAGGGCAATCTGAAAACTAACAGTATAATATGACAATATGGGTGGTTAATATTGCTGAAGCGTAACTTGTGCTGAGAATATAGGGTTGTATAGATTTGGATTATGGCTTTATTTTCTAAAGCTGGAATGTCAGTCTTCTCACTTTAAAATGAAGAAAGTAGCTAAGTGAAGTGTTCAGCTGATCGAAACTGTAATTGAGGCATTAGATTTGTCTGTACTGTACGTGCTTATTTAAAAAAAACCCATCTAATTAACTAGAAGAATGGCTGGAAAAGGAAGCATGTGACTCAGAATAAGAGACAGAGAGCCAGTGTACAAGAGGAATTGTAAAGAATAGCTCACGGCAACCCCTCCTCTTCACACTCTCCACTGGCCAACCTGTTTCTGTTCATGTCTACTTTAAAATGATTGCTCTCGGTTACTGCTCTCTTCATCACTCTGTTTAACAGGGCCTTATTTGATGAGAGATATGTAACTGGAAAGGCCTTGAAGCCTGCTTGATCGCATGACTTGACCAGTCACTTGGATCACCAGATTCACCAGATTTGTTCACCTGCCTCTGGGTGGGAGATTGAATCCTGGCCCCAATGGAACAAGTATCTCAGGTCTTACAGGAGAAGCCAAATTTTAATGTATGGTAAGATTGATTGCTAGAAGTACCTTTAACTGTCCTAAAATGTTTTTTCAGAACAATGTTTCTTGCTTTTGATTGCAAATCACTGAAAAAAATGCTTTAGTTCCTCTTTTCTGTTGGGTGGAAATAGGGGCAAATGTCTCACTTTGTGGTTGTGTGACAAATCACTAACAGATACAGCTTCCATTTCATGGAAGTGTGAATGATTACCTAATACTGCAGCCCTTTGTGCTTTTTGAGATAGCAGTGCCATTCTCCTTGCCTGAGATGCTGTAGTAAAAATTACTTTGATTTAAATATGCCGTAGAGGCACAATGTTTTCCGGCATCACACTGCAGGTAAGATTTAGCATACCTCTCCAATAAAATACTCCTGATGATGGATCACAGTTGTGATGGTAGTATTAAGTTGTCATGTGGTATTGTATCGCTGTGTACTATGAGATTTATAAAGCCCTAAACAATCAGGCCACTGGAGCTTTTGATCATTCATGACCTGGGCTGATGACTGAAGCTGAATTTTAAGGTAAGCAGTTTTAAGCTCATTGTCCATCACTTGAACAATCAAAAGGCATTACTTGGTATATTTTGCTTCTTGTGTTTACATGAAAAAAAATCAGCCCAGGGAAATTGCTGTGCCTGTGCGTGATTCAGCTTTTTCT
This sequence comes from Lepisosteus platostomus, assembly GCF_059453375.1. Classification (NCBI taxonomy): domain Eukaryota; kingdom Metazoa; phylum Chordata; class Actinopteri; order Semionotiformes; family Lepisosteidae; genus Lepisosteus; species Lepisosteus platostomus. The sequence goes on from NC_142613.1 coordinate 55,253,244, forward strand.
CTTGATAGAAAATCCAGGCTGTTTCAGCACTGTGAATTCACAGTGAATGTGAATGAGTCACAAGCCCTGCATAAGAGCTTTGGAAAAAATGGGATCTTATTTATTTCTGTCTTTATGCAAGTGAGTTTCCTCAAAATGTACATATTATATAAAAGCTTATGTCCTTTTGTAAGTGAATGTTAAGGACATTGGCATGAGTATGAATACAAAGGAATGAACACTCAACATACGTACAGTATGCCCCTAAAACAAAATTGACTTTTGTCTGTCTATTCTTGACTGAAAGTCCTGAAAAATATGGTTGGGCCCTTGTGAGGTGATACTGCAAACAACAAAGTGAATCTTTCTTGGAGAAAGATTATCCAGTAGCATGAAAGTGAAAATAAATTGTTTATTACATTTGGTAATTAATAATACATGTATTCTAGTCTTTAAATATTTAATTGGCTACTACAGTATAAATTAATATAAAAGTCCTTTATTGTAAATTGTAATGCATTATAATAAGAAAAGTGAGAAACCAGTGGAGACTCCTGTTTTCCCCATCTGGTTCAGTTGTCATGATCTTATTATTCCAAGAATTGTGTCAAGCTGTGTGCAGCTGTTCTTCACACTAATGAATAGTTTTCCACCGGAGATGATTGAAAGATATTCAGAAGATGGTGGAGCCCAAAACTGGGAGATCCTCACATTTGCCACAAAATGTCCTATTGTTTTTGCAACCACAACATCCAGGTCACAAAATTCTATTTTATTTCTGTCTCCAGGATTTCCTGGCTTTTCTCACCAAAGGAATTTGGAAACTTCAGAAATGACACAGAAAATGTGTTTTCTGTTCAGTCACCACCTAACTATAATCAGTGACAATTGCTTTGTCATGTCATATATTTATACCCGAAGAAGGCTCCACAGCCGAAACGTGTTTTCTTTCTTCTCTTTTCAGCAGGGAATAAACCTGTTACTTGTTCCTTATTTAGATTTTTGGTCATCTTCATTGGATAATGGCCAGATCTTTGCAGACTACTGAACATTCAATGTTCAGTACAATACTGTATGCTTCTGTGCAGGATGTCACTATTCCTTGGACTTAAAAGCACTTGATGGTCTAAGTGGTATCAATGCAGTAAGAATCCTTTATTTAACCAGATCATTCAATGGAGAACAATCTCCTATTTACCTGGCCATGAACTATCCAAGTCCTGTAAAAAACAGAGCAGTGAAAGAAAGAGCAATCAATAGACTGTAAATATTACCAAACTTGACAGTATTAAGAAATATAAGTGTCAGACAGAAAATATTTAATCATACAATTGAAAATGTTCTTTGATGTAAAGGTGAATAGTTTCAGCTAATTCTACAAAATCTTCCAGTCATTGGCAGTGGCAAATTGAAATGACCTGTGGTCAAGTTCGATAGTTGCTCCTAAGATCTTCGACACTCCTCATCGGTATTTCTTGTGGTAAATATACCAAAAGCCAGTAGATACACCAAATACAATTTAACAAGCCACCCTATTCAGCCCATTTGAGAAATTGCTTTCATTGTCTTTTGTTTTCCTTTCCTTTGAAAGTGAACAAACTAGTCCTGAAACACTAAATCCTCACCAGAGCACATCAGTGAAAAAACACACTGTGCATCCTGAGAGAGAACAAAAGATTAAATAAATCTGGAGATGACTGTACATCATCAACTTCCTGTGATAGAACTCTCATACCAGTCTTAAAGCCTGGCTCACAGTATACTTTTCTTTGAACTAATCTGAGGAAACCAACTCTCAGACAAACCTTTGATGAACTGGGCAAATGTCAGCATCTGAAGAACAGGGCTTGTTATTATGAGTAAAGCTACACATTTGGACAATTCTATCATAACCGCTCACTGCCAAACGTTATAAATGATGTGATCTCTTTGGTCCAGCTGGATGCTAAAGGTGTGATTGTCTGAAAAAGGTGACAACAGTGGTTAAGTGGTTCTCAATCCTGGTCCTAGAGGCCCATTGTGTCTGATGGTTTTCATGCCAACTGAGCCCTTAATCACAGGTGCTCATTGATGCACATAATTGATCTCCTTTCTTGTTTAGACTTCTTTCTGCACTCAGTCTCTATTTCATAAATACCTTAACTGAAGTGTATTATTATGCCTTAGTATATTATTTCCATAGTCGTTCAGGTGGGTAGCTGTGTCAGCATGCATAGTCTGCAAGGGAACAAGTAATAGATTAATTCAATGCTGAAAAGAGAAGAGACAAAACACAATGTTTCAGTTGTGAAGCCTTCTTCAGGTGTGAGCTCTCTCTTCTCTTTTCAGCATGGCATAAACCTATTACGTATTATTTACATAGTATAGTGCATTATTGATATAGCATAACATTAGTATTTAGCATTGTATTAGTAATAATGTACTTAGTGTATTATTTCCAACAACTTCAGCATGCATACTGTAGCTTTATAGTCTCTCCTCAACTTTACAATAATTTTTTTCTGTATTACTGAATATAAAGCCCCGAATCAGTCATCAGCAAAAGATGAATTGGTGGAGGTGGGATTGATAAACACTCCTAAAAAGAGTGTTGTTTTCCCTTCTGCTCAAGTCCGGTTGGGTACACTTCACCTCACACACCTGAATGAGGGGAGCACAGAAACTCAGAAATTGGCATAGGGATAATAAAAGAAAAATAAACATACAGATTTTTAAAAGATAAAAGGACAGAAATTGAGAAATATTCTTCTTGACAGATTTTTTAAAGGTTTTACATTTAATTCAATACTGTAAAATAGTCATGAGCAGTGGTGATTTAGAGATGGAAAAAAAAGTCACATTTTGTTTCTTGCTTTTTAAATACAGTGACTTGAATAAATATTCTCTGGTTACTCTCCTTACACAGTATTGCTCATATTTATATTTACATGAGCCTGAACATACAGTAGCTAAAACTCTAGAGGTATTAAGGTAATGTACCGTATATTCAGATAGGTTTCTGTGCTTTGTTTAAAAAGGATCCTGGGCAATGCTAATATTAACAAGACCATTTTAAGTTTTAAGTTTCAGGAATCATCTAAAACATGCATGTAAAAATGCCTGGAGCTGTTGCAGGGTTTTAATAATACTGGTATTTCCTTCAAATAAAACAAGCAAGGTTTGCCAGTCTGGATGGATGCTGCAGTATATAAAACACTCTTTCTTAAACCTTCAGGAAATTGATAACTATTCATGTAGTATATTTCACATTAAAGAAGAATTACAGTAAATCAGCCTTTTCCCCAACATGGTGCCTAATTAATCTGTGTGCATTCTTAGAAATGTTTTATTTCTGCTTGCAATGTTCTTGTTGAACACCTTACCTTCCTTTGCTGATTCATTTATACTGTATATGTCCATATTTATGCTGACTCATGGACAGGGGTCAAAAAGGTATTGATTAGTTAGGAATAATTGCCTTGGTGAAGTACTGGAGATTGCTGGTTGGCTACAGTGTTAGGCACTATTTAATATTTAATGTTCTTGCACAAATGATTTATCTGAGCCATCTTTAATTCTTCTTTAAATCCTGGAAAATTCCAGTTTCCAAAGATTGTCAAAGTATTGGGAAGATCTTGGGGGAGGGGGGAACATTAAATATAAAAACTGTTAGATCATCTCCTCATGATTCCATTCAGTAATGGGTAATCTTCATCTTTAACAGACCTCATGGTTCTCTGGTTCTCATCCCACATTTGCTCTTGATTACTTAAATATACTTCCTTAATTTATTTTCAGAAATGAATGGAGGATTATTTATAGATGAGCACAAAAAACATACAGAAGGTTACAAATGAGAAGAGCGTGTTCAGCCCAGCTAGCTCCTTTGGTTGCTAGTAGCAAGAGGCTAGATCTGAGGATCTCATCTAGTCTTTTCTTGAAAGAAGGCAGGGCTTTCATCAACATAGTTGGGTGGCTCATTCCAGATGCCCACAACCCTCTGTGTAAAAAATGAGCCTGAGTTCGTAATGCCCTTCCCAGTAGATTCCACTTGTGTCCACCGCTTTGTGTTTCATTGTTAATCCCGCAGAAATCCATTGGGCTTACTTTGTCAGTGCCCTGGAGTATTTTACTTATTTGAATCCGATCTCCTTGTATTTTAGACTTCCAGTGTATCAGGACATTTCTTTGAGCATGGGAATATATTTGTTCACCCTTCTTTGGACTTTTATTTTTCAAAGACTCCTGTTGAATGTACAAAACAATGAGCACATCATGACTAGCGTTGACAGAACATGACTTAAAGCTGTTAGATGACCTTAGAGAATTTTTTTGATAAAAAAGACTGAAGTGTTATGACGTCTTCCCTCTTTGGTGTTTTACAGTATTGTACTGTCATGCTAGGTCATATAGTAAGACAAGATTTGTCCATCAATACAAAGAATCCATACAGCCACACAGTGCATTCTGAAGATATAAATACTTTTAACAATGGAAGGATATTACAGGTTTGAGCTGATTGTACCCAAAAGCCAAGGAAAGGAAAGTTTTGGGCTTTATCAGAAAAGGAAGTCTGGTCTGACCAAACAGGAAAAACAAGTTAGTCGCCTGTCTGATATGCATCACAGCTCAATAAAAACAGAACGGACTACTCACTCTTTGTTAAGGTCACAAACTCATGCCGGAATTGACAAAATAAGACTTGTGTGTATGTCTGTAATGTCTAATGTTGTTGATGTTGTTATTGTTGTTTGCAAAAGAAAGATATTCAAAGATAATTTACATTGAGTATTTTCTTACAGTTGAACACTACAGTCAGTGAACAGAGACTATACACTGAAGAATACAAGGTGACTCAAAAAAGTACAGTACCTGATTTCCAAATAATCTTACATAAGTAAAATGACAAAGGAAATGAGCCAATATAAATAAAAAAATGAGAGTCTAGTGGGAAATGAAGTGTACATAAATAAATAAAACCATTTTAGTCTAAAGAACAGAACTTCAAAATGTATCCTTTTCAATACATTTAGTTTTCTTTACAGTTTTTGAAAATCAAGTAAAACTGCAACCTGTTAGTTTATTGGTTGAAATCAAGTCATCATCTTGTTTGAATGTATTAGGTGAATATGATTTCAGGCTTAATTGCTCATGGGGAGATGAACAATTTCTGAATTTTCTCAGGACAAATGAATATTGGATGCAGACCACATGTTTTACAGCTTAATTACAGCTACACATTATAAATAATGTATTTGGTGGTAAGTTACTCCATACCTAATTCCTTGTTGGTTAATTAGTTAAGTTCACAGTCTCAAAAACATATCTGAAAAGACATAAGGGAAAACATGATTAAATGTCTGTGCACCAAATCCTGTATTCAGGAAAAGAAACTTCTATATGAGATTGCCGTATATATATTTTCCTTCTCATCAATATTTAGGGAAAATTCCTAGCGGCAGAAGCTCTGCGAGAGGAGATTTCAAACCGGGTGTGTGCCAGACAGTCTGTTCTGTTGTTAGATAAGGCTCATCAGTCTCAACCACAAAAACGTCACATGGAGTGACAGCCATGGAGGAGTCTGACCACCTGCAAGATTTATAATTCAATCCTGACACCTGCTCTGTGCTGGCGGAATTCGCTGTGTGTGTATGTTTTATGTGAATTACTTCGAAATATCTAATATGTTGAGGTATGTAATTTGTAATTACCTCAAAAGGAGTTTAGCTTCACTGGACTTTAAATCGCACTTACAGTACATGGAGTTTCCGTACAAACTAAGTGGTAGACAAAAGCCCTGTATCATGCACAAATAACTGACCTATTTCTTTATTTCATAACTATTGTGGATTAAGTGCTTAAACATGTCCCTACTGTAAGAAACATTTATAGCTAAGTATTAACTAGAATTAGAAGTATGCACAGATTTCTTTAAAACTAATTTTTATTAATAAAACGTTATTTGGCTAGAGCAGTGGTTCTTACATTCTGATAATAAGAATTAAACAAATAAATTGAATAAAATGTGAGGATGGTTACCAAAGAGAGGAGTCCATTTGACCCGATCCTGGAGTACTACTGGGTTTTCTGGTTTTTATTTCAGCTGGGCCCTTAATCACTAATTCTAATGTCTAATTACAGAGAGTTATAGTGAGAAATGAAGTGTCTGGAAGGGGCGTTGTGCAAGGTATTTGGATTGTTATTGGATCTTTTTTGTATATAGATGGTGTAGCTCAGGGTGTAAGTAATAAATAAATTCAGACAAAACGTTCCAGGGAATGACCCAAAACCACAATACTGTTAGGTGAAGAGTGGGGATCTACATCAACCATTACTTGTTCCTTTACAATTAAGTAAATACAGGAAGTATTCAAAAGTAGACAGATATATGCAGAAAATTAAAATTAAGAATGAAAATGTTTGGCATATAAGAAAAATGTAGGACATAATTAAAGCACGAGAGGTGCAGTTAGAAAGCTCACCATGGAAAAAAAGGCCTGCGGCTGTAGCAGATTTACTACTCTCAGCATTTAGGCAATTCTCAGATGCACTAACGTAGGCAAAAAAAAAGTTTGGAGGCATAGCATCACTATAGAATTCAAGAAAAGTTTAGTTATTTTGAAAATCTAAGAGACATTTAGGTAAAAACATCTTAAGTGTTGTATAGAATTTTCTTTCTGAAAGAAAAAGCACTGGGGAAACTCTGGAGAGGAGCATAAAACTAATTTCAGGGCTTAAGAAGATTAGTAAAGAGGAAAGGATGAAGCAACATAATCTTTTCAGTCTCAGTACAAGTCATCCGAGAGGGAATCTGAGGTCTTCAAAATTTGAAAGGAAAACAAAAAGCAGGCTTCAGTAGTTCAAAAGAGTGAAACAGTTCAGTAGATCCGATAGTTCAGTAAGCAGAATGCAGGGGCATAATGAAATTCAAATTCAAAACTCATACAAAAACAATTGTACCAATATTATAAAATAGTTTTTCACAAAGAGCATTATCAATGTGTGGGATGCATAACCCAGACAAACAGTGGTGGAAACTACACTGGTGTTGTATATTCAGGAAAAGACAGGAGGCGTCTAGAAAAAAAACTATTTGTTAAAGAAAGAGTGCTGTGTCACTACAAGCTCGTTACATACATGCCATTATTACAGAAAAACATCTCCATGGCAACCGATGACATAAATTGAACACGCTGTCAAATACTCCAGAACATTAAGAACATAACAGCTGGCTGCTTTCAAGTCTAGTCCTGATGCTATAGTAGAGTAACTCAGTGTACAGGAAAATGACCAGCATTGAGGGCTGAATAGCCTGCTTGCTTTAACACATTTTATGTTCTTAGGTCATTGAATTAGTCTTAGAATACAACAAGAGTTAAAGCTATTGCTTTCCAAGTAAATACAGTATTAAACATCCTACATAAACAAAAAGTTTTATTTTGGGATTTGGACACTAACATGAATTGTCATTCATCGTTAATGTACAGCTGTTGCACTGAATTCCTTGTATCATATTCTTATTATTGCATTTCCCGTTTTTTGAAAGATGATACAACTGTAAACATGAACATTCCGTTCTTCAAGGTTTGCAGCATAAATGAACAACATAATAAAATTTATAAATCAGAAGAGGCTATTTAGCCTGTCTGGATTGCTTGGTTACTAGTGAATAATTCATCCAAGGATTTATTCCAGTCTTTTGTGAAGTTTCTCAGGGTTCTGCTTCAACAATATGGATGAGTAATGTACTGGAGGACACCCACAACGCTTTTAGTAAGAAAATGACTACTGCATTCAATCCTAAATGCACTTGTCATTTTTTTACATGCGACCCCGAATTAGTCTTCTGGGTAGAATTTGCCAGTTGTCTTAAGGCACTGAAACACTTCTATCAGACTCCATCGTTGTTTCATGTGTTTAGGACTAAAAAACTGCAGTTCATCTAAACTCTTTGAGAATGACATTCCTCTAAGACCCTGTCTAAATAAACTCTGTTGTTTTATGTGAAACAAAGAAACTGTGCAATGAAAGCAAATTGTCAATCCTGAAATTTAAAATAACTTTGTCTTGATAATTATTAATTCCCAAACACTGGATGCACATTTACTTAATCAGAATAAAACACCTTGATAACAAGATTCAAAGACTTAATCAGCTATTGACCAGTAAATTAATATGAGATGATATAGACAACAAATGTTATGAATCCACTTTGTTGAATGCAGCAGTATTCATTTCCAAATCCATTGAGTTGTTCTACTGGTCTCTTGGTTTTGTGAGTTTGACGCTTGTTGTGGGACTGCAGCTTTTTGGCCATGAAATGAGAGACACCTGAGGGAGTCCACCCTTATGTTTGACTTGTTTGCTAAACTATTACAAATGTAAGGTTGTGTTGTGAAATCGGAACAGTCTGAGGTAACCTGGCATTATGGAAGGATAAATAAGTGAGGCATGCTAAGTGAAATACTACAATAAGCATCTTCATAAATATGTAACTTAACCTTCAGGTGGCTGGGGTGATTGAAAACAATATTATTGTCTTAAGTGAGAAAGCAAGAGAATTGCACGTCTCTTTGAATGCTGTGCAGAGGTTTTGCCCCAGGGGTCTTATTGTGTCACAGTAGGAAAGTGTGGATCAGCGTGGGCAAAGATAGCAAATCTCTGAAGGGAACACATGGAACAGTTAGCAGGGAGGAAAGCAAACCTAAAAGAAAAGACATTGAAGACTTCTTTGATATTGAGGAAGAGCTGTGACTCCGTCTCCAGAATTGTTTTAAGGCTTTAATATATTGGTGCCTAAATCTGCAGGGAACTTTCATTCTAATTATAAGGGGCTTTTATTCAATTCACTGGGCCCCAGGAAGTCACCGAGGGCTGATCTGGAGGGCAGTGTGGAGGTGGGGAGAGTCATAAAATAAAGTTTTTTGTGTAACCAGCCAAGATCTAGAACCCATTTTTACTTTTTCTGTGTTGCCTGAATGGGAAGTCTGTTCTCATTCCCTAGTGCTTTGTCAGTGTAGACACCTCGGATTTTCTACATTTTACCTGACATAATTTCATAGCAGTACCAAAAGAAACTAGCCACAATGAGTACAAGCGAATATAAGTGTAATTTAAGGATGTACAAAGAGTAGAATGTAATTCCATCACCGCTCCTCTTAAATGAAATTGCCCTTTTTATTAATTGAAGTAAGGATTATAAATACAGTAATTGGAGATTTTATTGGTGTTCCCATGTGTTCATTTTTAAATTTTAAAATGACAATTTTAAGGCAAGTATCTAACAAAACAGCTGTGTTAAATAACAGCCTTTTCTTTTTGTGGTTTTAAATTTGGAATTGGAGGCTTTGGGCTCTGTCGATAAGAAATTCAATACAGTAAGATAAAAAAGAGGAAATGGCTTGTTAAAGATTTTTTTCCCTCTCATTAATTAAAGGATGTCCATATTTATCCATCAGAGAGTTAGCCATTTAGTGGTTTTAAAGAACTTCAGGAATATGAATAATATTCTAAAATGCATGATGGTTTTATAAGACCTTGTTAAAAATGATAACAAAAAATGTAAAATAAGTATCCTCAAAGTATCCCTGTGGTAAAGAAAAAGACGAAGAATTAAGATGGAGGCAAATATCCTTATAATGTATTTTGCCAGGCACAAGATGGCACCTATCATGATATACATTCAGAGAAATCAGAGAATATATATATGAAATATATCATAAAGCGTAATAAATTATTTAAATATAAGTCACAAAGTAGTGAGAGTGGTGTGATGCATCAACCTTTGTTCCTACAGAGTAACAGGCACCGCACAGGTGAATTACAATATGACGTATAAATGTGTGTGCTGTTAATCCTAGTTAATCCAAGCCATGTCTTGGGTGAAAAAGCCTGAGGAAGGAGTGGAGTTCTCCTTGGTATTGGACTGCTGTGTCGTGTGAGAGTATGCCCGGCAGTCAGGACAGAGCAACTGAAGACACTTGGCATCAAAGTGCTAACAAGAACTAGGTCACTCAAATCAAATGCACATAATTCATTGCAGCATCTCCTGCTCAAACCTATAACTCTCAGAAAAGCGCCCTAAAGTGATTTTTTTTCCGTTTGTTGCCAGAGCCGAAACTTCATGAATAATTTGCAGATGGCCCATCGATAGGGCCCATCGTCCCTCCTTGGCCCCTGTGTGATACATTTGTATAAGTTTGATAGGGCCAAGCCTCCGATGGTTACCTGGGCCGATAATTTCCCTGTCTTCCGAGAATGCAAAGCTCCTGCTGTGACAACCGTCTCCCTGTGAAAATGAGAGATGTGTCTGATGGCAAGTCATTTTCTGTGCATGTGCAGAGAGAAAGAACAGTTTTCATCCAAGAGGATTAGCAATGAAAGCTTGTTGAGGGATCTGAAACAATGGGATCATTCTGCATGACCAGACCTTGTTGGTTATTCAATGTGAAACTTCCCTTCTATCGCAGCATTATCTGAATCTGGTGTCGTCAGCGGCATGGATACTGGGTACTGTATTTATAATCCTATTTATACTGTACTGGACCTGGGTACTGTGTTTGTATTTATATTTATGCTGCTGTGAATTTGCATATATTTTTATACTGTACTGAACTTGGGTACTGTTTGTCTGGCAAATCAGCTCCAACTGTATGAAGTTAATTTTTTTGTAATCAGACCTAAAAGTTAATACACAACAAATGATGCTAGTTGCCAAAGGGAGAATTCGTTCCTTTACGTACTTTTAGCTACTAAAATCTTAGTATATTTTCTTGCATAACATAACCACCCTAAACAGATTTGTTCAACTGTGCATGATAATGCTGATTTAACTAAGGAATATATACAGTAGGATACAAAATAAATTCTTATTTGTTTTTATCAGAAGTACAAAGTGAATATGTCTGTAAGCTGTCTTGAAGAGTATGCAGTTAATTTTAGATCACTTTTTACTTGTCTTTAGAAACATTCTGAAATAAGGCCCCTATGATAGTATCTGCTCAGCTGGGTTGTTGAGATAATATATGTTCACAACAGGGTGCGCTATATGAAAGTATGAATTCCTTATTTTCTCTGCTCTTGCCCAGTGAAGTGTCATCTGAAGGAGGAGTTTGTAGCTCTATTTCAGTGAGTGACAGTTTATATGGCTAATTTCATTTACAGCTTTTCATATCTTGTGCTGTGTGCTTTATGGTATATTCATTGACTGATGCATTCCAAATTGTTGATGCTGAAAATTCTCTTGCCAAATTTTAGGTAATATAATTGTGAAGTGAATCAGTGTTGCAACTGTGACCAATAATCCCACCTTATTTCTTCACCTTTCCTTTAAAGGAATTTAGCGGAACCTATTCTTGAGCTTACAAAATGGCATCTAGCAATTTATTCACAAACAGTAAGAAAAAGGGTTTAAAATTTCAATAGGACAGGGAAAAATGAGAACATGAAATTAGACAGGAGGAAACAAGTGGTAGATTGCAATTTAACCTAGTTAATTGTCAAAAGACAGCCTTGGTTCAGTATAGTGATATATTAGCAAATAAAAAATGGTAAATGTAATATAATAGGGAGGCACACTGGTGCATTGGTTAGTATATCTGCCTCACAGTGCTAGGGCCCTGAATTCAATTCTTGACCATGGGAGCTATGTGCACAGATTTTATTTGTTCTCCCCATGTTTGCATAGGATTCCTCCCACAGTCCAAATACATACTAATAGGTTAATTGGCTTCTGGGAAAACTGGCCCTGCTGTGAGTATGTGTGTTTGTGTGTGTCCTGCGATGGACTGATGTCCTAGCCAGAGTATATCCTGCCTGGCACACATTGCTTGCCGGCATAGGCACTAGCTCTCCCAAGACCCTGAATTGGTTTAAGAAAATTGATGGGGAAATAATTAATATAATGTAACAATATCTATCACAACTGAAATAGTTTCTCATGTGAGGGAAATGTTAAGTGTTGCTTGCTTTTCTGTTTCTGAGGTTTGAATGACTTTTCAGTGCTAAGTAGTTACTATCACTAGCACTACTACAACTCTTGCTATTCTACTTAGTGTGGTTTTTAAAAAATATATATCCAGAGAACTGCATCTGATATGTTCATATGGATATCAGATTTGTGAGAGGAAAATACTGTATTTTGTATTTTGCTGTACCTATGTTGATTGAAGGGATATACAATAATTTAATCCTCGTGTTTTCTCCATCTCCTGCTTTCCTTGGTACTCTGAGGAATGTTTAAATGCCAACATTTTAGCTTGGAGCTGTTCTATTTTTGCTGTTATTCACTTGCACATTACCTTCAATGTCAAGAGTGAGATTCTATGTGTTGAACAATGAGTTAAGTGCCTCTGCTCTCTACCAGGGATATCCACTTAACTAAAACCGTGGGAGTGACTGTTTTACCTGTTGTTTCTGTATTAAATTAACTTTCCGGTACTATGTATCAGCCCACAAGCTTGGAAACACATTAAAATGGACCAAATGAAAAAATCTGCTTTAGAGATTTGTAGCAGAAATGTGTAGGCATATTAAATTTCATTATTTATTAAGTATCCAGCAGTCAGAAGTAAATCATAAACTGGAAACTCCACACCCAGTTAGTGTGGAAAATCTATGAAAATGTCACTAAGACAGTTTAATCATATGAAACATTTAATTACAAGACCAATGAGATTGCACAGTTTATGACGTGAATCTGATTAATTTGCATTTATGTAAATGTGTTTTCAGCAATGTGCTTGCACAACCATAACCCTCAATGCGGCTTGCTCTCACACGGAGTCTGTGATTAACATCACAGGGAAACAATGAGCTCACTCTGTTTCAGATTGACTAGAGCGTCTACTGTATTTCACACTTTGAAAAGAAGAACCATACATTCGTAAAATTTAGAACTTGGGAACCTCAATATATTTCACTGGAATTAACACTTGCTTTTTAATATTTATTGTTAGGCATGTTAGCAAAAAAAAAGCCTGTTGATAGTTAAGAATTATTATATCCATCAAATGCAATTCATAAAACAGCAGAAAAGCTACATACAGTACAGTACATAATCACAATTACTGTACATAGGTCTCTGCGTAGCTGCTGTAGATTGTCCCTTTTCTAAATTTAACACGTAAATCCTTCATATTAGTACTTTGATTAAATTATTTAATTATTACTTGTGAAGGCTGATGAAAAATGTTCTATTTATTATTCAAAGAGTTTCCAGTAGACACTACTAATGTTTTATATTTCCATTGAGATTGGACATGAAAAGCTCAGTTTAATCTTTGTCATCAGTCTATTACCAATAAATGCCTGGAACGTTTTGTGGCACTCTTTCTCCTTAACATCAGTTGGGAACAATAATTTGACATGGCCTGACTGTGAGTGCTCTTTGATTCCTGATAATGATCAACAGGTCAGATAATGCAACCTTAATGTGTCAGTTTTGCACTTACTGTAAAAATAGATTTTCCTGTAGAGACAAAGCCAGCTCTAAGTGTGATGATCTAACTTAAGTAGAAATGGCAATATACCAGGTTGTAGAGAACAGGCAAGCCTTTTACAGAACTATAGGAGCACATTTTGAAATCTTTAATAAAAACATTTCACTGTTAGTGTTTTGGTTTTTAAGCAAAGTACATTTTCACTGAACAACATATGTAATGTTCATGTGTACTGAATTTTTTCAAGTATATTTAGTGGCAGTTGTATTTCTGATAACTACTGTATGTAACACAGAAACACAATGAAAATCTGAAGGGTCAGCTCTAAATATTCTCTTTATAACAAGCCTTGAACCTGGAGTTTACATTTTCTCATAAAATATCTCCTTTACAGTTTCCTTCATAATAGATTGGCACAAAAGTTGTCTTTGTGGTACATTTTGCTCATATGCCATTTGTAATAGATAAAACATTTTGATTTGTAATGCAGCTAGAGGCCAGCTGCATAGCTACATGAAGGTCATGTTTGTTGTATTTTAGTGAATGCCATCAATCAGTGATCTCCATATAATCACTTACAAATGCACTTGGGAAGCAAATTAAAAACTGACAATTGACCTGGACAGCGTGCTTCTGGACTGTGGGAGGACACAGGAGGCAAAGGGAGAGCATGCAAACTCTCCACAGAGGAGGAGCTCCAGTCTGGAATGGAATCCAGGTACAAAGAGGCAGCAGCACCTTTCAACGAGCCACCATATTGCCATTCTATATAAATATATGCAATATCCATTTTTACCTTTGTTTCAGTTTTGAAAGCCATGGATCATATCTCCATGTAGTATTTCTTGTAAGAAATTAGATATTAATCTCGAAAACTGTCTTCATATGACGTACTGTACGTGTATCTTTCAGACCTGGTGTAGCTCTGGTTGATCCTATCTGCACTTGTTCCTGCACTGTTATATGCTTTCTTGCAACTTTCTGGCTGGAACTGTATGCTCTGAACGATGTCACGTGTTTAGCACAACCTTTTTCTTTTGTAGCCTGCGTTGATTAGAAACAGTTAAAACTGCCCACCGTGGTGCTCAACTCTAACTTGCATAACATTCGGAATAAATAATACATCTGATGTAAAAGAGATAAGATAAGATCACTTTATTAGCCATATATGATTTCTTGTATTAGGAATTTGTCTTTTCACATACCCCAGCTCAGCTTGCTCTCCATGAGACACAGACAGGGAGAGAAGCTTGGAGTCAGAGTGCAGGGTCAGCCATTTATACAGCACACCTGGAGCAGTTGGGGTTAAGGGCCTTGCTCAGGGGCCCAACAGAGTAGGATGTCTCTGTCAGCCGTGAGATATGAACCGCCATCCTTGTAGCCACAAGGCGCAGATTCTTAGCCACAGAGCCACCGCTCAGCCTCACGTACAATGACCTTAACTGCACTGATATTATCAGTTTTACCTACAGAGAAGCTTCTTAGCAAGAGTTCTTCAGAATGAGCCTGTCTTTTGATCCCTAAGCTGATTTGCAATAATAAAAACTAGATGTAATAATTATTGATGTCAACACACCTAATGATATGCAGTCTACATTTTATGTTTTGGCACTTACAGTATCTAATTCATTGGATAAACCTTAATATCCAGTTCAGACAAAAGTGTTTTCTCTTACATTTGCAATCAAAAGTGTACTGCACCTTAATTAATATTTTTAAACAATGTTTAGAATCAGTTCATGGTGGCTTGCTCAATGCATCCTTAGTCTTAATGCTTTAAATAGACTCACATATGGTATCATGACCATGTTTGAATTTAGGTAATTAAGGATTTAAAATGAAAGGCTTGACAAATTACCCTCCTGGTAATAAACTGCAATTCCATCTTATAATTTTCTCTTTCACTTATTTACAATAAGTAAAAGCTTTAATCCACCCATGTGTAAACTATAGAATGTTAATGTAAACTAAAAAGAGACAGACATAAACACATCAGGGGAGTTGTCTTTTTAAGAGCCTGATAATTGACCGCCAGCTTTGTAGGTTTATAGAACATTTATAAAAGCTAGTTTACAGCACATTCATCTGCTTTTTCTTGACTGATATAATTCAATAAGAAACAATCTGGAGTTGTTAATATTGGTCTGTAAGACCTTTTAAGAACTTCAAAATAACCTTTATTTTCCACATCTATTTGTAAGCAAAAGGAAACAGTCATTTGATATACTGTATCTTTAACTTTTAACCTTTAGTAACTTTTTACAAAACTAGGGATATACAGAACTGTATTTTGTTTCAAACTTCAACTTCCCTAGGTAGTTTTCTTCCATGTTAACATCTCTCAGGGGTGAGGGACTAGTTCATTAATTATTTTCTATTAAATCTGTGAAAGAGAGTCAAAAGTTGTGTATTAGAGGGAAAAAGGAAAACGTGAAATGGCTAGAGCAATCATTGGGTATTAAAGAAGTCGTCAATTAACTTTCAGAAGCTGCAGCAGTCTGTGAGTTGCTAAGAAACATGCAGAGGTTAATTCCAGACAGAAAAGTAAGACTAGGGAAAACACAGAATTTGGACCGTGGAGCAACATGTTGTTTTATTTTTCTAGTATGGAATTACCCTTGGCTTTTCCATTATGTTCTTTCAATTCCCTTTGACTCTTGCTTGCCTGCCGTATACCCCAGCATGTGTGTTCAGAGTGATTATTTGTTGGTGGTTGTAAGTAGAACATAGCTTTAAAAAGTTCACCAATGAGACAAGACTCCTCAGCCCTTTGTAGTGCTTTAGTTTGCTGTAGCCTATTGATGCAGGGCCTTCATTATGCCACTTCCTGAACAATCAGTTTGAATTGACTTCCACAGCATGCTTTATTCCAAACACTCACAGCTCCTTCCTTCTGCAGAGATCACTACTTAGCATTCTAATTAACTACTCTGTGAATATTCTTAAAATGCTCCTGAAAGCTGAGTGTGGATGGGGGACACTAGGACACTAGCCAATGGTATTGCTCTGAAGCCTGGACAATGAAATCTGAGTAGAAAAAGAGGTTGAAGTGCCCTACCTCACATTCTTCCCATCAGTTCGAAGGCATTTTTATCAATTACTCTCCGTTTGTTACTTAGTAGCACCACCGGAAATACAACACAAAGATCTACAACACTGGAATCTTTAAGGTCTTCATTATATGAGCAATATTAATTAAAAAAAATGAAAAAACCAACATATTAGGGGCTGTTTCGTCATTAAAATAATGCATTCGTTTTTCCAAAACTAATCTATACCCATGTATTATGCTAAGTAAGCAGAGATGATTGACAATAAATAAGCACTCTATAATACATCTTAAAAAGGAGTATGACTGCTACACTTGCAAATTAATCATTTGTTCTGAGGTTGGATTGAAAGGAAGATACTGACTGTGCGATAGCATAAGAAATTTGGTTGGACAGTGTTTCATGCACTACTAAATGAATTTTTTTATTGTGAACCATTCATCACCCAGGCATGTTCAACAAGTTAAATTATGCAGATTACCTAATGATTGCATATGCTGGATCTAACAGAGGTGGTTATGTCTTTAAGTGGTAGACATTAAATCATCATAAGCAGACACCATGAAACATTGCTTCTTCAGAATGTGAGAAATTCTCTAGCAGTTTTGTTATAGAAGCAGACCTGCTGACAAGCTCAGAACCTTTATTTTTTGTCTGTTCTGACATGTCAGCTTTGTCACAACACCATCCCACTCCCTTTATAGCAGAGCTACTGATGCGTTCGCTAGGAATAACAACACCCAAGAATTAAATGTATTGAAAATGCTTATTGAGTGTTTTAGTTATAGGAAATTCAGCTTAACCTGCTTATTTGAGGGCCACCCTCCTGGCCATTGGCTGATGAGGCTAGGACCCCCATTCAGAATAACCAAGGAGTAAACCAAGGGGCAGCTGGGAAGGTGGAGATGGGGTGGAGGAGGGATACACATTGCTGCTTTAGAATGTGAGAAGCACTCTGGCAGTTTTGTCACAGAAGCAAAATGCAAAGGAGAAAAGGGGCTTACCTATAGGGGCTTACCTATAGTATTTATAGCTTTTTTTTTACTTGAGGGAATAACGTC
Organism: Lepisosteus platostomus; assembly: GCF_059453375.1. Lineage (NCBI taxonomy): Eukaryota > Metazoa > Chordata > Actinopteri > Semionotiformes > Lepisosteidae > Lepisosteus > Lepisosteus platostomus. Next base: position 55,270,752 of record NC_142613.1, read on the forward strand.
AAGAGTACAGTGCCTTGCGAAAGTATTCGGCCCCCTTGAACTTTTCAACCTTTTGCCACATTTCAGGCTTCAAACATAAAGATATAAATTTTTTATTTTATGTGAAGAATCACCAACAAGTGGGACACAATTGTGAAGTGGAACGAAATCTATTGGATTTTTGAAACTTTTTTAACTAATAAAAAAATGAAAAGTGGGGCGTGCAAAATTATTCGGCCCCTTTACTTTCAGTGCAGCAAACTCACTCCAGAAGTTCAGCGAGGATCTCTGAATGATCCAATGTTGTCCTAAATGACTGATGGTGATAAATAGAATCCACCTGTGTGTAATCAAGTCTCTGTATAAATGCACCTGCTCTGTGATAGTCTCAAGGTTCTGTTGAAAGCGCAGAGAGCATCATGAAGACCAAGGAACACACCAGGCAGGTCCGTAATACTGTTGTGGAGAAGTTTAAAGCCGGATTTGGATACAAAAAGATTTCCCCAGCTTCAAACATCCCAAGGAGCACTGTGCAAGCGATCATCTTGAAATGGAAGGAGTATCAGACCACTGCAAATCTACCAAGACCTGGCCGTCCCTCTAAACTTTCAGCTCAGACAAGGAGAAGACTGATCAGAGATGCAGCCAAGAGGCCCATGATCACTCTGGATGAACTGCAGAGAACTACAGCTGAGGTGGGAGAGTCTGTCCATAGGACAACAATCAGTCTTACACTGCACAAATCTGGCCTTTATGGAAGAGTGGCAAGAAGAAAGCCATTTCTCAAAGATATCCATAAAAAGTCTCGTCTAAAGTTTGCCACAAGCCACCTGGGAGACACCCCAAACATGTGGAAGAAGGTGCTCTGGTCAGATGAAACCAAAATCGAACTTTTTGGCCACAATGCAAAACGATATGTTTGGCGTAAAAGCAACACAGCTCATCACCCTCAACACACCATCCCCACTGTCAAACATGGTGGTGGCAGCATCATGGTTTGGGCCTGCTTTTCTTCAGCAGGGACAGGGAAGATGGTTAAAATTGAGGGGAAGATGGATGCAGCCAAATACAGGACCATTCTGGATGAAAACCTGTTGGAGTCTGCAAAAGACCTGAAACTGGGACGGAGATTTATCTTCCAACAAGACAATGATCCCAAACATACAGCAAAATCTACAAAGGAATGGTTCACAAATAAACGTATCCAGGTGTTTGAATGGCCAAGTCAAAGTCCAGACCTGAATCCAATCGAGAATCTGTGGAAAGAGCTGAAAACTGCTGTTCACAAACGCTCTCCATCCAACCTCACTGAGCTCGAGCTGTTTTGCAAGGAAGAATGGGCAAGAATTTCAGTCTCTCGATGTGCAAAACTGATAGAGACATACCCCAAGCGACTTGCAGCTGTAATCGCAGCAAAAGGTGGCTCTACAAAGTATTAACGCAAGGGGGCCGAATAATTTTGCACGCCCCACTTTTCATTTTTTTATTAGTTAAAAAAGTTTCAAAAATCCAATAGATTTCGTTCCACTTCACAATTGTGTCCCACTTGTTGGTGATTCTTCACATAAAATAAAAAATGTATATCTTTATGTTTGAAGCCTGAAATGTGGCAAAAGGTTGAAAAGTTCAAGGGGGCCGAATACTTTCGCAAGGCACTGTAACTACGATTTAGGACAGTTGAAGCTGATTGAACTTGGTTGCGGTCATGCCTCGTCTTGGATTTACGTTGGGAACTCCATGAAATCCCATGTGTGGCACTTTTTACCTGTAAATGATCAGGCACACTATTGTTAATGAGCAAATTTAATTAAATAAATATAGCTTCTCCAATGATGTTCTGTGTTACATATGGCCAGGTACCAACGTGAAACAGAAGCAGAGTATTTTAATTCAATATTTCCTATTTAAACCCTGCCTCCTTTTTGGGATTACAGTACATCTGATAAGGAAGTGCAATAAGAGATGTGAGAAAAAGAGTGAACATTTTAAATCTTTTATATCCATTATTTAACTTCTGAATTACTTTTTTTATGTGTTGTCTGTGATCATCCGTTGTTCCATTACCTTAGCAAAATCTACAAACTATGGAACTACAGCATGAGCTTAGACAAAAAACATTAATCTACAAACTCATAAAAGGCTTTCAAATGCTAATCATCTAAAATTGTCATTCATACTTAAAAACCTCTGAGATTCCAGATGGAAAAACAATTAAGGTTTAAAATTCAAAATATTACATCATTCTATCTAGGTTTTAATTTCATAAAAACTTATTTTTTGATAGTGTTTTCCTCAGGAGCCAGTAAGACAATGTTTTTAAGGAAGTATTTTTTAGATTAGTGGTTTTTTATCTGTTCTCTGTTAATAAAAACCCATAGACAAGACAGTTTAATGTGAACTTAGTTCCATCTACCACACTTGATATATTCCAGACCTCAGGCTTATAATGAAATATAGGCAATCTGGGAGCAGAACTGTCAGACTTAATGGAAAATGTATAACTCAGTAGCACTTTCTTCAAATTTATTTTCTACACTGTTTTCTTCAAAGAACTGCTTTGCAATTTATTTTTCTTTCTCTCCCATGATGATAAACCTCTACAGAGTACTGAATTTCTTTCTTTCTTGTTACAAAAACAGGAATTCATAGAAAGGTAAAATCAGAATATTATAAGCAATGCTCTTGGGACAACTCAGTGTGCTTCCACCTGGCTTCTCTCTGTTTTCCATACTGTGAAGAACTTACTAGTAATAAGGATATCAGTTCCAACACATCTTAAAAAGGCTTCGGGTTTCATGCCTTCTGTTTCATAGGGACTATGACACATTTCATGTTGGTCACAGGTCTGCAGTTAAAAGATGTCTTTCTTGCATGCACATCTTTCTATGTATTTTTTTTATCATTCCAAGGTAATCAAACTTATTCTCTGAAAATAATGCTCCAAGCCCACAATTCAGATTGCATCTATACTGATAAAAATGTCCAATAAGAAGAAAATATTTATTAGGAAAATCAGGTGAGAAAACCTTTCTGAGTCAGCAGCCATGTCACCCTGCAACTTACAACTTGCAACCCACTGAAGCTAAGTAGGTGTGAGCCTGGTCAGTACCTGGATGGGAGACCTCCTGGGGAAAAACTAAGGTTGCTGCTGGAAGAGGTGTTAGTGTGGCCAGCAGGGGGCGCTCACCCTGCGGTCCATGTGGGTCCTAATGCCCCAGTATAGTGACGGGGACACTATACTGTAAACAAGTGCTGTCCTTCGGATGAGACGTAAAAATCGAGGTCCTGACTCTCTGTGGTCATTAAAAATCCCAGGGCGTTTCTCAAAAAGAGTAGGGGTGTAACACCGGCGTCCTCCTAATAATCCCCCTCTATGAATTGGCTACATTACTTTGTTCTCCTCCCCCCCATCTCACGGCAGGCGGAGCGAAGCGCCGGTTGGAGTATTCTCGGTCGCATTTAAAGGCAACGTCAGCTCAAATATTTGGTTCAAACCACCAAATGGAGATGGGTGTGCCGACAAGCGGACCCTGCTGATGCGGGATTAACGCTAGGATGAGAGAGAGGTGAGAAAACCTTTCTAGATGAGTAAGTGCTTCTCTGATACAGTCACCTTTTCTAACAGAAAATGTTAGACATAATTTGAACAGTTCTCAGTGATACTAAAAGACTGTAGATATATCTTGATAGCCTAAGCCTGCATTTATGAGGTTATTACTGGGGACCAATGTCTCAGGATTTATAGACCTCTAAAACATCTAATAGAAAACACATAAAAAATGAAGTGGAGTGACTAATTTGATCTGCTGGGTGAACAGAAGCTCTTTTTAACTTCTAAAAAGTGACCTTGCTGTCCACGAGAAATGGATTTGGCCATCCCTGAATCTCTGAGATAAAACAGTGACAAAGAAAGGAGGAATCATAAGTGGTGTCAATGTCTCTGCTGCACCCTTGAGTACTGTACTTCAACCAGGCTGCCTCAATAAAATGTGCAGCTGTGTAATTTAGTACAAACATAAGTAACTGACTAAAAATGTCAGTCAAAAAATTGTAATTATTACTACTACTGTTAACGATGAAACATTATTGACCTGCTATCAGTAAGCAGAACACAGCTCAGCTATATCAAAAGGCAATTTGTTAATTCAGGTAGTAGCTGTGTTGTTTTGAATGCAAGGACAGTATGCACAAACCAGTGTTACAGGAACGGTGAAACATGAACCAGAGGACGCAGATGGAAACTAGGTCTTTAAAACAGAGAACACAAATGATTATGGGAGTACGGAGCAAGCTGTCCAGTCCTATTGAGTTCGATACCCTAGCTTATTTTCATGAAATTGCTGGATAAGATCCTTGGATCAAATCATAACTAACTACCATGTGGGTTAGATGGGCTGAATGGCCTTCATTTGTAACTTTTCTTATGTTCTTAATGAGTTTTGCATCCAACTCATCTTTCCAAGCTCTTCCCAAGTCATCTTACTCCATCCCCTGTGATGTCAATATACAGTATGTTGTTGCCTCTGTGGTATTACGCGGGGGCGTGCCCAGAGTGGAGGCAGAGCCCTGGTAGAAGAGTGACGCCTCGTCTTTGAAGTCCTGGCTTCTGGATGATGAGCCACAGCTAGGAAGGTCCTATAAAGGCACACTGGACACCCCCGATGGGACGAGCAAGGCCACCTGTGGAAGGGGGGGGGGGGGGGGGTTTACACCAACAGTCCCGGAGGGGATTGCACTCGCATAAGGTTTTCCTTTTCTTTTTTTGCCTGTCCCATCACGCACTTTCACCGGGGCAGGCACACGCACCTTTTTTAGGCACTAAGTTCTTGTTTTGTTTTTGCCTAACGCATCTGCTCTACCAGACTGGACCCCGCGAGGTAAATCTGGTAGACCCCTCTGGTCACCGCTGTGCTAGCGGTTCTTTCTTTCTCAGGCTGGACCCCGTTAAATATGGTAAGCCCAGCCTGGAGGTAACGAGGCACAGCGTTACACCTTTCTTTTTGCTTTGTGTTTATTTTTTCACTCTTTTTGTGTTATTTCTGGTCCCTGCTAACCTCACACCGCTTTTCTCCCCTCACCCCGGGCGTTGACTTTTTACTGGTGCTCCCTGCGGCGCCTCCCACTACACGCTGTCACACCTCGCTACAGGCCATATGTTCAACTACAGGTAAAGGTGACCTTTTTATGTGCACCTGTTGCTTTATGTTCTTCAATTTCCTTTAAATTCTTTCACTGCATTCAGAATTGCAAGGCGTAGTTGCTTAAAAAATCACACTAATATGAACTGCACTTGTTTTGTGTACCTTCAGTCCTTTATACAGCTCCTGCTGATAAATGTAGAGGGGCTACAGTCTTTTAGATGTAGTAGCTTTCCTTAGTTAAGGCTTTAATTTCTGCAGGTCTGGCATGTAATATTTCTTTCCCAGGAGTTGCAGCATTCATTACTCAACAACAGTACCTCCACCTATGCTCTCCCTGTCTCTGAATGGGGAAGGGAACCTCTGATTTCTTATACAACAGTCAATCATAGTACTAAATCAAACCATGAATCAAGAACTGTTTCATCTTTACACTGTCCTTTAACACTTTGGCATCTGTAAAATGAGATTATGTCATGTTCTTTGCATTTCATGGCCATTTGTTTCTGTTACTTCCATAATTCCATAATTACTTCCAAAAGTTTGTCTACCGTTCACTTAAGTTTAATAGAAAAAAATGTTTTAGAGCATAAAAAGACTACGAATGAGAGGAGGTCTTTTGGGCCACCATTCAGTTGAATGGTGAGGAGAAAAGCTGTAAATCTGAGAGCCTTAAATGCTTCACTGCATGTGAATCCTGGCTGGGTTAGTTTTAAATTAGTACATATAACCTCATCTTTCTCCACAATTCAATTTTGGTACCCACCAGCGTTCTGGGAAATGATGATCAAAGAACAATTAATCGTGACACATCTGGAAATTAGTCTTGATTGCAATGGAACACATGTGACCAGTTGTTGCAGAAACTGGCTGAGATTAGTGTATGTGTGTGGGGGGATATTCATTTAAGCATGACTACACATTGTCCTCAGTGAAATTGATTTTCCCATGAAGCGTTCCGCCAATCTATGTGTGGAAATGTTATGGAAATATCAATGCACCCCTCAATTGCATATGCATACCACCACCTAAATTTTTGTATTAATGAGAGACATACAACATCTGATTATAGTCCCTTTTCATGGTATATGACCACAAAGTAGCAAAACTGCAAATTATTTTTCAAGCAGTCCTTAAAGTATAACATTGTTTACTCTGACATTAACCAAAAAAAAAAACCTGTATACCTCAGTGTAAAGGGTCTTTAAGGTCTGACAAATAAAATAAATGATTACATTTATGAATGGTACTGTTTTTATCACGGGAACAGTACATTCTGGGAATATACTGTGTCTTGTATATACAGTATAACGTTAGTTGAGAGCATGATGCAATGTGCAGTTAGAAATTAAGCAGGCACTCACACGTAAGTTCAAATGATTATATGGCATGGTTGTGTGAGGGGTTGTCTTGTCAGTATTCAGCTGAGTGCTTTGTGAGTTTCAGTTTTACCTTACCGTGACAGACACCTGTGCAGACAGATGCACATCTGGAAAGTGACATTATGCAGAATCGCGTTAGGGATTATGGAATATGTGTTTTTCTTTTCACCGATGCAGAAAGTAACAATCAGGACTGGCACACTTTCTTTAAAAGTTAATAGTGACAGGTTTGCAACACTGCCGCAACGCACGATTGCGTCTCTTCCTCCAAGCTCTTGGTTTGAAGTTTTCCCGACTCGATACGCTGTTGCGAGCACAATCTCGGCGACAAATAAGAAATGAAAAATATTGATGACTCATGAAGACAAAAAACTGTCTCTTCTCTTCATACAGAAAAACATCATGCAAAAACAGTATTCAGTGCCGTTGAGTATTCATGTCACGTAACCAGACAGAAGAAGGAAAATTATATGATAGTCACAGAAAAGTACCGTAGGCAAGCCAATAAAAAATGCTGTCTTAATCTATTAACACAACCCTGAAGACGGATGATGTTATCTTTTGTTACCAGGCAGGGTTCTTGGTTTAATTAATTTATTTTACTGTTTAACGTTTTTTTATATAAATTATACAGATGTTTGAAGTTAAAGATGACTTGCAGGTGATTCTAACACTGTGGAAATATTGGCTATTAAAAAAATTAGGAATCTGCTTGAGTGTTGTGTTTTCAGGACACAGATATGAGGAAAAGCAAAACTACAACAAAATGGAATTGCAAATGGTAATTTTCTCAGACAGATAGGCGTTTATTTCTCCCGTTGTATGATTCGATGTTTTCCAGACTTCATACGGGTTTTTATTGTCTTTTTGAAGTCTTATTTTACTGTGTAACAGAACGGCCTTTTCAGTCAATTCTGATAAACCTATAGAAAGAAACCAATAATATAAAATATTTAAAAAAGTATTCTCAATCTTTTAATAGAAAAAAACACATACTCAACGATAGAGTTTACATAACAGAGAGGTCTTTAAAAAAATGTTTAGATGCCGTCCACAAGACGGAGTTTCAGGATTTCCATTTGTGGCACAGTTGTTTCAAAATGCTGTCTTTTTAAAACTGGCCCAGTGGAGAACACTCATTACATCGTCAATTCTCGGCAGGTTTTACCTGTCTGAACCTCGCCTCTGCCGCCTCAGGTCGGCATCACTCAACAGGGACCCAGCCACTTGAGCTAAAGGGAAATCTCCCATCAGGGAAGGGCGGTGACGTCACCACGCTGGTAAGCCAGCTCAAACAACCTGCAATGGTGGCCCGTCTGCGTTACACTCTCCCCTGCTTAATTCGCCGTCCTCAGCAAAGGGCTATCCCACCCCGCTGCTGACACCAATGTAATACTACAGGGTTCACGTGGGTATGCGCCCTCACCACTGCCACCTCAGGTTGGCCCCTTACCGTCAGGGACTTGAACCCAGGCCTCCAGTGTCACTCAACAGGGACCCAGCCACTTGAGCTAAAGGGAAATCTCCCATCAGCCCACCCGCTGTGGTCTTTGCTATTCACAGGGAAGGGCGGTGACGTCACCACGCTGGTAAGCTGGCTCGAACAACCTGAAAAGGTGGCCGTCTGCGTTACAATATGAAATGGTAACCAATCTAATTTTTGAAATGAGAGAAAGTGCTGGACCAAGCCACCACATTTCTTTTGACACTGTACTCTAACATTACTCCTTTCCAAAGGATTAATGTCTGTGAGTGACTATATTTAAGAGTAGCTTAGTCTCCACCAACCTCAGCACCATGTGACAAGCCTTGTCTCAAGACACACAAGTCACACAACAGTGTTCCATTAGAAGACACTCCCAAAACATGTGTAGATGGCTTTGTGGAAGAGAATGTTTGTAACATCGGTACTACCATTCAGTTGAGTTCTTAATCACATCTAGAAGTCCAGTAACTGGAAGGGGGCTGATCCGAGATGAGGGGAGAACAATTTCTAGACATATACCCCTATGTTATTAATAGTGTAAAATTAAGAAAAGTTACTGTGTTCTAGGACAGGCTTTAAGTGAATTTCCAAAAGCTAAGACAAGCACTTGGCATCAGTCCTTTAGCCATGCTAGGTGGAAAAAATGTAAAAAGCTAGTTATTAAAAATTCATCTGGTAGTTACTACCACCTGCATCTAACTTTTTAAAAATTGAAAAAAAAAATCACTGTAGCTTGTTGAATGTGTAAGAACATTAGAATATAGGAAAGGTTACAACGAAAAGTAGGCCATCTGATGCATCTAGCCTGTTTAGTCGTTAATATCTCATTTCATGGAGCCATTTCTTGATTGAAGCCAGGGTATTAACTTCAACCACATGGCTGGGTAGCTTGTTCTATACTCCCACCACCCTTACGGTTAAGAAGCATTTCCGTCATCAGTTTTAAATTCTCTTTTTTTTAGTTTCCTTTGTTTCCTCCTCAAACAATTCTTTGTATCCTCTAGTTTGTGTTTCACCATTCATTCTGAAAATTTCTGCTTGTTAAAAGTTTGTTACAATTTAGTCACTAAACAAAGCTGAAGTGCTTCATGCTGTATGATCCAGTTGATGTGAAACTCCTATCTAGTATACTACTCAGCTGACCTACGCTTGCCCGTTGTTGAGTTATTTCTCAATGTGCCCAATAGTTTTTGTTTTGTTCAGGGAGGAAAATGTTCAGCCATTCATTGATGGATCATAGAAATGGCCTCAATACATTACAAATAAGCCTTGAACCATGAAAGCAACATCATCATCATGCACTAATGGAAGAATATGGGACAGGGTGGTGAAGGTGTGCCAGAATGGCTCATGTGAGACATGCTATGGATCCATTAAGAAAAAGAAGAAATAGTGTTTGTTTATTTATTCATTCACTTGCACTTGCATTCTTCAGAGAAGCAGAATGGGGGCAAAAGTAAAAAATTTATGGGAACGGAAAAGCAGGTGGAAATGATAGGCTATGAATGGGATTCCTGAATACAGGAGATGTTTTGACATGGTTGTGAAATTGTCAATGGCATCTTTCTTGAGTAAAAAAATGTTTTCTTTCACATTTTGCTATTGGGTTATTCTGTTTTGAAGTCCTTGAAGACAAAGACCTTGGCTTCCTTCAAGACATGGTGGCATCATGATGGCATCAAGATCCTTGGATGAATTAGTTACTAACTACTGTACCAAACAAGCTAGATGACTGAGTAGCCAAATCTAGTTTTTGACTGTTCTTGTGTTCTTTTGTTTATTTCTAAATGAATGATTTGTAAAAATGGACATTTCTCAATACAGCTCAAGAGCTTTAGTACCCTTAGCTAAGTTACCCTGTGGCACATTTTGCTGGGTTTACAAGCTGTGTATATTGCATTTCAGGCCAACCTATTTTCATTCTGCTTCCTGTTGATTGTGTTTTATAGGAGCCGTGTAATTTTGTTCTTCATTCCCTTTTTTGTTTTCTTATTTGTGGACTGGTGCAGTGGTCATGATATTCTCCTCTTGGTTGTTTTGATCTTTGGAGTGAATAAGCTTTTCTGTCCTGTGTCATATCCTCTGAAGTAATTGGGTCCTGCCATATGCTACATTAGTACCTATTTCAAATCAAACTAGGCATGCTCAAAGAATTTGGAAACATCTGCAATTTGTTTTTCATCTGGCAAAAATGTCTTAATTACTGACTTGATTTTTATTAATCCTGACCCACTTTTCTAGTAGATTAGCTATAAAAACCTGTCAGAATATACTTCTGGAATTCTCCAAGAGCTTGTTTTTGGATGGCTTATTAGTAGATTATTAAATCATGATTCCACAGGGAATATATTTATTTTGATTATTTTCAGAAAGTGAAACAGAAAACACAGCCTTAAAAAGATGGCGTATCTAATTCTTGTTGTTGGCTTATTCATCATTACCACCCATTTCTTGTTAATTACATATGGTGCAATCTATCTTCTTATCATTACAACATATTTATGTCAAGATGGTTTTATATGTTGGAGTTATAATTGTTACTCATTCAGCTACATGACAGAGATAATTTCTAAGCATCTTAACTTTCCTAACTATCTTTTCAAAACAAACTACAAACTGTTTCCTTGGATTAACATTAGATTAATCATGCTGTACTCTGTGTCAGAAAGGGTTTTGATTGTGTGATAAACACAGTTCAGATGACAAGCAATCAATCTCCTTCCCATTTCTGTTGCTGGGGCAATGTCAGTTGTGACAAGTAAGATATTCTCGTGGTGTCACAGATGAATGTCTGTCAGATCACTGGTATTTCTCCTCAGTGAATTACTCCTGCTCTCAGTTTTAAATGTAGCTTCCCCTAGTGTGGTCCTGTTCATGTTAAACTATTGTTTCTGAAGAAGTCCACTGTTGTCTTTGTCAGTGTCTTGGATGGGACCAGAGCCAAGTATGAAACATTCTGTAGTCTTGAGTATTCACTTCACTTTTCAATGGCACCGTGTCACATGAGGTAAATATGGCATGGTTCCAGCTATCCACAAGTATTCCACAAGAGAATAATATAAATTCTAAAGTCATGCTTTGCCTCTTCATTAGTAAAAAGACTTGTAATAACTGTTCTACAATTTGGCACTTGAAACAATTCTGTATGAAATAGCAAATCTCTACCTAGAAAAAATAAGGCCAAGTAATATAGTCTAGTTAGAACACAGTATCCTTTATTGTGGGGCTTTTATTGTGGAGAGGTCACAGCAGGCTGATCATCACCAGATTGAAAACAATTTGGTTTTCAGGAGCTCACTTGTTCTGGGAAAGACTCTATGTGGATATATATACACTGTAGATGATTTACTGTGTCTTGTGGCTTACACTTCTGTTGTCTGAATATTTTATAATGCAAGGTTATAGATTCAAGTCTGCTGCAATGTGTTTTGCAGAGACATTAATTGGAAAAGAGCAAAATAAATCACATACCCACTCTGCAATAATACAATGAAAGCCTGCCATTAGCCATTAAAACCAGAGAGACGTTTGATGGGTCCTTGTATGTAGAGCAAATCACAACCATCCTGCTCTGAAAATGTCATCAAAATGTGCTCATGGCATCTATACAATAAAAGCAAAAACTATATGAATTAATGTAATGCTTTTCAGAAAGGACCCTGTCTCCATTACAAACTAAATGTAAATATTTTTTAAAAGACAAACCAATCACAGCTGTTCTGGAAATGTATGTCTTAGTCTTTGAAGCAGACTTGGGAAGTGAACACGTTGATAGTTACTTATGCTCACATGACCAGTTTTAACAAGTCCTGTTTATCACATATTATTAGGTAAAGTGCTGTTCAGTATGGGGGTTTACAGAAAGAGAACATAAAGGGAGACAGGGAGAAGTCGTGGATGATGCACAATTAATGTAAGGACATACTATAGTAAGGGGAAGTCTATAATATTCAAATAATTGAAATACTGTATCTTTCTGTACTACAACAGCAAAAGAAGAACATTAAGGATTAAGTAACATGTATCCGCAAATCTTCCAAAATTCAAGACTCAAGACAGGGGTAGTTGCCAGGGACTGAAGAACAGTTCATGTAGTGCCCATCAATTAGATGGGTGTTAAAACTGACTCAAATTGTTATATACCAATATGTATGCCATCTATTACATGTAGGGTTATGTAAATAATTATTAGAACTAAACTTGATTACCACCTACATGGAAAAAAACTACATGAATTTAGAAATGTAGGTCTTCCCTAAACAACAACCTGTTACGAGCTCTTTGCATAAGCATGACGCTATGAATTTCAACTTACAGAAGGCCTTCACTAAAGGCTTTTGATTAAAGTTTAATTCTCAAATTAGATGTTGTTGGCATTGAGAGCAACGAGTGAATTTGGATTGAGAATTAGTTAATAAATAGGAAACAGAGAGTACAGATAAGGAGTGAATGTTCAAATTTGTACAATGTAGTGGAAAACCACACTAGACTAGACACTAGACACTAGAAGTATATTTTGCAGACACTACTGCAAAATATAATTCTGTTTAACTATCCACTATCCAGTATCTTGTTTTACTCCTTTCTACATCACGTCTTTGCCTCGTATCTCTACCCTCTCTTCACATACCTGAAGAGGCTGAAACATTTTTTTCATACAGTATATATCATATTTTTTTTCATATACATTTGTTCCTTTTACTTCTCAATATTAAACTTACCTCTGCTTGTTCCTTTACAACCCAATCAGCAACACAGTTCAATGTTTTAAACATTATTAAACATATTACAGTTCAAAAACATTAAACATCTATACAGTATTGTTTTAATTTCACGATAATGTGGAATGAATGCCTGGTACATGGTACATACTTAGAATAAAAAGAAGTATGATTTATTTAAAGCTATAATCAATAGAGTCCATTTATATTATTCTCATAATGTGTGTGCTGTATGTTCTTGGTAGCTTGAAAGAGAACCCAATGCCAATAAAATGCACAAAATTCATTTATTCAGAATAAATGGTTCTAATTTTAAACTTACAGCATATACATTACAAACCATAATTCACAAGGTGAAACATTCTAAAACATATTTTTGTTGCAACAGCCAAGGAATCTGTCCACACATCATCACAATGCTTTCTGTAATAATGGTATTTTGTGAGCACACAGACTGAAAGAGAGGCTAAAAAAAGTAGTTGAATCTAAGATTAGGTATTATATTGTTTTATGAACGGAGGGTATTACGGGCTTCAAGGGTTAGTTAAAGCAGTCCTTTCACAAAACAGAATTTCCACTGGAAACGTCTTACTGTGAAAGAATTGTAATATGCAAATTGGCTGTATTCTCCACCCAGTGTAGTTTCTTCACAATATAATGGGGCCATGACCCCTGACAAAAGTAAAAAGCTTGCTGATAATGATTGGCTGGATGAGCACTTTAATTGGAAAAGGGGCTGCAGTCTCTTCTACCCATGTGTGGAAGTTTGATAAATTAATATCCAGACTTAATAAGTATGTGAAACACAATTTCACAAGCTTTCATGAATGAATGTAATAAAATATTTGATCTGCATAATAAAAAGAGTGCTGAAAAGATTTGAATCAATAAATCAGCCATATTCAATTCCTTTGAAATATTCTTAGTTAATCCCACAACTTTAGTCTCTGTGGTAGATTTCTGTATATGTTTTTTAAGCAACACATTCATTATTACAATATATACAGTATATGCTGTAGCACAGTGTGAAACAATGGGATTCCTGAATAATTTAAGACATGTAAATAAAGAGTAGTTTAGTGGTTAATGTTAAACAATTAAATACAAATTTGCCATTACCCATTATCAGTATTTTAACTAGATGTCAAAATCAAAACATGGCAGGTATGCAAACCTTAGCTGAAACTCCAAATGTGAAAACACAAAAAGCAAGAGTAATTTGAAGGACTTGTTATCTTTTCCACATCCCATGCAAAGGTGAAATATCGTAGCATTCTGCAGTCTGTTTTGTATTTATTTGGAGCCTTTTATTTTTGTTATTGAAGATAACAAAACAGTTACAGAAACTGTTCATCCAGAAAGTAGTTTAACAATAGCCCATCCCTCTTTCAGTCCGGAGCTCAACAGTGTCTGCCCTGCAGGAGCTATTGAGATGATTCGGTTCAGTGCCAGGTCAGGCAATCAAACCGACCGACATGACTGACCAACCAGTGTCCAAATCTTACACTGCAGGCTCTGCACTGACAGGCTGACAAAGCCCAGAACAGTAACAGAGAAGCATATATACAGAGAAGCATATATACATCGATGCAATATTTTAACTCAGATGCACTTTTACATTTTAAAAAAGCTTGTACAAAGGAATTTTCTTCATAGCAGCACTTATTTTAAAATCACATAGTTCTAAATCCCTGTTAGTGTTCTTTTTACTGGGAAATTATCAGATCATAAATGGAATGGCAATATTCTCTTTTCTTAAGAAAAAAGGGATAAACAACATTGCTATTTCACTTTTGTGAAGAGTTCAAAACATTTCCATTTCCATTCAGTTTTTCACAGTGTAGAATAGATGCTAAAGAAATAATGCTTGTATGTGTGAGTTACCTAAAACACATACAGTATATGAGTTCCCAATTTAAAAATCTGGAGTCCCCACAGAGCTACTAATAAGTGTAGCTCATTATTTTTAAATAGAGACTCTCTTAGTGCTCCTCACCCTATGGCAGCACTGACCTAGATTTATCCATAATTTAATTAGTAGTGTTAGATAATGGGCCTTGAGGTGTGAAACAAGCACAATTACAGAACAGTGCTTGGTACTGGCAGGTCCTGCTTATGCTTGAAGACAATGTCAGTCATCAAATAATGAAGTGTTACAATTTAAATACAAGTTCCGCTCCCCTATGATCTCAAAGAACACAATGTACTGCCTTTCTTATCATTGTTACACGAAAGCCAAGGTAAGGAAAGAGTTGTGTGCTGAAGCTGTCACTCAAATACACCACTGTGCATTAAAAAATGGATTTTTTTTCATTGACTTGATACATATGGAATAGGTGAAGACAAACCCTTGTTATAACTGTGCTGGAGTATATTTGTTTTATAGTTCATATCACAAAGCAAGAATTCAAAGTAAGATGTTTGCCTTGTGGTTTATGTACTGGGATTCCAAAACTCAGAAAACAACAGAGATCTAATCTTGAAAGAGTCAAGAAGCATTAACTTGACAGTGTGTAGAAAGTTTGTTTGTTTTTTTAAAACCATAAGTATGACATTAAAGGGAGCAGTTTACATTCCAAAAATAAATCTACACTGTTGGTCCAGTGTGTACTGGCCAAAATGTCTGGATGGTGAAGATAAAATTCAAGATTTATATCAAATTAAGAACTGGTTAAAGGACTGGCTAAATGTGACAGGTGACATTTAACGCAGACATTAAAATATCACCTCATGATCACTATATTATTGGAAGAAAGCCTTGAACTCTGTGTGACCTCTCAGCAAATTTACACTTGTTGTCAAATACAAACGAGTGTTTACTGCTCTTCCTGTAACACATGTGATCTTCGTGAGTTTTGAGACAAGATGCACTTAACACGTTGCACTTCACAGCTGTTAATGTAAAGCTTTCTCCAGTGAAAAAGAAGGAAGGCTGAGAGATCACATCAACATAAAGTTTAATATTAAACCAAATACATTACCTCCTATCTTTTGAAATGAGGCTTCCACAGGGGATCTATTCTTGCTACAACTTTATTAAAAGAGTCTTCCATTCCAGATACTATTTCCCGTTCACTGCTTTTAGGCTTTATGTGTATTTTACATTTATACAATTACAGACTACTGCACAATCGGGAAAATGTTGTACGACACTGTTCCCGATTGTGTGAAACTGTTTTGGCTTCAGGGGTTATTGAAATTGCATGTCGTCACTATGTAGCCAATCCACTGGCTCGTTCTTTTTTAAAAGAAAAAATCCAAATACATATGTTTCACATTTTCAACCAAAGTGAGCTTAGCCATATGTGAGCTTTCTTGAATGGGACTTATAATTCATATAATCCATATACACCTCATTGCTCCTCAACCAGGAACAATCTACACAGTCATATTGTTGAAACTGATACCTAGGCTTCCTTCGAAAAAACAGCTGTGTAAAATCAGTGGATCAATGAGCAATTAGCAACCAAATGGAGTAGGTGGGCTGAATGGACCCCTCTCATTTGAAACCCTTGTTATGTTCTTACTTATGTTGTTGTGTGCCTTTTGAAATATTGTAATTCAAATGGATCACTATTTTTAATCAGAATACACATTGTGTTAATCTTTTATGACTGTCATGTTAAATCCATATTGTCTGTGTATACCTTTGATGACAGCCTTGTAAAATCCTTACAGGTGTGAGCATTTTGAAGTCAATTCAAAATCTGATAGGAAGCCAGTGTTAAAAAAAACCAAATGTGTTGACCAGCTTTTCTGTGGTTGTCAAATATAACATAGGATGCAGTTTGGCAATGTTTCTGAAGTGGAAGAATTTTTACAATATTCTGCTCATGAGGGTTAAATGTCAAGCCAGGATTGGATATCACCCCTAAATTGTTCAGTTTTAATTGAAATTAAAGCACAGTGCCATTCACAGATAGTTTTACTGCAATGGTTTTATGTAGGTGAAGGGAGGTGCGGAGTTGCATGACTGTAGTTCTGTTGCAGTTTAAGTGAAGGAAATTTTGAGTCATCCAGGTTTCCGATGCAATCAGAGGCCTAGAGACAACTACTTCAGTGTCAGATTTAGTATGAACATAAATATGAGTGTCATCAGCATATATTATTTAGACCCTGTGATTTTTATATACAGGTATGACCAAGTGAGAACATGTAGGATAGATAGAGAAGTGGATTCAGCTGCCATAAGAAGATTGTGAGTAACTTTAAGAAGGGAAGTTTCTGATAAATAACTAACTACAATATATATTACAGGGAATGTATAAGTTAAAAAATCTAAAAGACTGTTAATATGGTGATGCTAAGGGTTCAATTTAATTGGGAAAGACATGGTTATACAAGGCAGCAGGATAGAAATTGCTGAAGTTATTAGACAAAGCAAAGACCTGAGACATTGTATGTTTTACATTATTACAGACATTACGTTTTTCGACTTCTCCAGTGCCTTCAATACTATCCAGCCCTTACTGCTAAGGAGAAAGCTGGAGGAGATGCAAGTCGGTGCCTCCATGATCTCATGGATCACTGACTATCCGACAGGCAGACCACAGTCTTTGAGACTTCAGAACTGTGTGTCCGAACAGGTAGTGAGCAACACATGGGCTCCTCAGGGGACAGTTCTTTCTCCGTTCCTCTTCACCCTCTATACTTCGGACTTTAAATACAACTCAAAGTCATGCCATCTGCAGAGGTTCTCAGACGACTCTGCAATTGTGGGATGTATCAAGGGTGGGCAGGAGGAAAAGTACATAGGACTGGTCAGCAGCTTTGTGGAGTGGTGTGGGAGAACCACCTGCAATTGAATGTAGCAAAGATGAAGGAGCTTGTAATAGATTTCAGGAGGAAAAGGGTCCAACCTACTCCTGTCTACATCCATGGGAGTGGCGTAGAGATAGTGGACTCATACAAGTACCTTGTAGTGCATATAGACTATAGACTGGAATGGTCTAAGAACACTGAGGCCATCTACAAGAAGGGTCAGAGCCGACTTTACTTCTTGAGAAAGCTCAGGTCCTTCAATGTACTATATGTAGCAAGATGCTACATATGTTCCATCAGTTGGTTGTGGTGAGCGCCATTTCCTACACGGTGGTATGCTGGGGCTCTGGGATTAGAGCAGGGAATTCTAACAGGCTGAACAAACTCATCAGAAGAGCAAGCTCAGTCATTGGGTCTGGCCTGGACCCCCTGGAGGTAGTGGCTGAGAGGAGAATAATGTCCAAACTAGAGGCCAACGTCTCCCATCCCCTCTATGACATGCTTGTGGAAATGAAGAGCACGATCAGCAATAGACTGATTCATCCACGGTGCAACAGGGAGCGCTACAGGAGGTCATTCTTGCCTTTTGCCATAAGACTGTACAACGCATCCACTTTGCGTCTGGGCAGGGGCAACATTCACATTGACCTTTTGGACTGAACAGTAAACTGCTACATCTGGCTTTCCTGTTTACAACCGTTTTTGTGCAATATATGCCAGGGACTAGTGCAATACATTTATATTTATACTTATATTGTGCAATACAACTTTTTGTGTACTGTTCTGGTTTGTTCTTTGTATGTTCTGGACTGTGAGTAATTCTTCTTAGTGCACTTGTATTGTATGTATTGTATTATTATTATTGTATCATTTGTTACACTGTTTTGTGTTGACTGTGTTAAGCTGCTGTTGCACTGCAGTTTCCCTCACGGGATCAATAAAGTATCTATCTATTGTAAACATGTATGAAAAAGAGTTCTGCACATAGTATATAAGCAGCATATCTAAAAAGAATCAGATGCACAGTTCTAAATTCTATTGCACAGTGTTCTAAATGCACAGTGATCATAAACCATGTTCAGCTACAGGGTTGCTTCTTGCTCCTGGTGTTCTAGTTAGTTTACCAGGATATTTTTGCCCAAAACTTGTTCCTTCTATCAAGCACCTCAAACTCACTTATAAATAAAATAAGGTAAGTAGAAATGTTGAGCATAAAGCTTAATGATCCTCTAGTTAAGAGAGCATAATAATTAGTGTTCTTAATTGGTCACTGCAGTTTAGAGGAGTGCATCTATTGTGTAAACTTAAGAATGGATCTCACATGCATGCTGAAGTGGTTCTGTACAGAGGAGTGGTTCACTATCCTTCATGAAAACTTCAAGAACATATTTAACTGCTATAGGAAGCACATCCTTTAGATCATCAAAGCCAGTCTTGTCCACGTCATATTTATAAATATGTTTAAGACTTTTTGACAGATGCTATAATCACACATAGAATATTAAAATTCATGCATGTCTTTTGTTCTTGATTAACCCAGATTGAAAAATACTGATTGAATACTGTATATATTGAATGCACACCTGGGATTTCATGCTAAAATAAAAGTTCTTTAAGTGTGTAAATATACTTGGATGTCACTGTAATTATACATCTCAAATTGCTTAAATGACTGTACATCACCACGTCCTGACCATTTGGATTTTTACCCTTTTTTGGAAGTTAGGAATTAGTCTATTACAGTGGCTTTTCAACTGCAATACCATTTTTAAAGCAACATCTATCACCTGCACCAGTTATGAGTGGTGTTTTTGGTTTCCATCTTAAAGAATTCCATTCTGAGAGGGAGGCCACTCCTTGAATAAATTCCACTTTATTTCAGAGTGAATAAAATAATTTCATTCTTTAAATGTCTGGGTCCCCTTTCAAAACGATTGTCCCTCTGTGTACACTTTTTAAAAGGCTGCTACCCCCCTTTGAGCAAGCAACACTGAAATGTGCAGACACTATTAAACATGATCCACAGTCTCTATATTTTGACAATGATCCAATTCTTTTTAAACACAGCGTTTTTCAGGTTGCAGGAATAACATAATTTTAGACACATTGGAAGAGATCAACTTGTCTTCGTGATGAGGGCAAATAAATTGCAGATTTATGGATGAAATCTGCAAAGGACATTTGAGAGGCAAGTCGTGCTTCTGGTATGATACATTTAAAAAGAATAGAAAACGTAGCACTCAGAACTGCTTTTAAAACTAGGTCAAACTGAGAGTTACATTGCTCTCAAAAACCCATTTCTGAAATTCAGCCCCACCAAAACTTTAATTAAAACAGTCTCTTTTAGCCTAGGCCTCTCTGTTTGTAGAACCGGAAACTTATATGAACTTTTGAGAAATGTCTTTCCCTCTTTTTTATTAATAACCTTTCTTACCTATAAGAAATAAAGAAATTCTCACTGGCAAAATCCTCCAGGGGTTTATCTTACAGTGCATTCAGAAACCTCCCCCCCAAAAAAAAAAAACTACTCCAGATTGTTTAATTGCAGAATTGTTAATGCAATTAAATTATTTTGTTATTGTTTTATTTCCCTGTGATTCACACAGCATATCAAACAATTAATAAGGGCCACATATTGTTATTGTGCAACCAAAATGTTTGAAAAATGAAAAATGGAAATATCTTGCTTACTGTGAAGTCTGATGAGTAGTGTCGCTGAGCAGAAATCTTCAAGTTCTCCCTCAAGTTCTAAACAGGATTCAAGTTTGGGCCACTCAAGGAGATTTGCTTTTTTGTTCTGAAGCCACTCCAGTGTTTGTCTGTATGCTGTTTGAACATGAGTCTTCACTGCATTCTAAGGTTTTTTATTGACCGAAGCAGGTTGTCAAAGACTTGTCTGTATTTGGCTCTATTTATTGTTTCCTCTATCTTAACACATGCACCAGTCCCTGTGGCTGAAAACCATCTCCATAAGATGATGCTGCCACCACCAGTGTTTCCTCTAATTTTTAATGGTCTGTGTGCGCAAGAATTTCAAGTTGTGCAATTTGTTTTCCCCAGTGAGAAAAACGGGTGTGCACTAAATTGAGTATATGTAAAATTGTAAACCTGAAATTATTTTTTGTTAATATAGTCATTCTCATAGAAGCATAGAGATCCAAAAGACCAGGACAGCAATTCAACGAGCCCAGTCATAGAGAGCGAGGGTCGAGCGAGCATGAGCAGTGAGGTACGAGACTACGAGAGCATAGATGTAGATTATCAAGGAGCAATAATAATGCACACAGCAAGTTGGGCCTCTCGCAGCCAGTCTCATGTGGTTAATTTAGCATTTTTCAATTGACGACCTTGTTTGTTTTATTATCATATTTTTTCGGAATTAAATTTTTTGTGCGCAGTTCAATATCCTATGTGCGCTGCTTTCATAAATTGTGTGCGCGTGCACACGCGCACAGCTTACAGGGAACATTGGCCACCACTCTTCTTCATGGTGGGGATGGTATTACAGGGGAGATGAGCTGTGTTTAGTTTGTGCTAGGCATAGCACTTTGCAATCTTCAATGTTTGTTTTGTCAGACCAAGGATCTGATAAAACAATCTTTTAATTTTACACTTGGTCTCAGGGTCTGCCACGTGCCTTTATGCAAACCCCAGGTTTGCTATTAGCTCCCTTCTAACTACTCTCCCATAGAGGATAAATCTGTGTAGTGCTACAGAGATTGGTGTCCTTGGACAGGTTCTCCCATCTCAGCCGAGGAACTCTGCAGTTTTGTCAGGCAGATTATTAGGCTCTTGGTCACTTCTCTGACCAAGTTCCTTCTTGCCTAGTTGTTCATTTTGGGAGAACAGCCCACTCTAGGAAGAGCTAGGTTGATTTTGTATTCTTTCTATTTCCTAATGATGGACCTGAATTTGCTTCTGTGAACTTTCAACACTCAAAATATGTTTTTATGCATTCTCCCCCAGAAGTATGCCTCCTCTCAATTCTGTCACAGAAAAGCTTTAAAACCCTGCCATGCTCTTCATGGCTGAATTTCTACTTTGACATGTACAGTGAACTGAGCAGCCTTGTACAGACAGGTGCATTTCTTCTGAACTCACAGTAACCAGTTCAATCGGCAACAGCTGGACTCCATTCAAGTTTAAGAGTGATCTCACAAGGAAATTAGATGCATCTGGGCTCAATTTGGAATGTCCCAGCAAAGGGGGCGAATACTTATCAAATCAATTATTTGTTCAGATTCAGAGTAAAAAGCATCTTGATTACAAAGTTATCAAGTAACATGGAAATAAAGGTATAAGAGTATGATGCAGTGACTAGGTGTTAGGTTTGCAGAATTGTACACTGTTTGCTATTGTCACCATGTGATGAATTTTGTTTTGTTTGTTTCCGAAAGGGAGTTTAAATTGATTTAGATTTAACAGCCTTTATCAGGAAGAGGCAGAAGCTACACAACATTTTTACTGCTTGTGTTTTCTCTGTGCTTTCCATAACTGATTCTAATGTTGTACCAGATCACAGCTCTCTTCACTAATTGACAGCCATACCTAGAGGCTGGAGGATTAAAACGGCATACCAGGTCATTTTTCATAAGAAGAAATTTAAGCTACGCAATTATTACAATAATTACTCAACTTTCAATGAAATTTCCATGCAATTTAACTGATAATAAGAAAGTACGCCATAATCTCTATTATAGGATGTATGAGGCATCATTTAGTATTGCAGGAGGCAATAGTATCCCTTTATTTCCTTTATATTATTAGAAAGAGACATCTCAAATAATTCAACACTTTTCTGTCCCTGTTTTCCAAGACGTTGAACGCTGAAGCTTTCCTGTGTAATATCCTGAGGACAAAATGTGTCTGAGGGCAGTATGATTTCCCCTTGAACAGGAAGGTCAAACTGATATCCAAATTCTGTCCAGATTCCAGACGGAAAGCAAGGTAGGCTATGTTTTTGAAAAATAAGTTCAGCATTATTGAAGACACTTTTGTAAGACCTAGATTTCACTATATCACTATCGTAAATTTGGGTGATCCAAAATGTATTTTTAATGGTATTTTACCTGAGCAATCTGAGTGAAGTATATTGCTGAAAGGTATCGCTGGGAATTAAACCTGCCAGATTCAAGTTCAGAACCTTAATCACCCCTCCACACTGTTTCCTTAGAGTGTTTAACCTATCTCTCTAAACAGAATTCAACAGAAGAGGAGCAGGATGTTCTCCTCTCCACATCAGGACAGAGCAAAATTACACTTGATTTACACATTCGCATGAAATCAATTGGCATCTATTCAATCACAATAACAAAATTTAATTGTAGATGAGAGTATATGTATTTTAATGTAATAGAGGTAAATATAAATCGGTCTTGATTTTACATCTCTTATTGATAGTGAGCAATATTTCAAACAGTCTAGGTTACAATGCATACTCCTTGATTTCCCTTAAATTATGTCCTGTTTTCATAATCACCAGAAACATGGGAACTCATTCTACTTGATGCTGAGCCAATAAGAGTGTGTCTATGCCAGCAGCTGTAAATTATTATATTGTTTTTATGTTTAAAAAAATAAGTCTCACTTAGCAGACTACAGTCTGGTCATAACAAATGAAATGGAGCAAATTCCTGGTTACATACAAATGTGCAAATTCGTCTCTGAAAAGGCTCAATATATTTAATCCCTGAGAGTTTGTGAACATTTTAAATAGTTTAAAAAGTTAAACGTGCAATTTTGTTGTGGCAAGCTTTACATCTTTGCTCAGCCTCTTTTATTTAACACTTCCCTATCTCTGATTTTAGTGTACACCCTACTTTAATCCTAGTGGCTATGTGTGCGAAAGTACACAGTAATTTGTTTTTTATTACTTAAAAAACGTTTTCAAATATGTATTCAATGGGATTGCCAAAATTAACCCAATAGGCTTCTTTATAATTAACCGTTAAATATAAACCAGAAGACACAGATGGAAACTATACAGAAGTGATTTTAATGTTTCATTCCTTGTAAAGAGCATTTGTTTCAAATAATTATTTTCAGTCCAGAAAACACAGAGATCATATTTATTCACTCCCCTATATTAGCATTTAATAAATCCCCCACTGATAGAGATTGCATTGACGACTCCTACGTGGGTTATTAGGTTCCAGCACTTCATTTGGGAAATTTATTAACATTCCTCCATGTAGAATTGATCTAAATCGTTCAGACCCTTTACTTTCAGTTAGTGAACTGCCATCTTGAGTTAGGATCACAAATGCTTCTTGTCTTGAGACTGAGAAAGCCAGAGAAGAACGTGTATTTTGTATGTAGTTAACCACTGCTTTATTAATGTGGGTGATTGCTTTGGATTACTGTCATGTTAGAATGTCAATTTTCTCTGAATCTTGAACTGTCTGGCCAAAATGTCCAGGTATGTTTCAGAGTTTGTGATTTCCCTTGTCTTCACAAGGCCTCCCTGGCCCATAGATACAAAACACTCTACACAATCCAGCCTATGAAAGTCATTCATGAAGGTGACTTTCAATACTAGTTTTTGACAATTTGTATCCTGAAGGTACCAGTGGGTACTGGAGATCTCCAGTTGTTGCCTTTGGATTTCCAGTTGCCTCCCATATCACTTATCTCATAGCTCATAGTGTCAATGTCACGATCGTAAACCCCTCCTCTTAAGGGAGCTCCAGCCCTTGCTTGTTTTTTACTCATCTCCCACACCTGCTCCCTGTTCCAGCCCCTTTTTCAATTCCCCTTAAAAGCCAGACGCTGACCCTATTCCGGGCTCTGCATTGGTTTTCATCCCAGGCGAGTCCAGGACCTGGCAGTGCCTGGTCCTGTTAAGGTTTTAGTTCCCGTATTTCTTCCTGTTCCCGTTCCCATGCCGGTTCCGACCCTGTCCTTGTTTTTATCTTGTCTGTCTCGGATGGAACGCCTGGCTTTGGACTTTGGCCCCGTTTTTGGATTCCCCTTTTGGACTCAGCTCCGGACTGTTCGCCTCGGCCACACCTCCCCCGACCACCAGCACACCATGGACACCCCCTGTCTTCATTCCTGAATCCCGCATGCTGTTTTCCCCGTGTTTCCTCACTCTACCCTGGATTGTGTGGTCTGCATAGGGTCTGGAAAGAATGCCTGCCTGACAGTCAAGATGCACTTACATCCTCTTCATTGCAGTGTGGTTACTATACTGTACCTCCACCCATCTATTGTCCTACCACTTTATTCAATACAGGGTAATGGGGAAGCCAGAGCCTATCCCAGCAAGCAATGGGTGCACGGCAGGATACACCCTGGACAGAATACCAGTCCATTGCAGGACACACAGACACAAACACCACACACTCACATCAGGCCAGTTTTCCCACAAACCAATTTGCCTACCAATACGTCTTAGGACTGTGGAAAGGAACCATAGTACCTGGATAAAACCCATGGAAATATGGGGAGAACATACAAACTCCATGCAGAAAACACTACAGGAATTAATCCCAGGGCCCCAGTGCTAAGAGTCAGCAATGCTAGCTAATGCACTACTATACCATCCCTGTCCAATATGCCAAATGCAAATGAATCTTTTCTTGATTATTTTATAGCCATTCCCTAACTAATTGTGGAAGTCACAATTTGCCTGTAGTCTTTAAAGACCTCCCTAACCTTAACCATGATGATACTTGTTACTATTTAATGTCTTTTCTGCGTTATCACCTTTTATATCCCAGGGAAAAAGGAAACCACTAGATAGATCCACAGGCTTCCATTGCACTTCCAAAGTGCTGAATACTTGGAGGTATGTATAAATGTCAACATCTTATTTTCTGGAATTCAATTAATACTTTATAGTATATGAAATAAGACTTTGTTCTGTGCAGTGCTATTAGATTTTTTGGTGAGGCACATTATCCAATACATAACACATTCTAATATATGATATATTTTGTTCTTCATCAGATTAATCTGGAGGTCTCTGTATGTACTATGTACTGTATACTGTTCCCAACACTAGCAGTGCATAATTGTGTTATTGTAAATAAAAATGAAATTGATTAAGTATGCCTCTTGATACTTGGAAGAAAATAATGCATAAATGCACTTTGTTGTGTGTTATTTACTCAGCACTTTTCTTCATAGGTCATTGAGAAAGTGCTAACAAATAGAGGGAAGAAATGGATTTTATTGACCAGCATAAAACCTCGGCTTCACCTCTGTCATAAGGAACCTTACTGCTTTGTAAAAGAGAGGGTAATATTCTGTTGGTAACAGAGTGCAACTCATCCAGTATTGCTAAGCAATCTGTTTTACACACAGTTGAAAATGTATAGCATCAAAGTAATCATGCATTCTAGACATTTGTTTATCTTAGTTTTAAATCTTCAGCTGTGATTGCCTTGATGGCCAAGATTCTCTTAGAACTTTGTGCAGTCCTTAGTGTTAGTCATTGCTTTGCCTAAGGCAAATTGTGTGTCTGAAATGTACAAGCACGGAACTTTCAAAATAAAAAAAATGAAAATGGTGTTGTAAATAGCATTTTTCAATTCTAATTGTGGTTTTTGATTTGTAATTTTATTTGTCCTTCTACCTTTTTTAACTTATTTTCTTTTTCATGTGCAGTGCCCTTACAAATTTCACAAGATTATTTTATGAGAGTTTCATTTAACCAAAAGGTTTTGTTTAAAATGTTATGACTTCTTTTTAGCTGCAGAAACTATTTTGTATATAGTGTAGAATGATGTGCTCACTTTCAAGCGTGTTTCTCATAACCCTACAAATTGAATTAGGTTGAAAATCCACAAATCATCTTGATAGAAGAACATATTAAAATCAGTACAAACAAAATTTTACCTTGCCCTTTCTTGAAGAGGCATGTTCTGTCAATAATTTGTGAATTATTTAAAACATGTGGAGCATAATTGTTTTCATAATTCAAATAAGAAACATCAAGTCTTTCTTTTTGGTATCTGAAGAATGATGATTAATTCATTTGCCATAGAAAAGGAATCATAATTTATCCACTGAATATTCTATGGTGAACCTCTCCCAACACCTCCCTCCCTGACAGCAAACACCAAAAACGTCTGCCTGGTGTATATGAGCAATATTATTTATTGCAATCTCATGATTATATTTGTACTGGATTCAAAAACATGTTTTTAAAGGTTTGCTTGCATGGTTAAAGAGAGTTGCATTGTTAAAAATTGACTCATCTCTGTTCTCTGACAATGAAAGGTCTTAACATAGGGAAGGTGCACTATTCAAATACGTACTGACACGCATCACTGCTATTGCAAATAATAGGCTGCCAGAATCTTAACAGAGGTTAGTACAGTTCAGACTTCAGAAGTTTTATGCCTGAAGACAGGCGATCCGCATACTGCTGTGACACATCCTACTTATTGTCAGTCAGTGTCAAGTCATTGATGGGTCTGTTGTTTTTCCTAGTTTAGTGTCATGTTCTGCACATTTGTGTGAAATATTAAAGGTGCTTCAATGAAGACAGTGTTTTATTGTCATTATCAGACTTGTTAACTCAGAGGCAACAGGACTGAGCAGACAGACATGGCTGCCACGCTAAAGTGACCATCGACTCACACACTCTGCAAACCAAAGTGACTCTCCTATGTTATTTGAGCACTTATTCCACTGACGTGTGTGTTTGTACTACTCTGTCATCTGTTTACACTGAAGCAAGACTATGTGTCTTCTAAGAAAGCTTTCCATTTAGAGCCACACAATTGGATCTTAGTGTTAAACTGTGGAGGACAGATGTGTCTATTTGAAATCCCTGTTCTAAATCATGCTATGAAAATTTAACAGTGTGGGGACAGAAACATACATAGTCTGAGCTACTGTTACAGTGCTGCACATCTTGAGCACTTAACAGCATTTGAAAGCTAATGTTGGTCCCATGTCGAATTTCAGGAGTTTAGTCAAACACTAATTAAGGCTGAGAAGAGGCATTCAAACATTGAACTTTAAGTAAGGAGAATGACAACCCATCTGTGACGACGAGGCTGTCAGAATCCCCTCTCTTTCCATGATGGATGAGCCAGGAAGCAGCAACAAGGGTGAAGCTGGCGTAGAGGAAGGGGTCTTAAAAGGACACTGGTAGGTGGAACTGTGCAAGATTAGGGAGTGACATCCTAAACATTTGAAATTTCAAAACGTCATATCATGAAATGAAACAATGATGTAATTTGTGGCAGTGGCAGATATTCAAGGTTCTGACTTCTCCACCAGGATTTTACCATGTTTATTTTATAGTTATTCCTGGATCACAAAACATGTGTTAATAAAAAGAAGGCACAGAGAAACCTATCAAATTCATGACTTGTTATGATAAACCTGGATCTGCTACTGAGGCATTGGTGATACAGGACAAAAACAGAGTGTATATAGAGAAGTGTATTGTAACAAAACGGCCATCATACAGTACGAGCCGGTTAAAGCGCAGTGATGGCACCACCCTCTATTACCCTGTGCATAACAGGGATATTGACCCCTTGGGCTAATGAAGATCTTCATTACCTCAGCTGGCAAGACCCCTGTTGAGCGATGCTGGCGATGGGGCAGGAGCAGTGAGGGCACAAGCCCAAGAACCTGAATTTGCTACAGTATAATACAGACATTAGCATGCTTAAAGCTTAGACTTCTCATCCTCTCAATGAATGAAACCATGAAACCTCAGAATTAAAAGAGCTTTGCTCTTTAAGACAGGAATACATGAAAACACACTTCTAGCTATTTGTTAAATGTATAAATATTTAAAGATGCTGTACAGCTATGCTCTGTATATAAAGAAATCAGAGTCTTGTCAGAAAATGCCCATTCAACACAACTTAATAAACATACACAACCAATCCACTTCATGGTCCTGTATGTCTGGAGTATGTTACAAATCAGAACAGTTCATGAATTAAAATAATTATTAAAATTCACTGTATTTGCTGTCTAACATAGATCTCTGTAGAGAATAATTTATACTGTATATTTGAGAAGCTATCAAAATTTCTTTTTAAAGCTCCTTTGCCTCTCTTTCTTCTACAGGCTTTTGTACACACTGCAAAATAAAAATGATAACAAACTCAGAATAACTGCAAGTGTCTTTTATGCTCTTAGCGCAAGCATATAAATATTAGAAAGACCTGATAATGGTCAAAGATGAATTAGCTGAAATATTTATCAATTCTAAATGTTTAATATGTTATAAAGGCAGCCAAGTTCACTGCATTCTTTAAAGGCTACTAGGAAATATAAAATACTCAGGGATCAGCTATGGACTTATACCATAACTAGATTTATTTCAGTAACTCCTCGTCAAAACATTGTTTTGTTTTTCATTTTACAATATCCAGCCATTATCTATTTTATTTCTGATTCTATGAGAAGAATGGCTTCTGAATGTCAGAAATTTAAACTTTAAATGGTAATGGTTTTATGACATCAAAAAATTAAATGTTGAAATACTTACTAGTATTGTATTGTGCAGATTTCTGAACAGAAAATGAAGAATAATTCGTGGGATTTTAGATTAGACTGAGCAGATGCATAATATGTGAATTGTACCACGCAAAGGCCAAGTGGAAATAAGGAAATTAAATCCTTCCAAAAACAGCAGAAATACAATTTTAGCTATAAACAAGAAACCACAATATACAGACCACATATACTGTATCTACTGTTATATTGTGATATGAATCCTACCTAGCTTGATGGGTAACTCTTCAGTTCAGAGTTGTGGGGTTTGAGCTCTTTATTGGGTGGTACAGTAGTATGCATCCATTTCTTTCTATGACAATATTGTGGATAATCAATTCTATCCAAGAATTTTATATGGTGTTTAGATTTTACACAAAGAAGCAGAGCAGGGAAAGAGGTTTAAGTGTTGGCTTGTGTTTTTCTATGTCTGGCTATACAGGAGTGTTTTCCATCTATGCCAGATTTATGGGGAAGGCCAGTTTGCCAATATGTGAAGACTTTTGCATTTACAGCCCAATAATAATAAAGAATAACCTCCTGCATTCTTTCTTTGTTTTTGCAAATGAGCTTTAGAAATACAAGTCTTATAGTTCCAGTCGAATGATGGAATTATGGACTCAAACATCTTGAAAAATTAGGACATAAGAAATACAGGTAAATTCAGAAACAGGTAGGAGGATCTGGGAAGGGAAGTCATCTTTGTAGTATTTTTGCATCCAATCATAAAGAGTGGCAGAGCTGTGTACTATCAACATTTTGTTTTAACTTTGAAACCATTTAATTTTGATAATATTAACTTTGGATTGTTTGGAATTGTTAAACATACAGTAGATCTGTGAAATGATGTTGTACAACTTTGAAAGAGCCTCTCCAGAATATTGGAATCTGTATTTGATAAAAGAGGTATAAGTATACTGTACTTTTCCCAATTAATAGTGTAACCCAAGAACACGGATCAACTCCAGCAGATGGGGAAGGGAAAATACATAGTCAGAAATATACAGGAGTACATCGTCAGCATACAAGTGTGTTTCTTTTTACTTTATGATGTACAGGTTTCTGTGTTAGCAACTTGAATACTTTTAATGCTAAGATGGTTTCTTATGCTAGTTGCCATGTGGTTTGGTCCTTCTTGTTACAAAAACTTACACTTTGACAATTTTCCAATTATAAAATGTGTGTACATAATTTGTAATTTAACAAAAAGGGACATTAGTAAAAGTGAACAAGTATTTTTGCTAGGCACTGTATCTGAAAATGTTAGTTTAAATCTCTTGTACTGTGTAACATAATAAAAGGAATGTGTGTGGGTTTTTACTCAAATTGATGCTGCATGTAATTACAGGCACAATGCTACCTGTAGTAGCAAAACTATGTTAATTTTTCCTATGCCAGGTTGGTGTAAGTGGTGTGCAGTATGTTTTTTCAAGTGTTAAAAAGTATTCATCTGATATTACAGGATTGTCTTAAAAGCCTAACCAAAACCTCATTAATACAATGTGTATGAGAAAAAAAGGTTTTTTTAAGGGGGATATATTATACCCAGGACAGACTTAAGTGAAGTTCTATAAAGGTGAAAATGTCCCCCTGCACTGAAAACAAATAATTTAGATGCTGACTCCATTAGGAAGTGCCTTCTGTCTGAATCATTAGACTCGCTGCAGTGGTCATTAAAAATTCAATACTGCCTCAATCTGTGGCGCTTTTACAGAGCTGAGAACCCCCAAGGGCTAGAACACTCACTACCTTCACTTTGGGAGCTATTTTAGAGTTTTATTGTATCTGTTTTTTTCATTCAATGTCTTTGATAGTTCAAGGTGGCCCTTATTCATTAAGAAATACAATGTTTTGAATGGCAACTAACTCTGAAATCAGAAATGTGTCTTGTAGAAACAACTAGAAGCACATCAGTAAGTCAATACAGAATGAAGTAAATGAATATTTCATGCTCATAACAATCTTCAGATGTATGTGATTCCTAAAATAATTCCCTGTTGCTGCTGTTTTGTTATGGAAAGCAAATTTCAACACCTAGATTTATGTTTCATTGATCTGCTAAGGATTAAAGATTGACATTTTAATCTATGCCAAGAAAAATTGCATCAGAGTGACCTAAACACATGGGGATGAGGTGTTTTATTTTCATTTTCACATGAATGAATGCATTTGACCTCAAGCTCATATTTGTCAATCAATATGGAGCACAACCATAAAATGTATTTATAACTATTTCATAGAAATACTTTTTTTAGTCACTCTGACGAGAACACGAGAAAGGCAACACAAGCCATTTATTGTTAATTTTGTGGTTAATAACCTCTGTAAATACTATGAGCAAGTGAGGATTCTGAAGGAAACCAAGTCTTGTATTAAACAGTTAGAAAACAAACTCAAAGAAATAGAGATCGTCTGTGGAAATGAAGGAAACATTAGCATCATGTTTACTTTTTATAAGTAAATGACTACAATAAAATATTTTTGTGTGGCAGTTTGAGTTGAAGATTAGTATTGTTTCTATTAGTTTGCTCTGTACTGGGTCTCCTTCCTTGTGAAGTTTGGATGTTCTTTCCCAGGTTCTTGTGGGTTTTGGATCAGCTACATGCCCATATAAAACACTGTGGGTCAATCAGTTCCCATCGTCTTTGTCCAATGTGCTCTTTTATCTTACCACCTTACAAATGCTTTTATCCATTAAGTTTATTGGTGACTTTAAATGTTTCCTGCCTGCTCATGTGTGTGCATGGCCTTTGTGTGGATAAATCCTGGAAGTGTGCGGAAGCAATCCTGCCGCAGTGTCCTGTGCTTCCAGGATTGTCCTGGGTTTAACATTTTGTGTTCAGTTGGTGAGCAAATATCAATAGTAAGCTTCAATGCACAGCACAATCTTTTACAGCTTAGCAGGACAACATGGTTTATGTAGTATATATGGAAACATCAATGGATGTGCAGTGAATCCAGTATCCGAGCAGCAGAGGAACAATCAATATTCAATTAATGACTCACCCGCGCAACATCTAAACGTTACGACAGGAATACTGTGGAAAAGTTGCAATATGAAGAATGAAATGGGGAAACGGAGTACAGTGCAGAGGATTGTTAGGAGAGTCATGGTCAGAGCATATTAAACAACAAAATAATTGCCCTTTTAACAGTATGAATAGCAGAAATGAAGGAGAGATGGAGGTGAGATGCCTCCAATTCCAATTAAAATAGATGCCGATAAATTAAACTGCACTGAGAGTAGAGACAATCTGCATCGCTGCCACTCTCCAGTGATGTATTTGCATAGCATCTGAAAAGCCCTGTGTTTATGTGCTGTCAGCCCTTCACTCAATGTAACAAAAGGCCAAATTGTAACCCATCTCCATTTCGTTTACAATGTGACATCAGAATTAAGGCATAGCCATCACAAGGCACAAAGCTTCTTTGATGGCTATGTGTGTGAATATTAAATGGAGTCCGTTACAAATAACCTAATTAGCTCTTTGATTCCCAAGCAACATTAAAGGGAATATCATTTCCTTTAGAAAGGGACTGCTTTAATAATCTGTTGCATTGCCACTAGGCTCCTGTTTAATGTCTCACTGGGTTAAATTGTATATGCCATAGGAAAATAGTGGAGCCTTTGTTCGGAGAGTGATGAAATGCACATCTGATAGGGTATTTCAAAGCAAATGTCTGCAGACAGTCTATGAAACATTTGTTCAGATAACAGCTGCATGCCGATACAAAACAGTGTGGGTCAGTCAGTTCCCATCTTTGTTGTTTAAGAGTGATATTATCCCCTTTATATGTGATCATCTTAAAACAGTAAAGGATAATTACAAGGCTATTATGCAGTCATCTAAGTTCAAAGTATTCAACTCAAAAGTATGTTGTTCTAAAATTGTAGTCTAAGAATATAACAATGATATAATAAGAAATCTAGAAATTGTTTTCAGACTGCCAAATTTATGGCAGAATTACAGTAGTTTGAAACATGTTTTTGTAGTATCACACTGGTATTATTTAAAGTCCTTAACTTCATTTAAAGTGTAGATCTGAGTACCATATTATTGTTTTTAATACTACTCATATTAAAAAGTATCTTGTATGGAAAAAATAAGTAAAAAGATGATTTGACACTGAATTATATATTTGTATTGGTTTTTCTGTGGTTTGGAAAAGTAATCTGTACAGTTTTCTGACAGATTTTAGTTATTGATCAAAATCTGTTGCTGATTTACAGTATTCCTCACTGCAGGGAAAATAATTTTCTGAATGAAATATATGAAAAGTGCCTTCAAACAACAAATACATTTGTCTGTCAAAATGGTCTGAAGGTAACGTAAAAAAGCAGCCTAATCTATGAAATGTCACTTGATCAGGATTATAATAATATAGACATTTTATAACACAGAATGATAAAAACTCCATGAACTTTTCTTTGAATTTGTGGTTACTTAAAGTCTCTTTATAAGGTTTCAACTAATTATGTTATCTACAGCCTTTACGAATCATGTTGACGCTTAAGGGAACAGTGGATTCCTAACAATGAACTGCTGAAATTACCTTTCACAATGTGCAAAGGATTTCATTTCAAGGCAACCAGCCGTGCTAATATACAAAAATTGCTTTAATAAGAAATGTGAGAGTAATGTTATAATGTTTCAATAATAATTCCTTATATGGTGTAGCATTTTTCATCCCCAAAGAATACCAAAGTGTTTTACATAAAGGATGGTGACCACTTTATTCACCACTGAAATGCAGCACCCACCTGGGTGACACTTGGTCAACACTATGAGCCAGTCGTCCCACATGTGAAGAAATGAAAGGTACTTCTGCAATTGCATTAAAGAGCAATGTTAGATTATGTTAGGTCAGCTATGATGAAGCTTTCTGTTTCAGCCTTTAGTCTGGTGCACTTTACTGATTGGATTGCTTTGTCAAGAGCTATTTTCTGTTTTTTGGTAAGCCCCCTGCATTTGATTTCTCTTCCAGTTCACTTGGCAGTTGTTGCTGTAGGACTTATTTAATTTTCCTTTTAGTTTTTCTGACCTTTCCTCATGCAGATAGCAAATGTTCTTCACCTGGATTTACATCCAATTCTCTGAGATATTATTGCCTTTTTGAAGCCTATTCTTGTTTTGTTCGTGCTTGTAGACTGCCTAGAGAAGTTCATCAATAGTTGTTGCTTTGTATGTGTTTTCAGTTTATATTAGGCCTCTTCATCCTCCTTCTTGTCCTCTAATAATATCAAGTCTGTGTATGTCCAAAATTCGACTTTGATATCTTTGGTGAATTGCGATATTGTGCAACCAATGTTTTAATGTATTTTCCTATATGTGTAATCATGTGTTTTGCTTGAAATAATTTTAATTTGTTACCTTTGCTGCCAGTAGGTCTCCAAGGATACCTTTCAATAATTATACCATTACACAATGTTGGTCCTAAGTGCCATCTGTTAATATACAAGTCACAATGTTCTCTTCATTCAGACTATCATCGTTAATATTGTTGTATTAAAAATACAGTGTTCTTAGAAAAATATATGTCCAAATTTATTTCTTTTAAATTTTCTACTGTAGCCTTTTTATTTTATGTTTTGTTCTAATTGACAGATTGTATGGTAATGAAATGAATGAACAAGTTAATCAATGACTTGACTTCATTAACTGATTATGCCGCACCTAAAATCCAAAGAATTAGCTGTTTTCCACTGTTATATCTATTGAAAAATATGGATTGCTCCTTAAAGAGAAGTGGGATTGGGCCAGTATATTGTCTTTTTGGTTCAAACAAGCTTCAGTATCAAACACTGTTTGAGCACCTATTCTGGCAAGAAAAAGTTATAAGGTTCTCAAATTTATCATTGCTTTAAAAAATCATTCTTGCCGAATGCCTGGTGAATAAAAATGAATAAAATATCTTCACTTACACTTGCTTTCATCCGGTAGCAATAGGAAAGGTGGAAATACAGTAGCTGTCAGCTGTGCTTAAGGGGCATATCTATTAACAGGCAGGGACCCAATGATCACATTCTGCAAAAAGCTGACTTTGCGCTTTTCACAGGCATGATATCCCCTAGGGATGCATAGCATGAAAAAGGCATACTAAACAAGCAAGACACTGTAATAAGGGGGTGCAACATCTGGAACGTAGTGCGTCTTCCTGCTTACGTACAAGCTCAGCAAGGTTGTCTGCACTCTGATTCACTTGCACACAGCAGCTGGAAATATTCAACCTGCCTGTTGTCTCTCAGGAGTCCAGAAAGGCTTCCTCATTGAGGAGGGCTGTGTGCTGTTGCCAGTGTACATCATTATCAATAAGCCAGTTGTACAGACTTGCTCCACATGGTGAAACTCTGTAAAAACAAGAAGATCTTGGCACATACAATATTTGCAGACTGTTAACCTGAGGTTGGGCATGAGGTTGGGTTGTTTGCATGCTGTTAGGAAATAGTAGTGAGGACCCTATGCAGAAAACCTGAACAATATCCAAAGGCGTAGTCGAGAGACCAATCCGAGGTCCGAAAGCCGTAGGTAAACAGGCAGGGAAAAAGTACAAAACCACAAGCCGTGAGGAAGCCGAGAGTCAAGACCAGGACCAGGATCAGTAAAGTGCCAAAACCAAAACCAGGAAACATAGTCGGAGAACAAACCAGGGTCAGGAAGCCAATAACCAAGTAGTAAGTCGCAGTGAAAGATAGTAGCTCAAGCCAGGAAAACCCTAATACTGAGCCCAGAGGAGTGTGTGAAGCAGCATTAAATAGGCTGGGAATAATTGGCTAATTGGGAACTGTTCTGGAATACGAGGTGGAATGATGAGTCCTCCTGGGGAGTGGCGTAACACATGCTAAGGATTAGGAAATAGTAGTGAGGACCCTATGCAGAAAACCTGAACAATATCCAAAGGCGTAGTCGAGAGAGCAATCCGAGTACACTGAATAAAGTCTTCATATTTTCATATCTGTTTAGTTGTAGAACAAGAAAGGGAGTGGCAAACTATAACATTTTTTGGCAGACATTTAGAAATACTTTATAGTCTGCACACGTTTAGGGAGTTAATGATGTGCATATTCTCACTGAGTAATTGTGAACGGTGAGGTTAGTAGACAAACATTAACTCTAAGTCTTCTACGGATGGTTTAATTGTGTACACATATGTTTTGAATAATGAAACACAGTTGTTGCCAATTTAAGAAAATGGGTGTGTTACAGTGGCTCATCCCTTCTACTTAATAGGGAAGTATCACTTGCAAATATATTTTGCAACTT
Organism: Lepisosteus platostomus; assembly: GCF_059453375.1. NCBI lineage: Eukaryota > Metazoa > Chordata > Actinopteri > Semionotiformes > Lepisosteidae > Lepisosteus > Lepisosteus platostomus. The sequence continues at coordinate 55,306,953 of NC_142613.1, forward strand.
TAAGTGTTTGGCAAGTTGGTTTGTCACCTGCAATTGCAAAAAAAACACCCACAACAGCTCATGCAACAGCAAAAGCAGCCAGCATAAATACCAAAAGAACTGCTAAATATTAAAGCAGAAAGGATATTATTAAATAATGGCTAACCTCTTGGTAACTGTTAAAAACCCAAAACAAGCCCCCCAGATTTAGTGGTAGAAAGAAATAGAAAATAAGAAAGTATCTCTTCATCTAACTTTAACAGGAAGTAACTTGTAAACAATTTGAAATACTAATCATTCTTTATTTTGATATGTGATGTGATGTATAAATAGAAGTTTATTTTCTTATTTTTACTAAACTGCAGAAGTTTAGTTAGGTTAGAAAACGTCAGCTGCAGCATGTTTAATCGAGTTGTTAAACAGAACTTCGGGTGAAGGCCAAAATATAATCTTGCACTTCCATTCTCTTTTACACAAATATTTGGTCTGCTGAGAATCCTTTGTGCAATTTTTTTTACAAATTAGTTTGTTTCAGCTTTCAAAGAAGTTCCACCTACTTCAGCCTCTCTCATTACCCCCTCTTTTCCTCATTCCACACTCACTCTGCTCTCTCTCACTTCTCCTTTCCCTCCATACCTGCTTGATAGTCCAACACACCACATCTGCAGCCCCAGTTGTTTCTCTCACCCTTCCCCAACCGTTCCCATAGAAGAGTCAATCTGCACTTGTCCAAGGCTCCTCATTCTCAACCCCCAAAGGCTCTGCTCACTGTTTCAGTTGCCGCTCAAGCTATGATTCTCAAACTCTACTCCCCCCTGCTCCGCTGGTATCCAACTGGTGTGGTGTAGGCCTTTGACTCTTCCCTCCCTTCCCTCACTCCCACCATGAGCTTCCACCCTCAGCCTCTCAAGCTCCCTGGACTCCTATTTGCCCTTAGGACATTTGATTTAGTTGCTTTTCTGTTACAGTGGGGGGGGGGGGCTTTTCTTAGTCTAACATTCTGCCTGATCACTGAGAAACAAGTGGTTACTCACTACTGATTCCTACCCTACTTCTACATTCTACGAAGTGCAGACAACTTCAAGCTACTCTTTCCAGGTCAGTGCTGTCTTCAGCTACCCACCTCAGAGCTTCAGTGTCTGCCACCTTTGCACTGAAGTCCATTCCATCACCTACATTATACGTGGTCCACTCACTCCACCCTACATGGCACATCTTTTGCTCAGCGTTCCTCCAAAATCTTGTAATTCCAATTGACTTGATCTAACAAAGCTCTGACATCGCTAGCTTCATCACTGGACTCTGCATCAGTGTTTTGGAGTTCCTCTGATCCTTTTTGGGGAATTTCCACAGCCAGCAAGTTAATGCCAAATCTTAAAATTTAAAATATGGTATCCCTTTATATAAGTCTTCTTACAGCCTTTGACTAAAGTATTGAAATGGAGCTGTTAAAAACCAAGAAATGAAAGAAATGAAGAAATGAAGCACTCTCACTTGTGCTGTCTTACACATAAATATTTTGGCTGCTGACCACCCTTTGTGCATATCTTATCTAGCTCTCCTCCCTCCACTTCATCTTCACCCTTGCAATATCCCTGGATCATGCCTTTCAAGTTGCTTCAGCCAAGATATGTAATGCCAAACGTTAAATAATTAAGTAAGCTATTATTTTATATTCATTGACTGGTCATGCTAATTAAAATTTGACTGAACTACTACTGATTTGACTGTTACTGGTTAAAAGCCCAATACAAAGACTGCAAACAGAAATGGGGAGATGGAAATACAAACACACCATTACAAAGGTTTGGAGCAGAATTTGCATAGGTCGTGTCAAGAACAGTTTTGGTATGGGATTCCTATATAATGTTGGACTTATTCCTTTTGATAATTCATTCTTTATGCCATTCACATGTAAAAAGAAAGCTCTTGTCCTTGAAACATTGCAGTTACAGCAAAAAAAGGTAGACTTTTTTAATAGTTTAATTTTTTTTAAATGTTTTTTCAATTTTACATGGTTTTTAATTGATATTTTTCTAAAATGAAGGGGGTACACCACAATCTGTTAGTTATCAGAGAATATTTAATGTAAATAGGAAGCTTTCATTTTATGTTTTAAGTTCACATAGTTTGTAAGCATTTCAACTTTGCTAATTGTAATCAATAATTGTAGTATTAAGTCTGCATAAAAAATAGGTATCATGCCCCTTGTGTCTGATGCAGCTCCGGTTTGGGGACTGTTAAGTAACCTCTGTATTGGCCTCCTGCCTCCAGTAGAGAGGCCACAGTCTGATCAGCCCTAATGAGGCTATCCGTAATGAGCCCGAAACATCCCAGGGGGTCTGGGACCAATGCCAAAATTAGAGGCTACCTTGCAGCCCCAGCTCGACCAGGATCTCGACCACATCTCCAGCAACCAGGAATTTTGTTCAGAGAGCACCTACTGCCTTGTCCCTGCACTGCACAATCTCCCCAACTACAGCATAGCTGACTAAGTCAGGGGTGTAAAACATAGAGCCCTTGGGCTGGGTCTGCCCTGCCAATCACACTTGTTAAACCTGTGTGGCAATTGCGGTTAGAGCCATCACTTTGTGTCCTGTTTGAGCCTGCTTGGCCAACACATGAATCAGGCATATTGTTGCAGTCACTGTCTCACATAAAGAACACACCCTTCTGTGGTTCTCCACCTCTGTCAAATCAAAGAGATCCTGTTTGGTGACATCACAGATCTAGTTTGACAGTGGCATGTATTTGCATGAAAACACTGGGCAAAAACTGACACTCTGCAAACACTTCCTCCATATTTTGGAAAATATAAAACTAGTGAGCCCAACAGTGGTTCATTCACCAAGGTTGCTCTGCTTTCTATTAACAGTTTATGAGCTTGAATGGATATTTTTGAATGCAGTAATAAAGGCCTTGTAATTATGTAAGAGAGAAGAAAAAAACTGTGGTTCAAGATAATGTGGCAATCTAATAGTAATTGGGGTTTTAGTTTCAGCTGACCTGCCATAAGTGGTTACTTAAGCCTCTATTGCATCTTAATAGGTTCACATGCAGAATATTACAAGATTAGATAATTGGTGAAAGCCAGAAAGCCACATTCTCACATGGGTTTAATTTAGACTCAGTTGGGTATATGAATGGACTCATAGTGATAGTGAAGAAAGCGAGAAAAGGCTCGTTGAATTGTGAAAAAAATTTGCTTAATGAAGTTCTTGCACAGCATCCACAGTTTCCATCGTGTTTGTATCATAACAGGGTCTCTTAAAATAGGCAGCAGGTCCAGGACAGCAGACACACCTTTATATAGTGGAGGAAAAACAAAAACTTAGCTCCAATTGAGGTACTACTTAACTTGTTTCAAGGCCTTGACTCTCCTAGCTAGGCAACTAAACTGCTTACCGGCTTCAAACAAAGTCCAATTCTCTCTCTCAGAGTCTGGTCACTGGTCACAGACTTCTAAAACTCAATCACTCATGGTTTCATCATTCTCCAGTCTAAGGTTTTGAGTCCTTGATAAGTCCTTCACCTTCTGAAAGCTCACACAGCATATCTGCTTTTTGACCATTAGATAGGAGATTAATTAAGTGACTTCAAAAGCCTCAGTTTCCTGATCTTTAAATATTTACCTGACCAATCATCTTGTAACTGATCAGATGACAGTGATTTATTTGGCAAAATCTTCTGGGGCCCATGGTCCAGAGGAAGTGGCCATGTTGTCTGGACCTGCTGTGCACACACTTCATTAAAGTGAATAGAAATCTGATATGCTTGGTTCTACTTTGGTTCTACTTCTGTTTTCCATTTAAAAACACTAATTCTCTGATTAATACAAAACAAGGCAAATTGTTTCTCACTTATCACAGACACTGTGTTAGAGCCTTATCAGTCACTCAAGCAGAATATACAGGTGATATTGATCACTAAGCCTAAAGTTCTTATAACTTTCATGTTGGTTTTGCAACGTACCAAGTGATATATGCAACAGTGAGCCAGTTAGATGAGTGACGTCTCCCCCATTTGAAAGCTGGGGACAGTGTTAAAATTCTAGAACCTGGTCTTGTAGCACAGTGCTAAAAAATGCTACAAAACACCCCATACTTAGAAGGTGATGTGTAAATTTTGCTGAAGTGGTATCTGGTTAAGACAGAATCAAATTAAATTTCATTTATAAACATGCTCAACTCTGTTATTCAAATTATTTATAATGGGTGCTACATGCTGACAAAAACTAACGAAAATGATTAAAATTATAGAGCTTTTTGTTCTTTTTATTGTAAGAACAAATGCATTTTGGCATTCAACTTTCTTCAGCATGCAATGTACCAAAGGTACTCTTCCCCCTTACCTAACAAATTCAACCATGTAAATCAAAGTCAAAACAGGATAAACATATAAATCATTGAATCCTTGAAATATCACTAATTACAAAAATATTTCATGATCCTATACAAACAGGACAAAGAAATAACGCTTGCTGAAGAAGGCTGAATCTTAAAACTCATTCATGCTCACAATAAAAAAAATAATTTAGTGAAAACACAATGACACTTTTAATGACACTTTTAATGACATGCTTTTAAAGGAAGGATGTCTTTGTAACATGAACATCAAAACGGCTTCAGCTTCACCCAGCTGTCACTCTGCCCGAGTTGCCATAGACACCAACTCACAGGAGACCCAGATCACCTGGAGGCAATTACCATCTTGCAGCTCCAGGTGAGTCAGGAATATTTAACACAGGTCTGTAGCACCACTGGGTCCCTAGCTAGCTACGGCACCACATCTGTCTGCATGCTTGACTTACTCAGCTCACCTGTCAGCAAGCAACCTGCAGCTTCTCTCCAGTGTGCACGCTCCCTGATCAGATTGGTTCCTGTAAATGTGCACCACAGCCCAGGTGTTCCCTGTCAGCTCACTGCCCACGATTTCTTCCAAGTCTCATGGAAGTAGGTTCTTCTGCAAATGTCCAATACTCTCTTCCTTCCACAGAGCAGTGGAATCATTAAATTATAAGGATTGATCACAACTCTGCCATGTGGCAGTGCACAGGTCCGTTCTGCTCTGGAAGTGTTACAGTCCAACAGATATTCTGGGTCTTTTTCTAAATTGATCAAATGTGTTCCATTTCTTCACATTCTGAAATTTGTTAAGGATGACCTATAAGACATGCTGGATTGAAATTCTCTTTGAGTTAGGCCTTTGTGGGAGCAGGCCCAAGCCTATGAAAGGACTCACTACAGCAAATTCCAGCAAACAAAAGTTTAGTGACAAAACCAAATACCACTAAGGTCAATCATTTCACAGCCAGGAGAGGCTGGATTGACTCTATTAGCTACAGGGTTTCCCTCTCAGTCCCTGCTTAATTCTACCATTTCCTATTTAAGCTTTCTTATTCATTCTGGCAGCCATTTTTATCAGCACACTCCCCAACAACCAAACACCGAAACCCCTATACCTAAAGCACCATAAACCCACAGTAAAAGGTATACACAAATCACAACTATTTACAAGTGTGTAGTGTATGCTAAGATACTGTACATCTGTTTCCTTTTGGGTCCTTGATGACTTAATGCATGGTTTCCTTGGTCTGCCAAATAGGTAAGTACCATGTGTAATGTAACATGTGTGTATAGTCTTTCTGGTGTAAGCCAATAAGCTTTCAGCCGCACATTCTTTATAGCTGGCAACACCTGGCATGAAGAGCTCTTCACACAATACATCTAACACTATCGTGACATGTTACACATCTCTCCCCACTTCCTGTATACCCCACGAAGGATAAGGGACCGACCTCCAATGTTATACTTTACACTGTCTCAGCACACAAGCCTGAGGAGTAGTAACATTTAACATTAACAATGGCATTAACCACAAGAAACGCTACAGATAAGAAGAGGCCCTTCAGCTCATCTAACTCATTTGGTTGCTAGGAGCTAAGTGATCCAAGCATTTCATCCAGCCATTCCCTGAAATAAGAGCATCATTTTTATCAACATGGCTCAGTAGCTAATTCCAGACTCCCACAATGATTTATGAAAGAAGAATGCCACTTGTTCTCCATTTTAAACATGCTTCCCCAGAGTTTAAATTTGTGTCTTCTGGTTCCTGTTTTACTATTGATTCTGAAGAAGTCTGTTGCTTTGACGTTGTCAGTGTCTTTAAGGACTTTGCATAGTTGAATCGGTTACCTTGGTTTGACATTTATTTATAATATATATTTTAATGATTATTGTCCCCTAGATCTGTGCCTGTGGCTGGAAGGTTGCTGGTTCAAATCCTGCGGCTGGCAGAGGAATCCTACTCCGTTGGGTCCCTGAGCAAGGCCCTTAACGCCAACTGCTCCAGGGGTGCTGTACAATGGCTGACCCTGCGCTCTGACCCTAAGCTTCTCTCCCTGCCTGTGTGTCTCATGGAGAGCAAGCTGGAGTATATGAAAAGATTAATTCCTAATGCAAGAAATTGTATATAGCTAATAAAGTGATCTTATCTTATATTGCTTTCCCACATATCCAAATGGCAAATGTTGTGTTTTTGTAAAAACTCAGTGTTTCGGCTGCACTTATGTGCATTAAATACTGTGCATTAAATACCATCTGACATGCATTTTCCCAGTCTTGAATTTTGTTTAAGTCACTCATAACTTCCTTTCTGCATCAATGTTTGCTGATTCTTTTATTTTGGTATTATCTGTAAATTAATTTGGTTACTAGCTATACAAAAATCTAAGTCTTTTATATACTGTAAGTTATCATGTTCCTGAGATAATCCCACTTTGAGCATTCACTTATTATCTGTACTCTCTCTTGTTTTCTGTCCATTACACAGCTCTCAAATCAAAAATCAATCATTACCTTCAACCCCTGTCACCTACAATTTGAGGATTTTTTTTATCTTTAAAGCAATTAAAGAATTTAAATGTGCCATGTTTGTTGCCATTACTGTTGTTGCTTGATCAAGGAATTTAAGTAAGTTAGTTAGGCAAGATATATCCCTTATCATTAAATAAAAGCACAAGATCTTTGAACAGTTCACTCACAGCCTTAGTTCCATTCAATTCTGTACTGTAATCTGGTTCATTAGAAGTGCACTGAAGCCCAGACTGCCTTAGCAGCCCCTGGGCCTGCTATTCCAATATAATCAACCTGTATTAGGGGAAACCAAGTACGTGGAAAATAAGGCTCATATTTTAATAAAGAAGTGTATGGCTCCTAGCAGCAAAATTAATGTTTTTTATTCACGCTGGAAGAATAGCTTTTAAGCTCCAAAAATGTAACATTTTTTTGCTTTTGGTAAATGATTTGCTGCTACTTTCTGTTGCATTCTCTGCTAATTCAGAGACCATGAAAAAGTTTTCAAAAATAAAGATGTGGGTCAAAGATTGTAATGTAAGTTGTCTAAATATTAGGTTGTCACAGCACTTTCATTTAGGCCCACAGCTCTAGATATTCCAGTTAACATCAGATTCAGCAGCTAAAGACAATTTTCATTTACTGTGCATCACACTTAACCAATACCACGATTTTTTATTTTCACAGCTGGAAATGTCTGACCCTGTTATAGCACATACAAAAAACACATATAAGCAATAAATGGACCCATTGTTTTTAGTGTTTTAAGTTTAAATGAGCAGCGACTGGGAATGTAAAACTAAAAGTGACTTAACAAGTGTATATTGTATGTGGAGCATGTCTGATTATTTGTTTAATCTCCAAATCATAAATAATATAGACATTGATTTTTTTCAGATATACATCACATGAACAATTCTATTATTTCACAATGTGATGAAATAAACTATAAAATGCAAAGCAAAATTGGCCACAAAGTATTTTAAATACTTAAGAAGTTGTGCAAGCTTTTCTTTCTATGAAGAAATAATAATTTCTGGTTTACAAAATTACTCTCTATTGCAGCGTCACTGTGCAACTCAGTTTCTGTAAGAGTAAATATTTTAAGTGTTATCTGTTAAGATCTCCACTTGTGGTTTTTTTACCTTCATCTAATTTATTTCTGCATCTCAGCCACTCTTTGATCATATATTCTATATAAACTGTGGCTGACATAACATGATTCATAGTAAGGGGTTTTGAGACATATTCATTGCTCAATGAAAAGATTCCTTCCAAATAAAATGTATAGTTTAATGACAGAACTGATACAGTATCTTAAAAAAAGAAATTACATTAGTCTAGTTAGTACATTATGTGGCAATATACTCTAGATAGCATTTGAAAAGGTAGACTTTTTTTGCATTTAATGTACCATACATTGCACTTTACATCAATTTACATTTCAATGTTCTTCCACACTTACAGTATCTTTCAAAGTGATTTTATATACTGTACTTGTAATCCACTGAGTGACAGATGCATCCTTTTTAATGATGTTGACAAAATTTGAAATCTAAAATCTATCCATTTTGGATTCATACACTGTACAATTTGTTCTATACATCTGTTAGATGGCTGTCCATTAGGATCAGTTAGGTCCAAGGTGCCAGTGTGAGGTGGTAGTGAGGCTTCTGACAGGTTAACCATGGAATGGCAGGAGAGCGTGAAAGACACTTTGCGTAGTGGCGAGACGGGGGTTAGCCCGGGCTCAGCTGTTCAGGAAATGCCGTATAGAAACCTATGCCCTCAGGTAGCGGACGTGGGGCGACCTGGTGCTAGGCGGGTCTCAGGACATCTGAATGTCAATGCTGAGCAAAGGCAAATGAAAGACCCAGAAATATATAGCCCCAGAGATAGAGAGACACCGGAAGGACAGCAAAGCACCGGAAACAACAGACAGGACAGAGTAGGAGCGCCCTCTGGCTGCAGAGGGCGTGACAGTACCCCCCCCCTTAATGGGCGGCTCCTGACGCCCAAACAAATAAATGAGCTGCACAGCACTGGGGGGAGGAAAAACCTAATTTAACTGAAAGGAAACCTCTGGGAGTCCACGGTTGAGAGCTGCCCCCTCCTCCGGGGTATAAACCTTTATTGGGTAGAGGAAGGGGGGGTTGAGTAGAGCTCCGGAGACTTAAAACAAAAAAAAGACAAGTACACAAGCACAAGACCATAACAAACATAGACCTGGGAGACCAGGGTGACAAAAAACAGGTAGGAACCAAAGTTTTGAGACACAGGGAGCAGGGGGTACCAAATAGGAGGGGAAACCAGAAAGTGAAAAATCAAAACATCAGGCAAAAACAAGAATAAAAAACAAAAAACACGGGGAAAAATACCACAGACTGGGCAATAGGCACGTTCACATTCTAACACTGGTATCGGAGTGGACAACCTGAGGAAAGCCAGACCGTAGTCCGCTCACAGGCACGGATGTCCGGAGAGATATCCAGCGAAAAGAATGGAGGAACGGCAAAAAGCTCACCAAACTAACGCTGATATCGGAGTGGACAACCCAAGGAAAGACAGGTACAGGACCTGCTCACAGACACGGAAAACCGGAGTGATATCCAGCAAAAAGGATGGGAGAGCCAGCTCAACATTCAATCACGGATGCCGGGAGAGACAACCGAGGAAAGCCAGGTATTCAGGAGTGTATGTCGGATCAGCATGACACAGACTGACCTGCTCACAGACACAGAAGTCAGGAGTAGCATCCCGTGATTAGAATAGAAGAACTGAAAAATAAAAACCAGAGAAAAAGAAAAAAACTGCGGAAAAAACAGAAGGTGCCGCTCGCGGGGTCGAAAATGGCTCAGCATTCTGTCACGGATGTTGGAAAGGACGAACCGTGGAATGGCAGGAGACCGTGAAAGACCCTATGCATAGCCGCGAAACAGGGGTTAGCCCGGGCTCAGCTGTTCAGGAAATGCAGTATAGAAACCTATGCCCTCAGGTAGCGGACGTGGGGCGACCTGGTGCTAGGCGGGTCCCAGGACATCCGAACGTCAATGATGAGCAAAGGCAAATGAAAGACCCAGAAATATATAGCCCCAGAGAGAGAGAGACACCGGTAGGACAGCAAAGCACCGGAAACAACAGACAGGACAGAGTTAGAGTGCCCTCTGGCTGCAGAGGGCGTGAAACTTTGTCTACCACTGAAATGCAGAACCCACCTGGAAAACATACAGCACCAGCAGCCCCACTATACAGCAAATCAAGTGGAGAAGTAAGAAATTTTAGGTAACTTTAGGTAGATTGAATTTGGATTGTGAAATCATGAATTCCAAAGTACATGGGACATGGGATTAACATCTCATTGGAAGGACGGCACATAACAACATCCCCAGTAACTGATCCTTCTGGATCAGAGGGAAGAGAGCCACCTACTGCTTCACCTGATCTGCTTACAGCAACAATCTACTGTAGGTTATTGTTTCCAGTATGTTATTTATATGAAGAAGTTGGAGTATGGAGTTGCAAATTGATATGAAAAGGAATTGATCTTTTCTTTTCACATGGAATAAACCTTTATTGGTTCCATATTATTCACTGTATATACTGAACAGTACATACATTAGAATGCAAGGCTCACTACACCGCAAGCACACTAGCATAACTTAAACACCTAGCTTTTTTATCTCTTGCACCACACCATACAGTATACATGTTTGTACAGGATTAGTAATATTTTTTGTAATTCATAAAATAGTTTGGGAACTACTCCAGCAATTGTAATATCTTTGCTAATTTAAGGTTTATCATTGACACTTTATGTTAAAATGAAAATAACCCCCATAATAATATCATCATGATGTACTAAAGTTTCCATCCATCTATTTTCTAACTGCTTTATTCGAAATAGGGTTGTGGGGGAGCCAGAGCCTATCCCAGCAAGCAACAGGCACACATGATAGCCAATCACAGGGCACGCATTGACATAGACACACGCTTACACAAGGACCAATTTTCCCAGACATACACACCAGTATGTCTTTAGACTGTGGGAGGAAACCAGAGTACCCAGAGAAAGCCCACATGAACATGGGGAGAACATACAAACTCCAGGCAGATAGAACCCCAAGTCAGATACAGGCCCCAGAGCTGTAAGGCAGCAATGCTAACCATTGTGTCCCCATGCCATATGTACAAAAGATTTGCAAAATAAATTAATATTTTTAAGCAAACCTTTATATTTTTATTTGGGGCAGAGCGGTGACACTGTGGCTAAGGCTCTGCACCTGTGGCTGGAAGGTTGCCAGTTTGTATCCTGTGGCCAGCAGAGGAATCCTACTCCACTGGGCCTCTGAGCAAGGCCCTTAACCCCAACTGCTCCAGGGCTGCCGTATAAATGGCTGACCCTGCGCTCTGGCCCCAAGCTTCTCTCTCCCCCTCTGTGTGCCTGTGTGTCTCATGGAGAGCTGGGGTATGCAAAAAGACAAATTCCTAATACAAGAAATTGTATAGGGCTAATAAAGTGATCTTATATTTAAAGTAGTTACATTAATATAGTATTTTCTTATTTGCAGATCCCATCCAGTTTTGTATTTAATTTATTAGATCAGAATACCAGCATATTAACCATTCTGTGATTTATTTATTTTAATCTGATCTTCTATAATAAAGAATTATTAATACAGTATGATATTTGCTGAATCAATTTACATGAGGTGCCTTAGCTCAAAAGAGACCAGCAGTGTCTCACCTTTGAGATGAATTCACTATACTCTGGCCCTGACCCATGAAAACTATTCCTCACTACTGCCCCTTGTTTAAAGCTTTTGATCTGGGTGCTTTTTGTGTTATGCATAGTGTGCCTATTCTGAGTGTCATATCCTCTAGGATAATGGTAAAGAACAGATGAATTAAAGCTTAATATTTTCTTATAGTAATAAAATCCAATTCAATGTGCATACTCAGTCAGATAAAAGGCTGATTTGGTTTCATTGCATTTAAAACCAACATTTTAAAGTCATTCCTTGTCTCTTTTCTGTAAATTATCTTGCCATTTTGTAATCTTCAGAAAACAAGGGTTTACTTGGTATATTTTTTACTGTGAAATGGTGTATGCTATATACTGTGTATTATAATCCAAACAGGATATTATCCCCATCTATTTACTCCAGAGATTTCCTACAATATAATGTAACCCAAAGGCATGCTTCCTTGTATAGTATTGGAAGCAGTCATAACAACTCTGAAGAATGTCAGGAATTTCACTCCTAAATTGGTGGTGGGGGAAGTTTAGGAGACAAGAGCTCTGATGGTGTGACACAACTTCAGGCTCAGCCTTTGGGATATTTGCATTTCGGCCAATTAGCTGAGAACTTTGCATTCTTGGTCAACCTCTGACCTGGCTCTTTTCTTGACCATGGAGGCTGCAAACTTGGGAGATTTTTTTCGTAGCCACACAGCTGTGCCTCTCATTTAGTGGTTACTGGGTTTCATGTGGGATTGATCTGCCTAAAATGTCATGAGAGATTTATTTTTAATATTATTTAAAATTGGGTTATAGTGACATATGACATTATTTTCCTTAAGCCAAAGTACAGCATGACATATTAGACAAAATAATGAAAGCCCTAGCCATCTGCTATTAATCAACATATAGGCAGCAGGTTTTTAGTATTAGCTATGTGATTAAGATAAATGTGATTTCCCTAGATGACGATGGGTGTTAAAGACATGACTTTGATTGCAAAATTACACATCACATGACCATAAAAACACTCAAGTACTGGGCTTTGCATTGGACTGCAAATAAATCTCCTTATTAAAACAATCCAAGAGACTTCCAGCAGGGGATCAGATGCTGTGTCAATTCCAGTGAATCTTTGCAAGAACATTTCTGAAAAAAGATATGTTTTTCTTGGATGGCCAATATAGTTAAGGAAGAACTTAGTTAACCAAAATGGAAAAAACTGAAGTGTTTTCAGATTTTATTGCCAAAGCTAATTGCCTACTTTTGAATCAGTGCTTTCCAGAACAAAGTCACTTAAGCAACCAGGAGCAACAGCAATCACATTAAAACTAATTTCTTCATCATGGAAGGAGTAATAAACACTATTGTATTGTTTAATGGGATATTTTATTTCTAGCATCTGGTTTTGAAGTGTTCTTTTTTATCTCATCATTGTCTTCTTTAGTCTCATATCAGTCTTGCAAATGAAATGCATTACTTGATAAGGTTAACTGTTTTTATTTGCTAAGCTAATTACAGTATTTACACATGACTGTGTTCACACAACACAAAACTGACCAACTGATACTGTAATAGTACTGTCTAATTATACCAGAACTATAACTACAACAACAACAACAACAACAACAACAAAAAAAAAAAAAACATGGAATATTAACAGCATGTTAATTGGGTATTAACAATAAGAGGAATTAAAAAATCTAATTGAAAAATTGAAAAATTTTGGTAAAGAAATGTTATTGCAATATCTTATTGATTAAGAGGGTGAACAGCAGGATTTCTCTGAATAGAACACTAGTGTTTGTTACAGTTTTTGTTACAGCATCACATTTTTGTGACATAAACATAGTTTGCTAGGATATGCTGTATCATTAGGTGTAGAACTGATGCATCCTTTAAGGAGGCATTTTAGTAAAAAAAATAATGATAAATATAGGAATAGAATTGCTTTTAAAGATTCAAAATGATGTACAATAGCCTATGTATATTGTAATACAAAAGAGGAGAAAAGCACAGCAAATCACCCCAGAAAAAAAAAAAAACTAGAGCACAACTAAATTATATGCTAAAAGCTATATTGAAACGATTTAACTGACTGACAGTCTTTAACCGATTATTAAAAACGTTGAGAGTCTTAATCTGTCCAGTGAAGTCCACAGATGTGGTGACGCCTAAAACTACCTCACTTAATATTAATTTCCTTCAAGAATGAAGTGCAGCATTTGATGTTGTTAATTACTGTACATCTTCCTATAGACAGAATAGAAATTTATTTTGGGATCACTGGTATGTACCTTTGTAGGTCTGAATACATACTGAATAAATGGGACAATATTCAGGCTGTGGAACATAGAAAATTCTAAATTCCATTGTACAGGTAATTTCTGTGTTTTTAGAACTCTGTTTAACTGCGTAGACGCGTAAAAACAGAACTGGAGCATAAAGACGGAGCACGACATGGGTCCCGGTGCTCTGCTGTGCTGCCGCACGCTGCTGGTTTAAACAGTATTTAATGGGAATGGCAGACATGATTTAGATACTCTTCTAGCAACATGATTTATAATATACACAAAAGCTTTATTGGCTTTTACAAAGGTATTGCCAAAGCATTTGTGCTGAATAGAATAGTGATGCGGAATATTAGCATTGTGCATACAGTAACGTGCTGCAGTTCAACACAATGCAACACATTACAGAGGTATACAATATAGTTAAAATAAAGCACAGCACCGTACAGTGAAATATAGGGTAGCATAGTAAAGTTGCACTCTCCCTCTTGTGGAAGTAAGGCATCCATGCAATCCAAAAGGATTACACACAATGTTATGTGTACCCTCCCCCCTTGCCTTGTGCACGTACTGTGAGCCTGAATGTGCAGAGCGTGTCCACTTATTGTCCCTCTGGCCTTGTCAAGGAGTTACATACTGTGCTGACAACTCTTCTGTTTACTTGTTATCTTCTGTACAGATGGAGACAGGGAGGTTTTCAAATTTGAGGTTTTGACAAAGTGGGTTCACTTAAATTTGTCTGTTTAGGGCATATTATCGATTAGGATATAACTCCTGTACTCAATAAACGCCACTGGCTGAAAGTGAAATTTACAGGTCACTTTATGGCTCTCCTGCCTACATGTAAATGGGCTAGCTCCAAGTCAGCCCAAGGATGTACTGCTGAAGTATAGTCCGTGTCTTAATGCAAGATTCTGCTGATTCCAGCCCTCTCACTCTGCCAGAGGCAGAGCTCCACACAATGGGTGATAGAGCCTCACATGAGCAGAAACTAATTTGTGAGACTGCTCATTCGAGACTCTGCAATTGGCAATCGACTCATCAAAAGACCTATCTTTTTACTAAAGCTTCTAACTCTAGGCCTTACTCTAGGTTTGATTGTGTTATGCTTGTTAATATCTCATTGTTCTCCTGTTGCTTCTTTTGTGTGTTGCGAGTGTGCTATTGTACTGTACTTTGAGATTCTGAAAAAGCACTTATAAATAAACTTGGATTGTTACTATAAAATAAAGTTTCTGCCTTTTGTTTTATTTTTCCCATTAACCTGCATATCACTTTGTGTTTCCAAAACTAAAATGCTGTCTGTCCTTTTGGTAAAATTCACTGCATATCTACAGTGTACCCTTGCGTGATTTCATTCTACTCAGCTGTTTCTACTAGAAAAACAGCATTGCTGAGTTGAACAGGAAGAGGAGTTAAAAGAATGCATAATAACAAGTCTGTAAAACAAAATTAAAATAAAAAGAAACACATTGTTTCATTTGTATGAAAATTCACAACTCTCAGCAATTGTCCTGAAGACCTAAAGGCATGGCACTGTGCCTACTATATATGGACTTGTGATTGTACATGTCTCAGTTTTATTAGCACATAGCCATTGTTTTCAGGGCTATCGAGAATTCAGAAGTCATGTTTGAATAAACATATGTTTTAACAATACAAATAATCAAGGCACAAACAATAACAGTGGGTAATTTAAAGTATTAATAACAAGGTGAGTGACAATTGTGAAATAAAATACTAATAAAATGCGGAGGGGATACCAAAGTCTGCCTTTATTTTGCAGATGAAAATTCTCTTGCTTTCCTTGACTCACTAACAAAAAAGTGTAGCAAACCAATCAAAAGGACAGAAATGAGAGGATAATTATGAATTAAAATAGGAAGTACTTTTTCAGCCAGAATGTTGAACTGTATGTAAAAAGCTATTGCTGCGAGATCCCTCAAGATTCAACATGTTGAAGTTCTTATTTATTTAAATGTCTATATTAGTACACAAACCTTCACAGTGCTCCCACTCTATGACTATTGGGAACAGTAAGGTACTAGATATAAATAAAAGGAATATTATTAAGTTACTTAAGGTAACTAAAGGCTTATGTTACCCACAAAAGATTTGGGGTAATTTGTTTAACATGAAAACTTTTATCTTTTACAACAAATAAAATGCACTGGACAGCTTGTTAAATTGTTGAAAATAAGTAAACATTATTGCTTGCAACTCTATAAATCTGATTTAAGTATATTGTTTTTCTGTAATTTTATCTCAAAAGGAAAACTGATTAAAGTCTGTACAGGATCATTTACTGATGTGTACTGTAGATGGACATATAGTTAACAACATTCGAGTGGATAAGTTTGTTACTCCATAAACTTCATAACTTCATTTTACAAGTGATGATAAAAAATAATCATCAAGGGTCTGTAAAAGGACAGAGGTACCATTTGTGTATTGTATGTGTAGATTGAAAACAACAAATAATTTTGTTGGAACAATATTAACAGATAAAGCTCCAAATATATCTTACAACAGAATATCCTTGAGGGTTGTGGTTGAGGGTGGTTTTTAAGAGCAAGAAATTATATATACATATACATATATATTGATGTAGACACATTTATGTTAGTTTATTAGCACTTACAGTATCTGTTTATATCTTTATGTTCAGTCTTTCCCAGATTTTACTGCTGGGATACCAGATTCTAGCACGTTCTACCTTCAAAGTCATTGATAAAGTCAACTCAGTGGACTTTAGAATCAACAGCGAAACACAAACCAGAGGACACAAGTACCCTTAAAGGGGACCTGCAGTCCCAATTTCTCAGAAGTTATTAAATCCCAGTAAAAAAATTAATGAATCAATGTTATAGAAAAATTGTACAAATTGTGAATTAGGCACAAAATCATTAACTTTGTGAAAAAAATGCAAGCAGCCATGTTGAAACAAATGAGTTCTTATGAATTGCAATGAGATGCAGCCCTTCCTGCTCACTAGTCACCAAAATGGCTACTGTAACGTCATGTACATGTATCAGCGAATAAGTACAAGCTGTGCAGCAGACATATAACCGTAGAAATGTTCCAATGTGATCTGCGTGCAGAGTTAACAAATAAGTTATATTTGTCGGCAAAACCATTTCAAAATTGAGAGCAATGTTTGTATTGGATTAAAAGAGATGTATTCACAAACCTGCTTGTTTACAATGTAATAAGGCTGCAACACATCACTGGAAGTTTTGTTGCCTCATTCTGAATTGCAGACAATGGCACCGTGCATACCTGGAAATTTAGGTTATTTGAAATTTAAATTACAAGTTGTGTACATTTACTTTTATTGTGGTTTGAAATGTATTCATCAACGCTGATTCTTTCTAACGGCAACATTTAAAAATAGCATTGCAGTTCCCCTTTAAAACTGAGAACAGTAGTCATTTCTTTACAAAAAAGGTTGTCCAGAACAAGCTACTCAGCCAAAAGGTGTCTTTCAACAAATTGCTGGATGAGATCCTTATGTCAATTAGCTAATGAAGTAGAAGCACTGAGTGATCTGCTTTCTTTCACAAGCTTTATTTATTCATATGAAAATATAAGAAATGTACTATCAGTCAGCAGTATTTCTCAGGTTAATGTATCTTATTGTTTCATATGGATGTCATGTTCTTTCATATGTTTATGGAAATAGGATAGTGGTGGAAATGACTTCATGTTGCCATGATTCAACAGTTAAGTAATATCCTGCACAACAGTGACAAGAAACTGTTTTTAGGTTCCAAACATAATGTTTTAGAAATACCCTATCTAAAGTTTTTTTAAGGGAATACATGTACTAAATTTAGAGTTGTCATCCCTACAACAGGAACAAACAGCTCTCCAGTTATCTAAAAGACTTCTTCCTGTCATTCACAGGTCCAGGATATACCGTATAGCCCGAACTCCCATGAGACATGATTGTTTTCCATTTTCAGTAATGGTAATAGCAGCTGAGAATCTGTCAAAATTACAATTATATAAACAGCTTTCCGTCCCAAAGGATCTTGAAGTGCTTCACATATTGCCAGGGGCCCATACCAAAGAGCATTGCCCAGCTGGGTAATATGCTGCAGCCATTTTGTGCCAGCAACTCCACATCATAGAATAGCAGGCAGAGAAGTCAGAAATTTCTTCACCAATTGAATTAATGGAAGATTTAGAGAGGTCACATTGTGCAAATCCATTGTTCAATTTAGCTGCAACACCAAGGATAATCCTATTCTTGTTTTTGTGGAAATAGCCAAGGAATTTAAATGACAAAATAGCAAGGACCTAATTTTAATGTAACATCCGAAGGCTGATACTCTTAATGCATAGTGTCCCCTGCGACCTTACTAAGACATTGGTTTGGAAATCCAGTCCTAGAGGGAGGGCAGCACGGTGGTGCACTGGTCAGCATTGCTGCCTTGCATACTGGGCCCTGGGTTTGGTTCCTGGGGCTCTATCAACCTGGAGTTTGTTCTCCCTGTGTTCAAATAGGTTGACCAATTTGGTGGTAAGTAAATGGGTTTCTGAGAAAATTAGCCATGGTATGAGCATGTGTTTGTTTTTTCCCTGTAAAGGACTAGAGTCCTGTCCAGGGTGTATCCTGCCTTGCACCTGTTGCTTATGTTATGGGGATGGGCTTCTAGCTCCCCTGAAACCCTGTGTTGGAAAAAGCAGTTAGAAAACAGGCACATGGCTTCAGAGGGAAGTGCGCCACCTACTGGTCTACTTACACTGCTTGCATATCTCAGGGCTAAAAGAAAAAAAAAATTGCTTACACTAATATACTGTAGCACGGTTCTGGTCACTCCATTCAAAGTGCTTTACAGGTAATGGGGACTCCCCTCCACCACCACCAATGTGCAGCATCCACCTGGTCTTTTACCAAAAGATGGTAATGCTGCTCTCAAGAGACAGTAAAGTCACAAGTTCAGATAAGATCAAGTTAATACAATGATATTTATTCAGCTGCATTATTGAATACACCTTTACACCTTGTTTTCTTTTCATTTAAATATTTTTTAGAAAGCCTCTGTGAATGTAAAATCATTGCAAAAAGGCTTTTCATAAGACATAAACGTGAACATCTGTTCTTGTTTTCCATTCTATACTGAAGACCTGAAATAAGGAACTGGCCCATTCCAGTGCTTTTGTGAGCTCACGTCACATACAACACATGGGTTATTAATATATTACACTGTACCAAAGAAACTGTCCATCCCACAGAAAATGTTGTGAATTGTTTGTAGAGCTAGTCAAAAAAATAATCAGTCCTGCTGGAAACTTGTACTGGTCAAAATGGGATCCCCAGCTCATTCCTTCAGCAGAAATGTGGGTTTGGGTCTCTGCCATACTTATTTAGGGCAATATCAGTAAAAAGAAGTAGCTCTAGCCATTCTGATCCAGGATGGAGCACTGAGGTGTGAGAGCTACAGTTACAGAAGACACTGTAGGAAGCTGGTTGTAGCGGACTGTAGTGCAGGAACTAAGAGAACATGCTGTGAAAAGCTCACTGTGGTGAAAATGAAATTGAAGCCTGCTGGGAAACATAAGGGTTTCAGGCTACCATATCTGTTGTGTTAAGGCTGTCTCTAGCAGGGAAGTTTAAAAATGAGAGGAGACCATTTGGTCCATCTCTCCAGCATAGGTAATCACAACTAACCAGAGAAAGTAGACAATAAGAGCTAGTGGCTGACTGCTTTTGTTGTGAGTCACCTGCTTGCTTCAGTTTTAAAAATATAATTAAGCATAAGCATGATTGATTTCACAATAAGGAATTGCAGACACATTAGTTGTCATTTTTATTGTTCTTGTATTTCAGGTACAAAATTAATGTCAGATGTTTCTATCAGTTTTCTACCTTTTAATATAAGATCATTTTATCGGCCCTATACAATTTCTTGTGTTAGAAGTTTTACTTTTTCACATACCTCAATTTGCTCTCCATGAGACACACAGACAGGGAAAGAAGCTTGGGGTCACATTGCAGGGTCAACCATTTTTATGGTGCCCTTGGAGCAGCTGGGGTTAAGGGCCTTGCTCAGGGGCCCACCAGTGTAAAATTCCTCTGCCGGCCGCAGAATACAAACCTGCAACCTTCCAGCCACAGGCACAGATCCTTAGCCACAGAGCCACTGCCCTGCCCCTGAAGAAGCTGACTTGTTCCCACTTGGTTTCAAACCGGGGACCAGCCTTGCATGTGAGGTGAATGTGATAACCACTATACTACAGAAATGTAGTGTATATTTCTCTTCTTTTGCTAGTACTGTCCTTGAAAATAGCTGAATGAACCTACATGCACTTAAAATAGAAAGAAATCAGGAAAATATCAGGGTATATTGTTTATAGCAGAGTGCAATAAATGCAACAAAAATAAATTTACAATTTAATTTACAGTAATCTCAAATATAAGATATATCCAAAGATATCAGATGGAATAGGTTGTCCTGGTATTTATTTACTATGCCAAATTACTTAGTTTCTTATCAGAAAAGTTAACAAGAGATTCATTGTGGTCTGTGGTCTGAAGCCTAAAGGACAACTGGCAGGAAATTAAGACATGTTTTAGAAACAGAAATGACCACATGACCCCTGGAGCTGAGAAACAAAGGCTAGTACAGCACAGTCATCCTAATAATATAAACTACTGATCTAACCAGACTTCCTTGTTAGGAAAAGACCTAGACGTTTGTCTCTGTTTTGAAAACTGAACATTGCAAACATTGTACTTCCAACAGGATTTTGTAAAAAAATGACGAGTCAAGTATTTCTGTCAATTTAAAAGTTATTAATTTTGCTCTTTCACATCCCCTTTATTCCACATGGACAATAGTAAAGCTTATTTCTGCAGTTTCCCAACTTGAGTTCAGTATTTGTACTCATCAGTGCACCCTTTTCATGGCTGAATTAATGTCCCTTGTACTTTCCATAATAAACTGCACATTATTTTTCAAATATCTGAAATATTTCTTTCTAAGAGTTAGATCCAAAATTAAATTTTCATTACTCATTCTTGTGAAACCTATTTGGACATCAATCACTAGCTGACATGTAAAAGGCAGAAGTGCACCTGAGTTTCTTCTGACAGGCAGCTCTGGTATCCGGGCTTGTTGCCAAAACTCCCCAGGAACGGCCAGATCCTTATTTTATTCTCTCAGAGGCTAATACTCAAAGATTTGAACATCAGAAAATACTGGCATACGGTAGATTGAGCTAGAAAACTTCTCGTTTTTTTTAAATAAATGTGTTTTGTTTTTTGTTCCCATCAAAAGCCTTTGATTTTTTTAATTTGTTATTCACCTAAGAAAACTACTGTTTTATTCACTAAATAATTGCAGATATGTTTCTTTTCATTTGCTTTCCTTGTTTTTCTGTATTTGCTGGGTATTTTAAAAGTTCACCCTCTTATTTCCAAGATAATTTTCTCTAATTTCTGGACCCAGGAGACGAGAAAAAGTGATGAGCTAACTTAAGTGTGTGTGAATAGCAATCAATTTATTGTTTCTGTTGCAAAGAATCATATTTAAAAACATTTATATTTCTATAATATAGTCTGTAACGCCACCTGCCATGTGCATTTTGGTTTTAAATCTATTTTTTGCAGTACTGTACATCTCCTGTGATTTATGTATCTCCTTTTGATTTACGTCTGTTTTCTCCAGTTGCTAAGGTCCCTGTGAGTGGGTGGAACTATCATCCCTAGACTTGGAGTTTTACTGTTGTCTAGGTAGTCATGATGAGATGTGAGATAAGAGGAAACACCCCCTTGACTCAACACAGAAATGTCTTTGAGAATTGTGACTACTTAAAAGGGAGCTCAAGAGCTTTCATGTAGCCGAGATAACAGCTGGTGGCTTGCCTTGCAGCTGGTTCCATTTGAAGTGTCTGTCATTTACACACTTTACTCTGCGCCGGTGACAGCTGACAGCCAAGGACTTAAAACATTACAGACTTTTATATATGTTCCAGTTCCATCATGGTTGATACTGTATGTGTTATATTTTGCATATTGTTAAAAATGTCTGACTAAATTCAAGCCCAACAGTATTATATTTCTAAGTACATTATGATCATTTCACAAGCTGTACATTAAGCTGACTATTAACACGTCATTGTATTCTCAGTATTATTTAGTAAAATCTCATGTCCACGCCTAATCAATATAATAGAATTTCATGTTTTAAGAAACATATATCAGCTTTAACAAATTGGTATAAGAAATAACAAATAACATTTTTAATAAGCAACTTACTTATTGAAAGAATACATTGAGTTTAATTGCATTTTATTATGCTTTCATATAGACATACAACAAATGCATTTAGCAGTTCCAGATAAAATAAATCAAAGTATCCACAGGCAAGAATTTTGTATTCATAAGGTACATATATAATTCTTTTAAGACAGAGTAAATTATGGATTTATGCTGGTCTCCAAGTCCACCTATAGCTTTTAAGTTAAATAGCTGTTTTACAAGCGGTAGTACCACTCAGTGCTCCAGGTCCTGGGTTCGATTCTGCAGTGTGGCACATTTGTGTGGACTTTTCTTGTTGTCCCCATGTTTGCTGACATATTTCAAAGACATGCTGGGTAGGTTAATAGCCACCATTAGGTTGATTGCTAACTTGTCCCTGTGTATGCTCTGCGAGCGACTGGCATCCAGTACAGAGTATAATCCCATCTCTTGGTCTACGTTTCCAGGATAGGTTCCAGGTTACCACGACTCTTATCAGGAATATGCAGCTTTCTGATTATGAATGTTTAGCAACAACACAATTTTCCACATTATCATAGGTATTTATTTCATAATAGTCATTTTATGTAAAATAATTTGTCTATTTCCAGTCATCCCCCTAATCCTAGGATCCTAATTGAGGTAAGCACTGCCTTGAACAAATAGTTAATGTACCTCTAAGGCCCTCTTTCCCTTCCATTATCATCTGTGAACACAAGGTTAGACATGTGTTTCCCAAATAAAATGGCAGGAAAGCTGGGAATCCAGATCATGTCTCAGGTGCAACTTTAAAATAATGTGCACGTCAGCTAGCACCCATCCTTACTAAGATATTTAATGTGTTGCTGCAACAGTCTAGGGTTCCTGCTTGTTTCGATTCTGTTGTTATTCCAGTGCCAAAGAAATCCAACATAATATGACAAATCTCTGAGCAGGAAGGTGAGCTGGTGCATTTCCAACTCAATTTTAGTAAATCCAAAAAGGTAATCTTTGATTTCAGATGTGACAAGAATGAACTTCAGCCTCTTGTGATTGATGGTCAGACGGAGCGAGTCTTGGCACAACAATTTCCCCTACCTTGAAAAGGGAGACCAATGTACACCAGATAATGAAGAAAACCCATCTGAGACTTTATTTTCTCAGGCAGCTCAGAACGTTTGGTGTGAGTCAAAAAGCCATGGTCCATTTTTACAGAGCAAAAATTGAGAGCATATGAACTTTTTCTTTGATGCTGTGGTTTGGGAACTAAGGCACTCAGGAGAGGAAACAGCTGGATAGAGTGGTCCATACTGCTTCTGAAATAAGTGGCTGTGATTTACCATCTGTTGCCTCCATATACACAACACATTTAAATTGGAAAACTCTGAAGATTATCAGTGACTGCTCCCACACAGTTTTTTCCCTGTTTGAATACATCTTAGAAGACTAAGATGTATCACATCTAAAACGGAGTGGTACTGGAAGAGCACTTACCCTGAGGCTCCTTGGTCTCTCAACTCAACACTGTTATAAAACTATATATTAAAGTATTTATTTGCAAACAAATGGGTTTTATATTCACTGCAATGTAGAATCATAGTGTATTGGGTATATGATATGTGTTACTTGTGATTTTTCTCTTCTTGAATCTGTTTTTTTAATTTTGTATCTCTCCTATTTTGAACACATGATAATAAATTCCTAACAGCCCAAAGAGTTAACTTTGACTTCCAATTTGACTTTAGGAACTAGGACTCCACTCTCACAGAGTGTAAAGTGACCCTGCAAAAGGCAACATGAATAAGTTGTCACATCTATAACGTGTCTATAAACTGAGCATGTAGTTATTTCTCAGAATGAAGAGTCGTGCATTACTAATGAAGTGTTGGATTACTTACATGTACAGTAGGTCTAATCTCTATCATCAATATACTTTACACAACAATGATTCTCCATCTGCTTGCTTTCTTCAGCTGGTACTTGAATTGATTTTTTTAAAGAACATGTGCTTATTGCTGAGACATTCAATACACATCAAAAAAGTTTTTGTATTATTTTACCTGACCTGAGACCTCATACAAGTGCTCAAAATTCTCAAAGGATCTGACAAAGTTAACCCAGCAGATTTCTCCAAAAAAGAACAGTTAAACATTAAACAGAGGACACAAGATACTACATGGAAGTGCATGTAAAACTGAAAATAGGAGGAGCTTTTTTACTCAAAGGGTGGTGGGAGTCTGAAACAAGCTGCCCCATCATGTTATTAAAGCTGATATCCTGGCTTCTTTCAAGAAATGGTTGGATGAGGTCCTAAGCTTAGCTACTAACTACCAAAGGGGCTTGATGGGTCAAATGTCCTCTTTTTGTTTATAATCTTTATGTTATGATCTGAGCTCATTTAATTTGAGAGATCAACCCAAAATCAGGGAATGCTGATATTTTGTAAACTTATTTGATGTGCATGAATGTCTTGGTTGAAGAACCAACTCAGAATCGAGCAATTTCAAATTGTAGGACAGTATTCAATAAAATAGCACCTGGTTTTCTTTCCACAGCAAGAATACTACTGTATCTTGGACCTAAAAATGGATAGCTGAATTACAGTAGGATAGGTAAAAACTATAAGCAGCACACATAATGTTTAGTATAATCTTTTTATGTTACTGAATTTCGATTTGAAAACTTACAGTATAGCTTGCTTTGATGTAGAATAAATTCAGTACAATATATAATGTATGAATTGCACTTTACCATATTTACAGTACAATGTATATTTCTTTCTGGAATCTCTGTTGCAAATATTACTCAAAGTAATACTCTTGAAGATTTGTATATCAGTAGTACATGTATGCCTTGAGTCTTTAATAATTGAGTGAACTGGAATACTATTCTGTTTCCTGGTTTTGATTTTGTTTTAATTCTGCAAAGGAAGGCTTTCTCAAACATGGATCTGTTTCTGTAATGAATGCTGTAAACAAAAAGGCTGCAATGAAGTTTAACTTTAGGCATAAATAGCCCTTTCTGTCCCTGTAATTAATGTGTGTATGCCCTTTACTAGCTAGCAGTGGTTAGGGCTGTGAACAAGACAGATTTGCAGGCTCCAGCCCCAGGTGGGGCACTGTTGATAAAAGGTCCTTCAGTCAGATTACTTCAGGACAATGTCCATTCGCATAATAATACTAACAACCTATGAACTAATAGTAGGATTTGTTTTCTATTACCTTGAATACCTGATTTTCGCATTTAAGGATTATTTAAAGATCTTTCTGGCTTCTGTCATCTAGTGAGCCTTGTAATCACATCTGTCATGTCTAATACTGGGAGTTTTCTAGCAGTCTTGATGGCTTTATTTCCATTGCTAAGATACAACTAAACAATGACATGAAATCATATGCTGAACAATGAACAGAAGACACTGCATGGCTTTGCTTATGCAAGATCTTTTTATACTATATTAGGAACATTATATCCCTTTGTATGGAGATGGGTAGTGACTCATTTTTGGATGGCAACGAGTTACCAAACATTCATAATAACCTTGTATTTACCCACTATAATTAACTCATTAATACTTATCCTATAATCTCAGTCAAGGTGAAACAGTAGAAGCATTTATTTTGTTCCTTAAAGTGTATAGTACCTGCAGTACATAGATGTATGATTTTGAAGATTTACAGAAACAAAACACCTTGTTTGGTTAAACATTTAAAACTAGACATCAATGTTTAAGTTCTATTTTGTTCCTGTTCTGTGCTTTTTTATATTGAAAATGTGTATACATACAAGAAAGTTGTAAACATTTTTCCTTTCAATGTGACAGACTTTGCTGTGCTATTTTGTGTTTGGAACAGTTCGGAGTAGTAATATAGTAATTAAACACATTTGTATTGTGGTTTGAGGCCAAAATGATCCTTAAACACTAAATTAGGTGACACTTCATTCACCACTGAAATGCAAGGCTAATATGGTGGTCCATATTTCTTTAGAATTTGCCCAAACAAAAACCAAAGTGAAATCTTTTCTGTGATAATTCTCCTCCTGTGGTAGTTAGGCAGGTTTTTCCCCGGAATTTATTGCATAAATATATTACACAAGAAAGAATCCCATCTCAGCCTTAACACTTACATACACCATAGGACTTTATATTTTAATTTATACAGAGAGGCACTGAAAACAAATGCTTAAATGCTGTTGGTTCCAGTACACAATGGTTGTAGTTTTATGTCTCTTAGCAGTAGTAAAGTGTGGTAATATAGTACATGGTGTAAAAGAGTATGTCTGTTCTCTTAAACGAGCATGTCCGCTTCTCCCTAAAAATTCTTTTTAATTACCTTTTGTGGTTTAAGCATCAGAAATTAGTCACAAATGTGGCTACCAGGTGCCCCTCAGGAAAAGAAGTTTGTCCTTTGTGGACCCGAGTCAAATGCCTGATCTGTGTATCTTCTTAAACATATTTCTTAACTATCATGCTGTTATCTTTAGCCATTGCTGTTGGAAAAGGAAAGAAATATTCACACATTTTCACCACTCAGTTAGTAAGTAAACTGTTGATTCTTTTGTCCAGTTCTACTAGATTTAAAACACCTGTATGTAATTGGGATTCCCTGGCCAATCTCCTTTTCCCTCCACCACACATGTAAATTCATATAGAACAATGGCAATTCTTTAGTTTGGCCACCTTGTCATAATTTTGAAAATTCTGCACATGTACAAGAATGGTAAGAGTAGTCATTGTAATATTGGGCTTGTAGCATAAATGTTATGTGTCCTTTAGGCACCAAAGTCATATTCAGAGCAGGCCACATTTAGGCTGAATGCATCATTTCCTCTGGAATTTTGCTTAAGTACCTCAAAGCCTTTTCTCCACGTGATAAAGACACTGTTGTTATTTTTGTTAATGATGTAACAGTGAAATATCCATTGGTGCACAGTGAATGAAAAATCCAAAAACCTTTGACAAGTAGAGATAACCAAACAAAAAAGGCTGAAAATGACAGCAGAATTGAACCACACTGAGAACCCTTTATGTTCATGTATATCTCATTAAGTCAGAGTGCTGCATACAGCAACTACTGTACTAAAACATGGAAGTTGTGGTGGAGTCTTTTGAACGAAGAGCCTTCATTATGTAATATTTTTACAATGGTATAATGTCTGTACTTTTGCAGTTCTTACCTTGGTGTGGCACTTTCTGATTGTTCAGAAGACACTGCGTACACAGTATACATGTACTGTGACATGTATATAACTGTATATGTATATAACTGTTACTACAATGCACACTCATACAGTACCTAAAATGACAATTTACCAAGCTTTAAATTTTTTTCATTTTCAATCTTACTGTGTGATTGTGTGACTGTGTGATATTGCTGCTTTTTTGTTTGAAACGTTTAGAATGCTGTGTTTTATCACACAGCGAATGCATCTTTTCTCCTATTAAAACACTAGGAAGCCATAATACTGTATAACCTTATTATTCTCTCACCAGACATGTTCAAGTGCAGTGAATTCTTAATGGAGCGATCTGGCTGAAACCTCTCTGTGACTGAGCACACGTCCGGTGTTGGCTGTACATCAAATGACATTTGACCACAGTCGTGGTTCTTGCAGTGTATGCTGTTGAGAACTGTGCAAGTCCATCGAACACTTGGCAGGATTCCCCGGAGCTGGGGGATAACTGTGGAGAACATGCATGGAAAATTAATCTGCTGTAATGACCCTCTAGATCCTGGGAAGGCTTCAGACCTATTTATCCTTAAAGGACAAGAAATTATAAAACATCTGTTAGTCAATCTGTGGTTATTAACCCAGGCAATCACTAGGAAAGGTTGCAGTCTCCAAAAGCATTATGCAACTTTCAGGAAGTAAAAAAGATGCAGCTTAAACAAAACTGAGCAGAACGCCAAAGTGGTGTTACAGGATGTTACAAAAACAGACACCTCCCATGGGGTAGCACACTAGCAATCTCCTGACCACGAGTGTAGGAGTCTCCAGCAGTATTTCATCTGTCTTAAATCAAATTAAAAAATAATGTCTGTTATAAATTGTTCAAAATACTGTACATTTTTCAAATACCCGGTTTTTTCGCTAGTGGGGAACACGTTTTTGTTCAAAACAATACAATTCGAATTTTTGATTTGTCTGAAGGAAGATTCAAGTTCTCCCGTGAAGCTGCAATTCAAAGTCAGGAAATATAAAGTAAAACAGAACTGCTCTCTGGTGTCCTACGAAGAATTTTGTTGACATTAAGCTTTCTCCAAATACACTACAGTCAGGGCAGGAAAATGTAATTTACTGTCACAAGAAGCTTTCTTTTTGTGGTGTGCCATTAATTGCATATTAGCCATATGTCAAGTTCACAGTCTGTTCATTCATTTTGGTGGACCTTATTGATGTGGCAGCAAGTCACGTACTTCAACAGAATGAGTAAGCCACCACATGATGAAAGATAAACGTCTCTCACAATGTCAGGTCAGTCTTAGTTTCTAACCCACTTACAGACCGGTCTCATCTGTGTTCCAGGATGTTTACATATTTCTCTTAACAGCACCTGTTGTAAGGCTGTCTATACAGGACAAAGCAGCAATTTCAATTCAAAGAGAATTTAAGAGATTACTAACCTGATTTATTAGAAACAAATAGCTTTGCTGCTGCCATATGGAAAGAGACCATGGAAAAGCATTAAAATTGTTATCGGGAAATCGTGTCTACAAATAATTACCTATATGTTAATGAGAATCAAGAAGTAAAAATGTGGTCTCACTGTGTCCATCATCAAGATTCACCCCACTGTTGGAAATAGAAAATGCCTTCAGAGACTGAGATTAAGATTCTGCTAATGCTTTCGTTTTTTAACAAAATCCGCGTTAGATTTAAAACAGGGCAGCATAACACATCTTTGTGTACATAAAATTTGTCTTATATAGTACAATCATTTTCATTTGAATTGCAAATGAGCACACCAGTATATGTTTATTTACAGTATATCCAGGAAAGAGAGCATTTCTTTTGACAAGGATAAAGGAACAATTAACACCCAGAGCTGTTTTTGTGCTATCCAACACAAAACAGTAAAAGTAATAAGATGTGTGGGGCACACACTCTCTCTATTCCAAAACCATTTTTGGTTTTAAGTTTGATATTGATATAGAACATGGGGGCATACACAAGCATTCATCATGACTGATATACTCTGTATATAAAGTACTATATAACAGTGATAACAGCAACATCTCTGTCATTCAGCTGCTGTACCCCAGCTGAGGTAATACAGTTATTTCTTTATAATTTTGTATGTTTTTTTCTTTTGTATTTCTTTGCTGGCCTCCCTGCATCTGCTGTTATTTAACTCCAGTTCTGCCATTTTTCGCCTGTGCCCTCACCACACTAATCCAGTCCATGATATTGCTATCCCAGTTTAACATACTGTATGTAGAAATTCCTGACCTAGATATACTCAAACAACATGTATAAAGCAAATCTATGATGCATTTTTTGTGTGTTTCATGCTTAATGCACAGATCTTTGGCAAAGAAATCAACATATGTATTGGCCTTCATGTTGAGAGTCCTTTGCAGTGAAATTAATAAAAGCAAGGAAGGGAAATCATTTAAATTTCAAAACTACACAACTATATGGTTGCAACATGATTTAACATAAGGATATTTTTCTACGGGTGGCTGTAAGCACATTCTTCAAAGCTTCTGCTGTAGTGTAATAGCTGAGAATGGTCCTATTTACCTCCTGTTCCACAAAATGGAGGGTGAGGAGTGACCTACTTTCTTATCAGAAAACAGAGATCTGAAAAGAATGGGTAAAACTCTACCAGTTCTATACATTTATCACAAACAAGCATCAATCATTTGATGAAAATGACAGCCAAACTATACAGTATCTGTGCAGGAGAGGCTTATCCAAGGATCAACTTGTTAGACAAAAAATAAAAAAAAACACATTTTACTTAGAATCCCAAAATCTAATTACAGTAAACAGCCTTCAAGGGTGACATTCTAACTACAGGGGCCTCCTATTTATATTAGCTCTAGGCTATTGAATTAAACATTGTGAGCCATGCACATTCATAATAACATCTTAATAGTAGTTTATAGATGCTTATTATTCAAAACGTATTTCAAAGAAATGTACAATTTAGTGAAAGATTCCTATAATACATATGAATTCACAATTTCTGTAATATACATTTACTGGATTTTCTCTTTTGTCAAATAGTGCACAACGACTGCAGCCATTAATGATCGACTATACAAGTGAAAAAAAAACTGAAACGTCCAATAGTATATATTAAAATCTCCAAAATGAACAAGTTAGTTAGGAGGGCTGGGTGATGATAAAGGGATGACATATAGAAAGCATTTGGCATGACTTGCATAACTAAGGGATAGGCAGTATGGCAGCTGAAACACCCAACCCCCCTCCCTCATTGCAAGGATTGAGCCAGGGAGCTGCTGCAAGGGTGTAGATATGCCAAGGGAAGAACCAGTGAGAGACTTATATACAGTACTGTAGGCTAGCAAAAGATTAGGATCTAACCTTCATCCCCTATGTCTGTTGTAAGCTCTATTAAAACAGTTGTTTGAGATTGTTTCTTAACTTTGTGACAGGTGTTAGAAATTACACATGCACATAGCGGTGTCACTAAGTTAATACCAGTTTCACAGCACTCTGGAATTAGTGGCTTTTACCCCATTTCTAATGCTGTATTGCTTCTTTGCTGTTTTCACCCAGTTTCAATAGTCTTGTTCTATTATGTCTGCCGGCACTGCTGTGGGGCCTGCTGATATTTGTGCTTTTCCAACTCACTTAGACATTTTACATAATCCTGTAATTTAAAATGCTAATTAGTCTTTTAATTCAGTTGCTTCATCTTGACTGCAATGCATATAGTACTCACACATTTTTATGTTGTACAGCTATACTAGTGACTGTCTTGTGAAAACCAAAATGTTGCCTTCTGACAATCCGAAAGATCCCCAGCGTGTATTATCAGTGCTTTCTTTTTGCTCCCTCACACATCTACCTATGAAACAGGCAGGATAAGAGAGGGGCTCTGCTATCAGTAACCCAGGACTGAGATGCCTGACAGCTGATACCTCTTAAGTAGAAACTCATGCTGCCTGCCTGGCACAACTGTAAAATATATAAAAATGAAAAATTGGTATAAATTCTTCTACTGTTACATTTGGTATTTTTTATTAAGTTAAAATGTTTATATATTAAGTATAGAAAATAAAGATTAATACAACTCTGCCAGTTTGTATTTGTACTTAAACACAGAAACAGTTGTACCCTTTCATGCATCTCCTCTGAAAGTTGTAAAAATAATAAGTAATATAAATTAAATGTGTTTATACATTAATAAGCCCACAAATATGGAGTAAGAGGGTATAAAGAGAGAATGACTTTCTTTTGACCTTTGAAAGACATTAGCAATGTTCCTGCCAAAAAAAAAACACTAAAACTTTAGGGTGCCTAACCCCCAAATGAAATTAGGCTGAAAGGCAAAATATTCACTTAATCATTAAATAACTGGATCTCTAAATGAATGTAGAAATGATCCAGTTATTAGGTCATGTGTTTGAAGGCCTATTAAAAAATGAAAGCATAATTTGTAAAAGTGGAATTGTGTGAATTTTGCAGTAAAAACAAGCGCTTTGAAATAGCAGCAAAACCATCAAAAGGGAATATGAGTGCCCCAGAATAATAAAATTGGAGAGTTTGCAACAGTTCTTTGATTAATACCAATGCTTAAAGGCAAAAATGTACGTGTGAGAGAGAGGAGGGATTTTATATTCATAACCTTTCTTCATTTTTTACAGTGCTGATCTTTATAGACTTTTATCAGCAATGTCAGAAAATACATTTATTTACAGAAATCAGAAAAGATATTTATTTTCTAATTAAATATAATGTATTAATTAAAATAATACTCTATTTATATACATCTGTTCAGAAAAAACATTGCATTACACATGAGGTCTAATTCAACTAATGGCTGACTTCAGTGGAAACCAGATTTAGAAGAGGCCATTCAGTTCATTTCTTTCTATTTCTTTGGAGTCCCATAGCCAGTAGTGGTTTTACTGGGAACAGCCGCCTTGGAATTTTAATTTTCACTGGAAATCCCCAGCTGAAAAGGGACAAGTAGGAATAGCAAATCAAATCTTACTTGAATATCTCTGACAGCTGGGAGGGAACAGAAACACCTGGTGAAAACAAGATCTTAGACAAGGAAGGGGACAATCATGCAAACTCCAGACAGAAGGCACCTCATGATGAATTGGACCCAAGAGCCTAGTATTGCAGTAATAGTAGCAGCAATATCCACTACTGTATGTCAACATGGAGTAGCGTTGAGTGCAGAACAACGCATCCAAAAATGTATACCATATTAAATTGCATTTCTGAGTTCTATGTACACGGTGTAAACACAATATTAGCTTTCAATCACTCTTTCAATATTAGCACTGAGTGAGATAAATTATAATCAGAATTGTATACTTCTTTTCATTATTAGCATAAACATAATGTCTTTCCTATGATAACAGAGCCTGTAATCATAAACTGAAATATATATATATAAACTGCCTGAGTGACAACCATTGGATAGGAGATCTAATTGAAAACATGTGACACATTTACTTAGTATCCAGTATACATGGTCTAAGTTTAGGTCTCCTCTTCTAACATTTTGCTAATAATTTTTTTAACAGGAATTCCAAGGTTTGTTAAAATAGCATACAATAAAACCTCTTAAAACGTTCATTTGAAACCTGTTATAGTTTACACGTTATTTCTAAAAAAAAAACATATTTCAAGGAAAAAGGACACCAGAGTTAATGTTATTGGGCTCTGTACTATGTGAATGTAGGGAGAAAAGCAAAGCAAAAGTCCTGTTCCCCTCATTTGGTTTTCAAAATACAACATCTGGTGTGTGATGGAACTCAAACAATCTTGAACATGGGATGTAACCTTAAAATCCCTCTGCCCAGGGAGATAGGAGGGCTCGTTTTGGGATTCCTGAAGGAATTGACAAGCACCAGTGGAAATTTTTTCAGGGGCTACAGTACTTCACAGCAATTTCACATTCCTACACACCCACAGTTTAACCCTCCCCCTCCTTCCAAACCACTTCCACAGCCGTATCAACCTCACTCAGCACTATCCAGTCCAACTCTCCCTTTAACCAGATGCAGAGTCTCCACGCAGGATTTTAAAAAGCTCCACTGCTGCAGATGAATTATAGCCTCATATCATTCCAATTCCGAATCCAATATAAAGCATGACTAATCCTTGTTTCGCTTATTTATTTTTGGTCTAAGTTGTAAGTAGGTGGGGGAGGGTGTTACTGAAAAATCCCACTGTGCATGGGAGAGGGAAATACTAGCTAATCATTTCCAAGGCCAAAGAAAACGGTCAAGAATCAAGTGGTCTGCTTTTCATGAGGACCCCCACAGCATTCAAACAAAGGAATAAATCTCTTGATCCATATTACACCTTTTTGAATAAAACATCTTATCTCAACGTTTGTAGAAGCACATTTAAAACTACAGGTAGAAAATAACTAAAAAGGGACAAAATCATGGTCATCTGTATTATTGATCATGTATTAAATGAAAAATTGCTGCATTTACAAAAACTACTTTCATATCTTGTTTGTTTGATATTTTCTAAAAATTATATAATATTCCTGAATCCTGTTGTTGTTTCTTAAAAGGCTGTTCTGTGAGTAGAGGTTTTAAAAAAAAATATCCCTTGAGTATGTACAGTACATGTCATTTATAGTTAGACACAGATTTGTTGTGCAATGCTTCTTACCGGGCCTGTTGCCCTGACCTTTTGAAGTACAACATGCCAAAAGGCATTTATGGCTGAAATAAACATTTTGGAATGTTCATAGAACAGGACAATGGTAAGGATAGAGCCGCACTTCACTATAATAGGGAAAGGAAAACCTTGGGTGCTTAAAACCATCAAATGCTGATCACTTAAAATGAAGTAATCATTATTTAAACCAAATCAATGACCTCACTCCAAGATCTCCATGTGTGACAAACAGCTGATGAGGCATCTTGTACTGCACAGAGGAAGAGGTCTGTTGTCTTTTGTTATTGTGAATTACATGAGAGTTTTTAGGCGAGGAGAATGGAAAATGGCTGTGTGCAGATGACTTGAAGCTGGCTCCCCATTTCACTCAGAATATTTTGTTAACTGTAGAGTTTGTCTGTAAATACTTCACCCTGAGAATCTGCTGCTTTCAGACATGAACCATATACAGTAGACTGTTTCTGATCTATTGCCAGTTCAAGCTACGCTGGTGTAGCTTCAAGGTTAAAGCATATCATTACTGATAAGTTGTTCAGTAATTAATCTGAGATTTCACAGTGTTATTCTCTGTGCTGTACAAAGGCTAAAAAAGAGATATACTATAAGGCAACATTGCAGGGCTATATTTATTTAAACAGCAAAAGAATTGTAGAGAATGAATTAAAATGTGTCCAGGATAGTAATGGAAAACATCTAGATTAGTGGTTCTCAATCTTGATCCCAGGGAACCACTGTGTCTGCTGGATTTTATTTCAGGTGCAAATTGAGGCATTTAACAGATCTGCTTCATTGTTTAGACTTTATATCTGATTCAGTCCATAAATGCATGATCTGGTCAGGATTCTGGCTGCTGAGTTGTTCAAAATGGATGTACAAAAAGGTGTTTCAGTTATCAGTTCTAGAGAAGATAAATGTGTTGATCAGCTTTTCAGCTACATTCAGAGACAACATAGGATGTAGTCTGGTGATATTTCTGAAGTGAAATAATTATATTTTTACAGTATTTTTCACATGTGGGTTAAACATTACGCCTGGATCTAATAACATCCCTGTGTTCTTCAATTTGGATTAAAGTTCAAATACAGAGCCATCTACAGATATATTTCTTCTTCTTTGAATTAAACCAGTTAACAAGAAACATCAAGACTATAATGGGCTCTGCTTTACTCATGTACAGTACGTTTTTTTAAATAATGGAACATTTCAGAACTGCTGTAGCCCTGAATAGTAATAAGCACAGTGTGAGGTCAACAATTAATTGGTGTCTTGAATTCTAAGGATGGCCACCTATACTTATTATTGCCTCTTATTCAACTTGATGATGAATAACTAAGAAATAAAAATACAGCCAAAAAAATACTCTTTCCTTTAGCAATATTCAGTGAGAATTATCATACTTTCAGGGATTTGACAAGTGTACATACATAACAAAATATTTTTTGTTATGAGTCAATGATTTTAAAGACCTCCAAAGGAATAACTTTGTGATTGCCCTTAAAGATTTTGAACACTTGGATCAGTTAAGTCCTCTAGTCCTCTCTTTTCTGGATGAAAAATACATTATTTGTTCTTTTAATCCATGAGAGTAAAATATCAATATGAGAAGGACACTCTTCTCTGATTTTAGAGAAGCAATACATTTTTGATTCATGATTACCAAACTAGGACACAATATATAAATGAGATCATTCTTGTGCATTGCACAATTTAAACGTAACATCCCTTGTTTTAGATTCTGTGCCTTAAACTATATGTCTTAACTGTCCTTGTGCCAGAGTGCTTGTCATTTTTTCTTTCTTTTACTGAATGTGAAATACTCCAATATTTCCCACTACCCTTCTGGTATGTTTGAGAGTGTGCATGATACTTACCCTTTTTGTTGTTTCCCTAAAATCATTGCAGTGGTTTCCCCATTGGAGTATTGCATTGTGTTGATCAAGATGGCCACCAGTCACCTTTCCTGTTTGTAGTATCACACAAATGATCTTAAAGGGAAAGGGTACTGGTGAGCCATCTATAAATAACCGATGTAAGGTTACTTGTTTTGTTTAAATGAATATATCACGGTTGCATGACTCTGATAAAATTTATAAGTTTTTTCTGGTTAAATACTTTAATTTGGTCAAACTGCCTACTTCTGTTAAGAAAATGTGAGCGAGTCCCTTTAAGAGGATGGCCCTTAAAAGGGACTGGAAGAGTTCAGTATGGGGAGGGTGCCTTGGATGAAAGGTGTGTGTGGGGGTGTGTGGGGGTGTGTGGGGGTGTGTGGGGGTGTGTGGGGGTGTGTGGGGGTGTGTGGGGGTGTGTGGGGGTGTGTGGGGGTGTGTGGGGGTGTGTGGGGGTGTGTGGGGGTGTGTGGGGGTGTGTGGGGGGGGTGTGTGGGGGTGTGTGTCTTATCCCTATTTTGATGGCAATAAATCCAGTTTTGGATTCGAAGACTGAAGACTGTGTGGGAGTTTCTTTTCTTTTGAGCCAAACCTGGTCACTTGGCCAGTGACAGTCCTATATGTCTTTTTCATACAACACAAGAAGAAAGAAATTCAAGTATTTTCAAAACAATGTCTACAGAAATTAGGCACTTGTTATGCAATAATGTAAGTGTCTGGAAAAAATTATCAAGCCACATTTTTAAGCCTTAGTCCCCAGGGTCCTTCAATAAATAGTTTGTTGAGATTCATCAATATGAATTTGATCAATATGATGCTAACAGTCTAATGAGTGTGATGGGCCTTAATGGGTTCTTCTTGTTCATAACTGTTATGATGATCCTATCATTAGTATTCAGTGAATCATCTTTCATTTACAGCTTTCATTTTCATTTATTTTGCGTACTTTCAAAGAGGTACAGTTGAGATACACTACTTAGTTATTAACAATGTAAAATGATACCTTTGTTCCAAAACAAC
This sequence comes from Lepisosteus platostomus, assembly GCF_059453375.1. Lineage (NCBI taxonomy): Eukaryota > Metazoa > Chordata > Actinopteri > Semionotiformes > Lepisosteidae > Lepisosteus > Lepisosteus platostomus. Next base: position 55,343,795 of record NC_142613.1, read on the forward strand.
ATGAGAAATTGCAAGGTGCACCAGAGCTTAACAGCAACGAAGAGATACAAGAAGAGAATTGTTATAGTAGAACATATTTAACCTGAAATTTCATCAGTAAATTTCATTTTATGATATATTACGACAGAGGATATTATAAAATAATTACCAGTACAACCATTCTATGTCTGCTTAAATGCAATTTCTCAATGATTACTTCCGATCTAGTCTTTAAAAGGTTAAATATAGCAGGTATGCATTTTCCTCTCTCAAAAATATGAATGGGTAATATATTTTGATTGCCTGCATATATTATCCCTGTGAAATTGGTCAAAACGAAGTTGCTTTTATGGTACATTATGCAGAACAGGAATGGCATACTAGTATCATAATGGACATGATGATTGGATATAATTCAGGGGTATTGCAGCCCATGTGCTTGATTCAAAAATCACTGTAACTTAAGAAAGAAAAAATATTTATAGTAATATTGAATGAAAGTGGCCTCCACACATTGAAAAATTTATCTCAGCTCCATGTTCTTCAAAGTTTTATTTAGAACACTGGTATTAAAGAAACAAGAGACTCATTTGTGGTGAATGCATGTACTGTATATCAACCTACAAATCACAACCAGTAACCCAATGAAACTAAGCAGGGGTGAGCCTGGCCAGTACCTGGATGGGAGACTTCCTGGAAAAGCTAAGGTTGCTGCTGGAAGAGGTGGTAGTGGGAGTTCTCACCCTGCGGTCTGTGTGGATCCTAATGACTCAGTATAGTGATGTGGATACTACACTGTAAAAATGGCACCATCCTACAGATGAGATGTAAAACCAAGGTCCTTCTTCACCGTAGTCATTAAAAATGAAGTGATTTGTATTTTATGGGTTTATGTTTTTGAATTTCCTGTCTTATGCTGTTAGATGAAGAAGACAATATGTCACAAGAAATGTAACCAAGAGATGTCTATTCTTTAACTAAATAACACAACTCACAATTATTACAGTACCATTTACAAAATGGGACAATATGGCTGACATATGGCCCATATGGCTGACAATGAAACAATTTAATGTGCCATCCAAAGGACAACCAATGAGTAATCTTCGGTGACAATGAAAAAAATCTTCAGAAATCTTGAAGATAAATCCAGATTTATGATACACAGCGTCAATTTTAGTTTGACACTGAATGATGAATCACTTTCCTCGGTCACTCACTCCTCTTTTAGATGGTCTGTGTTGGGCAGGAAACTGTTTAAGAATATCTAAATTCCTGGTCTTATTAAAATCCTGCATGCTTTGACCTTTCTGTTATTTTTCTCCTTATGTTCTTTATTTAGTAGTTACAATGTCACAGAGGAAAAAGAAAAAGAAAACTAAACCTACCCTAAATAATAAAAACAAAGACTAATTATGTGGTCGAAATTTAAAATAATTTACATGAATTTGTGATTTGATAAATTTGATAAATGATATGATAAATTTGAAAAGAGCTAGAGGTCAAACTCTGATCTTATCAATTTTTGCCTATGTTTATACAGTTGATCATGTTCCCATGATTAGTAACAATATTACTAATTTTTTTTACATTATTTTATGTTTTCTGAAATTTGTATGGAATGACATTGAGGAAGTCAAACCCTAATCTCTTCCAACTCTGCCTATGTCTAAAGAACAGTTTTCCAGATTACTTCTGCAATTTTTTTGCACCCTTGCAGCAGCTTCCTGGCTCATTCCTGAGGAGTCCTGGTTGTCTCATCATTACATTCACATTGTTATGCTTCTCAGCCAACATTTCAAATGAATTAATTTGCCAAAGCAGTTCAAATCATGCCTTTACTCCATCACAAATTACAGTTTTGTGAAACTACAGAATCATAAAGGAGGATAACTACAAATTGTGTCATCACTTCCAACCTGTTCGAATGCTGTATATTTTTTTTCACAAATGCTACATAAAAAGAAGCCATGTTTTATGAACACTTTGCAGTCAGAACATGAATGTGTATTAGAATGCATATTGTTTTTGTTTACCAAATAAAACAATGACCAAAAAATCATTTGGACACTTTGAAACTGAATGAACAAAATTTCACTGCATGAGCAGTGAAACATAAACTGGAAGACACTTATAAAAACTATGCTGAAGTGCATTTAAAACCGATAACTTTAAGGGGGCACTTCTTTACTCAAAGTGTTGTGGGAATGTGAAACAAGCTATCCTGCTGAAGCTGATACTTGAGCTTCTTTAAAGAAAAGGCTGGATGAGTTCATTTGATCAATTAACTACTGACTACCAAATGGGCTTTTTATGTTTTTATGTTCTTATGAGGCAGGACGGGAAATTAAAACTGCAATTTAACTGCAATTTATTGATTTGTAAATTCAGCATTATGACTTTGCTGAGATGGGAATTGGTGCTTAATGTCTGTGAGCAGCAAGTATGTAAATTTGATCAGCTGTTTACAATAAAACCCTAATCTGAAAAGACACTTTTGAAGGACTCAGTATCATTACTCAACAGTTGACTCAATATGACTGTTTCAGCAAAGTGCATAATATTGAATTTACAAATGAACAATGTTATCAAAGTTTGAATGGAGGTTAAATTCTAATTTTGCACTTCTGCTTTCTTGCACATAAAAGCTCTCTGGCTTAATATGGAGTGAGTGCATATTTCTAGCATGTTGCGTCTTGCTTTGTTGCAGGTGCTTTGTTTTGGATTCGGGGTTGCTGGAATCTTACCTTCATTGCATTCATCTGGGACTCGAACCACAAACAAGCAACTCTACACCCACCATACCATTTGAGTTTTTCTTTCAAGACTCCTAATGCCAGCAAGTACAGTACTTCCACATAAACTAGGAGCAAGAGTGGCAGCTGTCCCTACACCCACTTTGTCTTACTTAATAGTAAAAGGCAGAATGTTTTATGCATTGCCCTATTACATATATGCATTTTAACACATATTCTATGGATAAGTTTGCCTGTGAGTGGCATGTCCCATAGGGACAACTCCAATGTGTCTGCACAATCACAGTATAGATCTACAGTTTGTCATGACATATTGATTGATGGATGAGGGCATGAGAGCTGTTTTCAGAGATTTTGTGGTGTGTCACAAGAGAAAGATTTCTAGAGTTCTAAACAGCACATGAAGAGTTAGATCAGACCTTTGACTATAAGAACCATTCAGCCCATCTGCCCCACTTGGTTGTTAGCTGCTATTGATCCAAGGATCTCATCCATCCATGTCTCAGAAAAAGCCAACATGTTGACTTCAACAACATGGCTGGGTAACTTGTCCTATACTCCCACAACCCTTTGTATAAAAGTGCCTCATGTTCTCGATTTAAAAAGCACTTCCCTTTAATTTTAATTTGTATCCTCTGGTTTGTGTTTCACTGTTCATTTACAATTCCATAGATGCTGTCAGTGCCTTTAAAAACTTTATATTATTATTATTTACTTGATTATTTTATTTTAGAATTATTTACTTGAATCAGATGCCGTCATAGTCTTCCCTGTTCAACAGTAAGAAAGATTTAGTTCTTTTAGGCTGTCAGCATGTGACATTCTTTGAAGTCTGGGAATGTATCTGGAACCAAGCCCATCCAAGTATAAATAACAAACACTCCTTTCCCTCTGTTCACCTTTTCACATCTCTCCCTCTTCCACACCATAGCACTTACGTTCCTGGGACTATTTCAATAGCCTTTACCTCAAAATCTGGCTTAACTCAAAAACTGTAAGTTGTTCACCCACAAATCTAATCAGTATCTTTAGGTTCATCTCAAGTTTCTGAATGACGGTAGAATAAGGCAGTTGTGAGTTGGGGCCCCTTTCTGGGCAGGATGAGCAAGCTCTTTGTTCAAGCTCAAATACCAGAATAGTTGGCGAAAATTTAAAAGAAAGAAAATGAAATTAGTTATCTGTGTACTTTCTCCAGAGTAATGTCGTAACATATCAAGTAGATATTCAAGTACACAATAATATTTAAAATAATATATTAAATGATATACTATTACCAGTAATAATACATCATGGCCTGTAAGATCCATGAAAGAGGAATTTATTCTCAAACTCTTTTGTAAATTAGAGGGGTCCCAAAATTAACTTTCATATTTATTTTAGCAATAGGATCCGCTCACTGAAATTGTAATATTCTGTAACTTTAATATATCATTTTGTTTTATTATTAAAAAGTAGCACATATTCTGATAGATTTCCTGTACTGAAGCATTTATAAAAAAAACAAATGACCCTTGAAAACAAATGCACCAGAGCTGTAAACAGATCTGACACAGACAGTACATACTCACCCAGACTGGGGAGATGAATAGTTCTGCTTCTTTGCATATTTTTAAGTGGCTCTAAAATATGCAATATTCAGCAGAACTCCTTAAGAGCTCTGCCATCAAACATCTTGGTACTGAAAGACTGCAGTGAAAACTAGTCAGACTCAACTGCATTGATGAAACTGCAATTGAAATGCATGCTTTATTGTTTTATTTATTGCTTTGTGATTTTCCTTACACCGTTAACACCATTCACTTCCCTTGAAGAGAACTTTCTTAGTAAGTTCTGTAGTAAATAGTAGGAGGAACTGATATAATTTTAGTCCGATTACAATACAGTGTTCACCTTTGAGCCACAACCACAGAGATCAGTGCTAGTATGATAATGGTCACCTGCTGTTTGTCATGTTAAAATATATTTTCTTATAATGCAGATTATTGGAAATACTGGTGCTCTGGGTATTATTAATTACAGTATGTAGAGCTTTTAAAAGGTTTCTATAAATTAGAACCTGAGCTCACATTAACCAATTGTAACACAAGATATTCAAAGTAATAATTTTAGCATTGGACTCACCAGGATCCTTGTCTCTGAAAAAGTGTCAAACATTAACAGTTAAAATAAATTGGAGACTAGTAGGAAGTAGTTCAATACTTGTTTTAACTGACACACACAATTCAATCTTTCTTCTAATTTTACTAAATCCAATAATATAGAAATGCAGAGTCTGGAAAGGCACGTGATAATTTTCTTACTAGCAAGTCCTACTGAAATTTGGTGTTGCAACATTTTATTAAAATTTTTAGACTTCTGCAGATACATTAATATAAGAAATGTAACTGTGAAAATTATTTTATGAAGTGATCTCTGTTCAGAATACACTCAGATTAGAACTGCTTAAAGGCAAGAGGATAGCAGGACAGAGAAGAGGCAGATTTCCACTTGAATAAATATAGCACTACATACCTAAAATAAGCTCCCCTTTCAGTTCAAGCCTCTCCCTGCAATTTATCCTCTTAATGGAATTTTAAGTTCCTGCACCTTTTTAAGGTATCAGATGTCTTTTTGGCTTTACTGTAAGTGTTCAACCATTTAGAATTGATCTAGAAGAGGCATTTCAGCATTTTGTGTTTGCTTTGAGTCATTAGGGTGATAGCATGTAGTGAATTTTCTCAGGAAGATAGAATGTTGTGTTCTTTTGTGAAGACTTGTGTTGTCAGGAAAAAAAATACAGCATTGTAAAGGGAGAAACAACAAATTAAAAGTATTTTTCAGTGAAGATTCCCTGAATATTGGTTAAGAGGTCGCAAAACTATATGGTATAAATTGATAATAAGTGATCCAATTAATACATTTCTAAAATATTATTAAATATATTTTTAAATGATTAAAATATTACAGATGTTACCTACCTTCTGCAAATGACCCTGGAATTAGTGTTAAGGTTATGACTTTGATATTGACATGCAATTAGTCTGCAGTCAGAGTCTATAGTAGAGGTTGATTATGATGTCATTTGCAGTACACCTACATATTACATAGTAGGCAACCTATAGTATACCGATATATTTAACTTATCAGAAGTGTAAATGGCATTTTGTAACCCCTGAAGTTTATCTATACTATTTGTGCATGGTAAAAGTGTCTCTCAAATAAATAAGTTATGTAAAATGTTTGCCAATATCCCCACATACATTTATATTCGTAAATCCAAGTAAGACATCAGAAGATGAAGACCTGTTAGAAGACACTGAGAATAGTGCCTGTCTTTCTCTATATATGCATGTAAGATATACATTGTAAAAGTTTATATTTTGTGTACACTATCCTATGGTCAGGACCTCAGAGTTGGCTGAAGTGGATCCTATTCTATGCGTAAAGCACTCTAGCAAGTTTTAGGATGAAAAGTGCAATGTAAATTTCATTATTCTTACTATTATTAGTGTTACTATTACTGGTACTACAACTGTATTTGCCAAATGTTAAATCTCTTATGCCCTATGCTAAGAGATTAAAACATAACCTCTGCTGTGGCTCATCCACTGTACAGTATATACCCTTAAGAAATGTGTTCCCTGAACACCTGCACAATTTGCATTCGTTACTTGTCTAATAGGACATGCTGAATTCAATCTAAACCACATGCCTTCTAGGCCTGAGCTTATAAATGAAGGGCACAGGTGTCCAATAAGAAGAAAATTAATAAAAGAAATGATTTCTCTAACAGCAAACTGAGACTTATTTATTTTTATTTGTAATTTGCCAACCTTGGGGCCTCTAACATCTCTAGGACTTCTATGCTCTAGAGAATTTCATTTAGAGTTTCAATATGAGTTATTTAATGTCTTTTGTGTGCCCGCATAAGGCCAAAGCTGAAGACATTAAGAGGCTCTGCTGACATCATGATTACGATATTTTGTGTTTGATCAAGATAATTGCTTTCACTGTCACTTTGATTGCCACCTGCATAGAATATAAACAAATAAATGAGAGAGGGACATCTTTCATTTCCTTTAATTGTGTTTAACTGTGCTGCCTACTGCAAGCCATCATAGGGATCTTCTTGTTTCGTTAAAGAATTTCAGTTCACTGGGTGCACTACACCATTATCTAAACTCTGGTTGCAGATACTCTTTAGTAAAGAACTTTGTCCTTCTGCTGTCTGAGGGATGTTGTTAACTTCTTCCTTAGTGTACACCTCAGTGAAATACTGATTTTGTTAAATTGTCTTTTTCCTTTCATTGTCTAGATGTTTGCTGTTATTCTCCTGGATACATTTTACTTTATTCTTTAAAGTTTTTTCTGTTTTTTGTAATACTGAAAGAACTGTTTATTATATATTTTAGCCTACATACAGTAGCAATGTTCCTTTCCACCTCTCTCTCTGCGTTTCCAGTTCTGTTTTATACCTGTGCCCGCAATTCATTATATTCCATTTCTTTTTTCTGAACAATGTTCTTCTTAACTCATTTAAAATGTTTTCCTATTTGATTTGTTGAACTATTTGGGATATTGTGGTTTAGATTTTGCTGCACTCATTCTCGGGACAAATCTTTTTTTGTCTTTCAAGCAGAATCTGTTTAACTTCTTGTGTCTCATTCTCCAACTGATTCCATATCTGTCTTATTCCATTTCACTCTTCTTAAACTCTGTCTTTTTCCTATAAAGTTTGTTTTCCTGAAATTGTAAACTTTTGATTCGATGCAATTTATGAACTGTATGAACCTCTAGTGACCTCTCAAAGTAAACTTCAAAGTGCACCATGTGTACATGTTTTGATCCCTGGTGTGGCTCCTGGCTAGCTCAAATTGACATCATTATTGAACAGGTTAGACACGCCGATATGAGGCCAGATGGAAATTCAAGTTTTTGACAGTACGTTAAAGAAATGTAATAACACCGTCTCCCCTAACACCTACAGTCGTATGGTATTTATCTCTTAAACGTTTATGAGTTTATGAATGCTGAACAGCTGCTGAAGTGAAGTGACAAATAAAGAGAAAATGGGTGGCTTAGTGTAAGAAACTACTTCTTGTCCAAAGGGTGTTTTTATCTTCACACTTTAAACTCCATTTCAAATGATCTACTTCAACTCATCCAATCTAAACATAATCAGGCCCATATCTGTTACAATTTCACAGAAGCTCTATCAGCTGCTCTGTAAATAACTTTCATCATACTTGAATTGGTTATACACAGAAAGGAAAAGAATATTACCTCCTGACCACCTCATTGATTCACTGTCTGTACATAAGACATGGTGTAAGGTGGTTGAAGAAACACTGAAATAGCACATTCCAATATGCACTAGGATTGCAGTCAATGTTGTTTCCTCTTTTTAAAGAGTCATGTACATCGTAAACAAATATGAGCACTGGGTTGAATTTATCAGTGCATATCATTCTATATGTATATAATGCAATATATAATGGAAAAAATACATTTAAAAAAAAAACATGGTATTTTCTTTTTATATTTAGAATTGTCTGATGTTATCAGCTCAGCTTACCACTGTTCCTCCCAGACCAGCATGAGAGGGAAAAGGGATTGTACAAATGTCAGAGTGTAGGTTGTGGGTGTGTGAAACAGGCTACCCATACAGTACATATTGTTGAAATAGATACCCTGACTTCTTTCAGGAAATGGCTGGATCGATTAGTACCAAACAAATGAAATGGGAGGAATTGCCCCTTTCTTATATTCTTAAACAAGGCTCAGTGTACTGAGTCATTTACAGAGGTGAAATATTGAGGTGAAACTTTTACCTTCTCTGAAATATAGGCAGTGAAACTCTGCCATGAAAGAGGACTAGTCTTCTGGAGTGGTGGAGTTTTCCACTGTACTGGAAGGGAGGTGTGTGCCCAAAGACCATGAGCAACTGGGATCAAATCTAGGCGGGGGCAGGTTGCACTGCACTCATCACAAATGTTCCAGGAGAAACTTTCAGCTGCCATAGACAGCTGACCATAAAAACATCAAACCTCTCTTGTGTTCTAATGTCAGAACCACATTTCTGACCATAATTTTGCAAGCTACAAGCCCCATGTTGCCCACAGGGGAGAAGTGGCATTAGTTGGGGAAGAGATGCAGTCCTCACTGACAGCTCCTCAAGCCCACATGCAACTGGCAAGCCTCAGGGGTCATTGTTTCAGTGTATTTGGCCTGGTCAGCATGGATAATGACATGTTCTGGGATGGAACCAATGATGTGTGGACAAAAGGCCTCATTCTTTGCTTCAAATTAGTGTTCATTTTTTGGTGATTTTAATCACTGTTCACTGGCAATGATACTTCCATCTTTTAAACAATAACTGCTGCAACATAATAAGAAAACACTCAGGATTTATTATAGGCCAACATGAAAAGGGAGTATATCTCAAAAGCTTTGGTTTCTCTGGGTTATTTCATTCACAATACAGTATGTTTCTTTTACTTCCTTATATATGAGTTAGTATTTTGTAGGCACCTCATCATTATGCATGTGAAAGATTGAAGGATTACTTTCAAAACACGGCCTGGAGTAAATTCTTTGAGGATCAGAACCTGGATATCGATGGACTGATTGAAGACATAATGGATTACAGAAACTTCTGGGTTCATACGGCTGTGACTATGAAACAAGTGTGCTGTAATCCAAATAATAAACCGTGAATCATTAAGAAACTAAAGGATATGTTCAATAAAAAAGGCTTATTGTGATCAAAACTAGGAAGAAATGAAAAGGGTGCAGAAGGAGCTAAAATACAAATTAAGGGTAAAAATGATCATAGGAGGAAACTTGAGAATTAGTAAACTGGAGAATAATAATGTTAAACAATTCTGGGAAGGAATTAAACTTATTACTGGCTATTGTGCTGTAGGTAGGCTGTCTTCTTTGGATGATAACAGTGCAAGAAAATGAACTAAAATATACATTTTTAACAGATTCAACTCACAGGATCATGTTGTTTCTACCAACTTGACTGAGGAAGTTGTAGGATCTCCTTTTGTGGTTACCTCTGAAGAAGAGCTGAGGCACATTAAGCCAAATAAGTCAGGTGGGTCTGATGGCATTACAGTAGTTACAAAGTATGGAGAACGTGCAAATCAGCTGTGTTCTGTTCTGCAGTTCTTGTTCAATTTATCACTAACACTTCACAACACTTTATTTTCTTGTTTTAAGAATAGTGCACTGCATTGTGTTATCAATTGTATCAATGTACTGTGTTATATATCTGTTTTTGGAATATATGCCATATCTTTGTAGTGTTTTTTGTGATCTTCTACTTTAAGTTTATAAGCTCTGTGCACAAATTATTTCCCCCTTTAGGAATTGATAAAGTGTATCGTATCATAACAAATGTGAAACTTTACTTGATGAGGCCCTTGGGACCTCTACTGAAAAGAAATAGATTATTGTTTAAAACATGGAGCTTTTATTCATTATGTGCATATTGTACATACTGTATGTCATGAAACGGGCATTAAGTGCAGAACAAAAGTTCTTTTTCTTTCTATTAGAGTCACAAACTAATTCAAATGAATTACTGCCATAGTTCTCATTCAAGTGACTTCTTCCCACCTTCCATTTTTATGTTCCATTTTTATGTTACATGAACTTTAATTATCCAGTAACACCTCTACATACAGTATATAGGAATGGTGGTAATTGGGCCCAGGTGTTTGAAGCTAGGAAAAAAGGCTGAGTCTAATCAGGAATGGCTGTGGACTCATATGTCAAAGTCAAGAAAGATGTGTGGGTACAAGATCTGGTGGCTTTGTCTTTAGCACAAATTAACTGGAGTTTAATAACATGTTATATCACTGGGGTTAAAAACATCTAATTTGTTGTTAATGCTCTCCTGATGTGATCTTTATATTGATCCAGATGTGCAGCTGTTGCGGTCTGATTTATATCTATTTATAATTTCAAATGTTTAGTTAAAGCCTAATCATTACAGCAACAGGATGTGCAGTTAATGAAAAAATAGTAGGCTATAAAAAAATCTTGGTTGTTTTTTTAAAGAAATAGTGTTCTTTATTATACACGGTATTGAGCATTACAGTATTGGGATCTCTGTGTAACATGTGCAACTAAAAAAAGTAGATAGCTCATTATTTGTAACCTTTCTTGTGTTCTAATGTTCTGCTTGTAACTTCCTCTAAGGGTCTGGAGAAGCAAAGGAATTAAAACCTACCTCTTTACATAATGATTTGGTCTCAATTGCTATTATAGCCCCAACAACGTTGACAATTTCTGTAAGATTCTCCCTTTATTTATGTCATCTGTATCAACTGAAACTATATGTGTGGTGGTTATTAATTCCACATGACATCACAATCACATTAATTACAGGGAAATTCTGTTAAATGTACATTATGGATTAATACAATTTTAATACATAATTTTAAAGACATTGATAATCAAGATAATTATGTATTTACTAGTTTTATAAATTTATGTTTGAAACTTTACTACAAAAATATTACTTAATAGGTTCTTGGTAATTTTACTTCTTTGGTCTCCAAATCACAGGCTCCATGTTTCTCTCAGTCCAATTTATGGGAGTATTTATTAATGAGTAAACATGAACAAACAATGTATTTTTGTGCAATATTCTGAATCAGTCAGAGGTCTCTAGTCCAGCTGAGCTCCAACTTACCTCTTTGGTTAAGGGTCTCTGTTATCTTCTAATGAGAAAGACAGCAAAATTACCCCACTTAAAGAGGTATTGATTAGTTAACACCCCCTGCTGATACTCATAATCCTCCTCCATCTGTTGTTTCCACATCAATAAAAACGTAACTGTTTATGTCCTTGTTTCATTCAGGGAATACCTAAGGAAGGCATATTTTGAAAGATGAAATTACAGAAATATAACTTAATATTGAATGTGCTCTCCTAAAATTTACTTGGGACAGAGGATGTTAGCACTAATACTGATCTGTTCCCACCCCTTTGCTTTTCATTAGGACAAGATGAAAGAACTGCTGTCAGGGGATTTTAGGCAAACAAGGAAAGGGGAGGGAAAGGATTCTCTTTGAAGGAAAGCAAAATGCAACAGACGTGTTTAAAGAAATAGAAACATTGGGTATCACTATTACAGCTCAACTTAACTATTTGACAGCAAAATTATTTACAAGTACATTGTATTTTAGGTTTTACATGGATAAGAAAGGCTTCGGATATTTATGTATTGTTGGTGCTACAGTATATAACTCACGGCTTTGTTTACTTTCAACCACCTCATAACACTAAACCAACAAGCCCTACCTACAGCACCACACTTGATATGTTTTTTTTCTTATTATTCCATAAGAACATAAATGTTTCCTCAGGTCTTTTATTCTGGAGGGCAGAGTAAGAGAAGATGAGCACCCAGGTCCTCTCCCGTATTCCAGGCCCAGTAGAAATTGATAAAAGTCTCTCTCGTCTCAAGCAATCAGCTGTGTAAAAAGTAAATACAATCAGCCAGCACTCACTCCTCTCTTCCACAGTACAACAGCTTGACAGATCTATCATTAACCATTTGTCTGCTCAACCACGTTGCTGAGGTGTTCACCATAGGGTGCCATTATCAAATATGGCACGATATGAGATCCTTATTTTGTACATGTCTGCCCAGTGAAGCCTAGGCTGAAGGAGTCTACAGCTATTTTTAGTCTCTTTCAGTTATATTTCAGTGGGTGACAGTTAAAAGGTTGAGAGAATTGACATTAATATGACAATGATTTGGAGGAAATGGTTAAATTGCAGTGGCAACCTGCTATTTGCCCTCGAATGAGAAAAGCACTTGAAAACACAGTGAGGCCAGGCACCCAGCAGTCATCTGTGCTGTACCTCTTAAATAACCAAACGACCCATAAACAAACGCGGTGTACCGTGCCTAACATTTTCAGATTATCATATCTGAGCAAAAGAGTTGTTTGGGAAACGGCAACCATGCATTCAGTCCTCAGAGTCTCTGTGGGACATGTTTAGAAGAAACATTTAATAAGACCTCTGTTACTGGTACCTCTATGGACAATAGTACATCTCAATGCATGATTGCAGGTTGCATTATCATGGAGGTTTCAGACTAAGATTATCATCCGTACTGTACTGGAACAAGTGATTATCCCAGGGATATTTTAACAGCTCTATATATTTTGTTCAATAGAGCAAAGCAGAGTTTACTTACTGCAATAATTTAAACAGTTACTGTCCTAAAGTTCCTACTACTCATGCTACATACAGTAACATTCTTACTGCTGGATGTGATGGTTCTGTGAATAACTGTTCATTTGTTAACATTACAGAGTTCATTTCTAGAAACTGTCACTTTTAGCATGTCTGAGGTACAATATTCATCCCGGAGCCTATGGATCTTTATATCAATGAATAGCTACAGAACTGTTAATATGGTATTATTTAACATTAAATGTTAATATCTTATTATTGCTTAGTTTTTTTACATAATATTTTGAATGGTAGAGTTGGGGTTCTGTACCATGAAATTATATAGAATTAAGACTGTTGAAAAACAATGAAACTTTTATATATTTCCACAATGTTTAAATGTTAAGTAAATGTCAGGAATACACATGACTGTTTGTTCCGACAGACACAGTTATATTAAATATAGAATATACACCATTTAGAGGTT